>NC_133407.1:141870961-142193076 GCF_049350105.2 Macaca mulatta | reverse complement strand
GCTCCGCCTCCCGGGTTTACGCCATTCTCCTGCCTCAGCCTCCCGAGTAGCTGGGACTACAGGCGCCCACCACCTCGCCCGGCTAGTTTTTTTTGTATTTTTTAGTAGAGACGGGGTTTCACCGTGTTAGCCAGGATGGTCTCGATCTCCTGACCTCGTGATTCGCCCGTCTCGGCCTCCGAAAGTGCTGGGATTACAGGCTTGAGCCACCGCGCCCGGCTGGTTTTCTGTTCTTGTGTTCATTTGCTGAGAATGGTGGTTTCCAGCTTCATCCATGTCCCTGCAAAGGACATGAACTCATAATTTTTTATGGCTGCATAGTATTCCATGGTGTATATGTGCCACATTTTCTTTATACAGTCTATCATTGATGGGCATTTGGGATGTTCCAAGTCTTTGCTATTGTAAACAGTGCTGCAATAAACATATGTGTACATGCGTATTTATAGTAGAATGATTTGTAATCCTTTGGCTATATACCCAGTAATGGGATTGCTGGGTCAAATGGCATTTCTAATTCTAGAACCTTGAGGAATCGCCACACTGTCTTCCACAATGGTTGAAATAATTTACACTCCCACCAACAATGTAAAAGCATTCCTGTTTCTCTGCATCCTCTCCAGCATCTGTTGTTTCCTGACTTTTTAATGATCACCATTCTAACTGGTGTGAGATGGTATCTCATTATGGTTTTGATTTGCATTTCGCTAATGACAAGTGATGATGAGCTTTTTTTCATATGTTTGTTGGCTGCATAAATATCTTCTGAGAAGTATCTGTTCATATCCTTTGCCCACTTTTTGGTGGGGTTGTTTTTTTCTTGTAAATTTAAGTTTTTATAGATTCTGGATAGTAGCCCTTTGTCAGATGGATAGATTGCAAAAATTTTCTCCCATTCTGTAGGTTGCCTGTTCACTCTGATGATAGTTTGTTTTGCTGTGCAGAAGCTCTTTAGTTTAATTAGATCCCATTTGTCAATTTTGGCTTTTGTTGCCATTGCTTTTGGTGTTCTAATCACAAAGTCTTTGCCCATGCCTATGTCCTAAATGGTATTGCCTAGGTTTCGTTCTCAGGTTTTTATGGTTTTAGGTCTTATGTTTAAGACTTTAATCCAACCTGAGTTAATCTTTGTATAAGGTGTAAGGAAGGCTTCCAGTTTCAGTTTTCTGCATATGGCTAGCCAGTTTTCCCAACACCATTTATTAAATAGGGAATCCTTTCCCCATTGCTTGTTTTTGCCAGGTTTGTCAAAGATCAGATGGTTGTAGATGTGTGGCATTATTTCTGAGGCCTCTGTTCTGTTCCATTGGTCTATACATCTGTTTTGGTACCAGTACCATGATGTTTTGGTTACTGTACCATTGTAGTATAGTTTGAAGTCAGGCAGTGTGATGGCTACAGCATTGTTCTTTTTGCTTAGGATTGTCTTCACTATGCGGGCTCTTTTTTGGTTCCATATGAACTTTAGTTTTTTTAATTCTGTGAAGGAAGTCAATGGTAAGTTGATGGAGATAGCATTGAATCTATAAATTACTTTGGGAAGTATGGCCATTTTCACGATATTGATTCTTGCTATCCATGAACATGGAATGTTTTTCCATTTATTTGTGTACTCTCTTATTTCCTTGAGCAGTGGTTTGTAGTTCTCCTTGAAGAGGTCCTTCATATCCCTTGTAAGTTTTATTTCTAGGTATTTTATTCTCTTTGTAGCAATTGTGAATGGGAATTCACTCATAATTTGGCTCTCTGTTTGTCTGTTTTTGATGTATAGGAATGCTTGTGATTTTTGCACATTGATTTTGTATCCTAAGATTTTGCTGAAGTTGCTTATCAGCTTAAGGAGATTTTGGGCTGAGACAATGGAGTTTTCTAAATATACAATTATGTCTTCCACAAAGAGAGACAATTTGACTTCCTCTTTTCCTATTTGAATACCCTTTATTTCTTTCTCTTGCCTGATTGCCCTGGCCAGATCTTCTGATACTGTGTTGAATAGGAGTGGTGAGAGAGGGCATCCTTGTCTTGTGCTGGTTTTCAGAGGGAATGCTTCCAGTTTTTGCCCGTTCAGTATGATATTGGCTGTGGATTTGTTATAAATAACTCACATTATTTTGAGACACATTCCATCAATACCTAGTTTATTGCGAGTTTTTAGCACGAAGGGCTGTTGAATTTTGTTGAAGGCCTTTTCTGCATCTATTGAGATAATCATGTGGTTTTTGTCATTGGTTCTGTTTATGTATGGATTACTTTTATTGATTTGTGTATGTTGAACCAGCCTTGCTCCCAGGGATGAAGCTGACTTGATCATGTTGGATAAGCTTTTTGCTATGCTGCTGGATTCAGTTTGCCAGTATTTTATTGAGGATTTTTGCATCGATGTTCATCAAGAATATTGGCCTGAAATTTTCTTTTTTTGTTGTGTCTCTGCCAGGCTTTGGTATCAGGATGATGCTGGCCTCATATAATGAGTTAGGGAGGACTCACTCTTTTTCTATTGTTTGGAATAGTTTCAGAAGGAATGGTCTTCTTTGTACCTCTTTGTACCAGCTCTTCTTTGTACCTCTGGTAGCATTCGGCTGTGAATCTGTCTGGTCCTGGACTTTTTTTGATGGGTAGGCTATTAATTACTACCTCAATTTCAGAACTTGTAATTCATCTATTCAGGGATTGGACTTCTTCCTGGTTTAGACTTGGGAGATTGTATATGTCCAGGAATTTATCCATTTCTTCTGTATTTTCTAGTTTATTTGTGTAGAGGTGTTTATAGTATTCTCTGATGGTAGTCTGCATTTCTGTGGGATCAGTGGTGATATCACCTTTATCATTTTTTATTGCATCTATTTGATTCTTCTCTCTTTTCTTTTTTATTAGTCTGGCTATCAGTCTCTCTATTTTGTTGATCTTTTCAAAAAACCAACTCCTAGATTCATTGATTTTTTGAAAGGTTTTTCATGTCTCTACTCCTTCATTTCTGCTCTGATCTTAGTTATTTCTTGTCTTCTGCTAGCTTTTGAACTTGTTTGCTCTTGCTTCTCTAGTTCTTTTAATTGTGATGTTAGGATGTCAATTTTATATCTTTCTTGCTTTCTCTTGTGGGCACTTAGTGCTATAAATTTCCCCCTAAACAGTGCTTTAAATGTGTCCCAGAGATTCTGGTACATTATGTCTTTGTTCTCATTGGTTTCAAAGAACATCTTTATTTCTGCCTTCATTTCGTTATTTACCCAGTAGTCCTATTCAGGAGCAGGTTGTTCAGTTTCCATGTACTTGTGTGGTTTTGAGTGAGTTTCTTTAATCCCGGGTTCTAATTTGGTTACACTATGGTCTGAGAGACTGTTTGTTACAATTTCCTTTCTTTTGCATTTGCTGAGGAGTGTTTTACTTCCAATTCTGTGGTCAGTTTTAGAATAAGTGCAATGTGCTGCTGAGAAGAATGTATATTATGTTGATTTGGGGTGGAGAGTTCTGTACATGTCTATTAGGTCCACTTGGTCCAGAGCTGAGAACTGTAGACCAGAGCTGTTCCTATTTGGTCATCTTGCCAGCAATCCCCGACTTTCTGTTTTAATGACCTGTCTAGTGCTGTCAGTGGAGTATTGAAGTCCCCCACTATTATTGTGTTGCTGTCTATCTCATTTCTTAGATCTGGTAGTAATCGTTTTATAGATTTGGGACCTCCAGTGTTCAGTTCATATATATTTATGATTGTGATATTTTCCTTTGGGACTAGTCCTTTTATCATTATATAATTTCCCTCTTTGTCTTGTTTAACTGTTGTTGCTTTAAAGTCTGTTTTGTCTGAGGTAAGAGTAGCTACTCCCACTCACTTTTGGTGTCCATTTGCATGGAATACCTTTTTCCATCTTTTTGCCTGAAGCTTATGTGAGTCCTTATGTGTTGAAGACAGCAGATATTTGACTGGTGAATTCTTACCCATTCTGACATTCTGTATCTTTTAAGTAGAGCATGTAGGCCACTTACTTTCAACATTAGTACTGAGAAGTGAGGTACTATTCCATTCGTCATGCTAGTTGTTGCCTGAATACATTGGGTTTTTTGGTAGTGACGAATCCTCTCAGAATTTGTTTGTCTGGAAATAAAAAACTATCTTACTTTCATTTATGAGGCTTAGTTTCACTGGATACAAAATTCTTGGTAGATAATTGTTCTGTTTAAGAAAGCTAAAGATAGGACCCTAACCCCTTCTAGCTTGTAGGGTTTCTGCTGAGAAATCTGCTGTTAATCTGATGAGTTTTTCTTTATAGGTTACCTGATGCTTTTGCTTCACAGCTCTTAAGATTCTTCTCTTCATCTCGACTTCATGATGACTATGTGCTTAGGTAATGATCTTTTTTGATAAATTTCCCAGGCATTCTTTGAGCTTGTTTTGTTTGGATGTCTAAATCTCCAGCAAGATTGGGGAATTTTTCCTTGATTATTCCCTCAAATATGTTTTCCAAACTTTTAGATTTCTCTTTTTCCTCTGGAACACCAGATCTTTTTAGGTTTGCTCATTTAATATAATCTCAAACTTCTTGGAGGCTTTGTTCATTTTTTAATTCTTTTTTCTTCATCTGTATTGGATTAGGTTAATTCAAAAGCATTTTTTCAAGTTCTGAAGATCTTTCTTCTACTTGTGTGATTCTATTGCTAAGAATTTCCAGTGTTATTTTGCATTTCTCTAAGTATGTCCTTCAGTTCCAGAAGTTGTGATTGTTTTTAACTTATGCTATTTATTTCTCTGGAGATTTTCCGTATCCATATCCTGTATCTACTTTTTTTCTTTAAGTTGGTATTCACCTTTCTCTGGTGCCTCTTCGAGTAGCCTAATAATCCACCTTCTGGATTCTTTTTCTGGCAATTCAGAGATTTCTTCTTGGTTTGGATCCATTGCTGGTGAGCTAGTGTGATCTTTTGGGGTATTAAGAACCTTGTTTTGTGATATTACTAGAATTGTTTTTGTGGTTCATTCTCATTTGGCTAAACTATGTCACAGGGAAGATCTGGGGCTCAAGGGATGTTGCTCAGATTCTTTTGTCCCATGGGGTGCTCCTTTGATGTGGTGCTCTTCCCTTTCCCCTAGGGATGGGGCTTCCTGAGAGCCGAACTGCAGTAATTATTTCTCTTCTGGGTCTAGTCACTCAAGCAGAGCTGTTATGCTCCAGGCTGGTACTGAGGAGTGTCTGCAGAGTGCTGTGATGTGATCCATCTTCAGGTCTCTCAGCTGTGGATACCAGCACCTACTCTGATGAAGGTAGCAGGAGAGTAAAGTGGACTCTCCGAGGGTCCTTGGTTGTAGTTTTGTTTAGTGCACTGGTTTTGTGTTGGTTGGCCTCCAGCCAGGACGTAGAGCTTTCAAGAGAGCATCAACTGAGGTAGTATAGGAGGGATTCAAACTGGCCCTAGGGTCACCTGGATAAGTATTCAGGTTTCTCAGGTGGTCGGTGGGGTCATAGAGTTCAAAAGAGATTTTGTCCTTTATCTTTGGCTTCCAGGCAAGTAGAGTAAGACCATCAGGTAGGGGTAGGGTTAGGCATGTCTGAGCTCAGTCTCTTGTTGGGCGGGGCTTGCTGCAGCTGCTGTGGGAGATGGAGGTATGTTTCTTAGGCCATTGGAGTTACGTTTGAGAGGGATTATGGGCACCTCATGGAACGAAAGAATCTGTCTTCTGCTGCATCACAGAGGTTATGAGGGAAGTGGGGGAAAGCCAGCAGTGAGAGGCCTCACCCAGCTCCCACACAGCCCAAAAGGCCAGTCTCACTCTCACCAAGTCCCTAAAACAGCACCAAGTTTATTTCCAGGCAGCCAGTGAGCAGGGCTAAGAACCTGCCCCAGGCTACAAGCCTCCCCACAGGGAAAGCTAGCAGGAATTTCAGTTTGGGTGCCTTTCTGCCTGCCACAGTTTCTGTACTTGTATCTGTACTCCCTATTCACCCTCTCCCCCAGATTCTGTCCAGGAAACTTTGCGTTCAAGTGAAATTGTTACAAAGTTCAGCTGAAAATTTTCTTCTCCCCATGGTCTTTTCCCAATTCCGCTTGCCCTCCCCAAGGACCCCTGTGAGACAAAGTCAGGAATGGCTTCCCTGGGGACTGAGCGTGCCTACAGGGCTTTTCCCACTGTTTCCTCTACCCCTATATTTCATGGTCTAAAAATTTGTCTCAGCTCCAGGAAAGGTCAAATCCTTCTTTTGTGATCTGGACCTTCAGTTTCCCCAGTGAGGATGGATATGTGTTCAGAGGGGGAAGCTGCTTCCTTCAAAGGGTCTGTGGACTCTCTCAGCTTTCCTGGTATGTTCCTGTGGAAGTTCTTGGAGCAAAAGTTCACGAGTCTCCACGTGCTGCTCTGTCTGTCTGAGTTGGTGCTGTAAATTATTCCTGCCTCCTATCTGCCATTTTTCTCGGTATTAATTGAAAATGCCTATTTCTTTTTAGTTTTATCAACTCCAGAATTCATCAGTATTTGAGTATTTGCTAGTCTGATATTTAAAAGGAATAACTTCTACACATTTCTGAAGTTGTGAGTTTGTTTCTGTTGGTTTGCTGTTACCCTTTTCTCCTCTATTTCTTGATCATGGTGGTTTGTTTCCCTATAGGCTTATTTGAACATGTTGCCAATAGAAATTAATTTGTGAGCATTCTTTGTGTTGTAGGTTTAAGTGTTTTCATCCACAGAGCCTTTGTGTTGCTACTTTTAGGTACCAATAGGCACTTATTTTCAGGGACTACATTTACCTAAAGTCTTCATGAATTTGCAGGACTACAAAGGTTATGTGAATTTTGCCACATAATCGCTTATTGGTCTACCTGTAGCCTTGAATTTTTTGGGGAGTGGTTTCTACACAATAAATACTCGTTTCCCTATCCACTTGTTCAAGGCAACTTTCCTTTAAGTCAGCTGGGGGGGATTTTTACAGGTTTACTTCAATTAACTTTTACCTGAGTGAATTTCCCTTGGGGAAATTGAACTTATTACACTGAGCTTTGATCACTGTACATAAATCCTGTAATACTGTCACAACTTAAGCTCTATTGCTCTCATTTGACAAAAACCATCAGACTAACATGATTTTAGTGTTCTTCTCACCTCCTTGGATTCATGCCTTTGTACTTTCTTCAGATCTAATTTCCAGTTTTCAAATTCTCTTCACTTGCTACCTCATTGCCACATGCTCAGCTTCCTGTCATTGGCATGCTCCTGCCTCTGTGGGTGCCTTCACCCCTACAACGCATATTTTGCCTTCCACCACTCTTTCTGCTGCTTCTACCTCCTCTTTTTTGTAGTAATTATTTTTGCTTGATAGTTTTCTAATAACTTTTCCTATTTACTAAATACTAAAATGCTTATAAACAATGTATTTATACTGTGAATTTTCACATATGAGATATTCGATATTTTTTAAAATATACTGTCTTTTTTCTGCTGAGAAAAAATATAACATTGAGTTATTTTTCATCATTTAAATTATGTGTGAGATTGACCATATTTCTATTAATTCGTTGGCTATTTGTAGTCTTTTTCAATGACATCCCATTTTTAAGTTTCTCATTAGTTCATTGGGTTGTTTTCCTTTTTTATATATTTTTTAAATTTATTTTTTGTTTTGTATATTTAAGGTGTATAAGATGATGTTTCGATATACATATGAAATGGTTACTGTAGTCATGAAAATTAATATATCTAACACTTCACATAGTTACCTTCTGCCCATTTTTAAGCCAGGTTATTTGGGGTTTTTTGCTACTGAGTTATGTGAGCTATTTATATATTTTGGGTATAAATACCTTATCAATTATATGGTTTAAAAATATTGTTTTCCATTCTGTAGGCTGCCTTTTCATTTTGTTTATTGTTTCCTTTGCTGTGCAGAAGCTTTTTAATTGGATACAGTCCTATTTATTTACTTTTGCTTTTGTTGCCTGTGGGTTTTTAAATTATTGATTTCTAGTTTTATACCACTGTCATTAGAAAACATACTTGAGTTGATTTCAATCTTCATAAATTTCTTAAGACTTGTTTTGTGTTCTAACATGTGATTTATCCTGCAGTATGTTTCATATGCACTTGAGAAAACTATGTATTCTGCTGCCAATGGATTAAATATTCTATATATGTCTACAAGGTCCATTTAGTCAAAAGTGTAGCTTAAGTCAAATTTTTCATTTTTGATTTTCTGTCTGGATGATCTGTCCATTGCTGAAAGTGGGGCACTGATATCGCCTACTATTATTATATTGCCCTATATTTCCCCTTTAGATCTATAAACATATGCTTTGTATATTTCAGTGTTTTGATGTTGCCTGCATATACATTGACAGTTGATATGTCTTCTTCATGAATTGACTCCTTCTTTGTCTCTTGTGACACTTTTTGTTGTAAAGTATATTTTTTTCAGATATTAGTGTAGCTACTCCTGCTCTTTTTTGGTTTCTATTTATATGTAATCTATTTTTCCATCCCTTCTCTTTCAGTCTATGTATGTCCTTAAAGGTGAAATTTACCTTGTTGGCAGAATATAGTTGGGTCTTGTTTTGTTATTTATCTAGCTACTCTGTGTCTTTAGATTAACATACTTAGTCCATTTACATTTAAAGTAATAATTGATGGGTAAAGATATACTATTGCCATCTTATTAATTTTTTTGGTTGCTTTTGTAGATCTTTTGTTTCTTTCTTCCTCTCCTGCTGTCTTCCTTTGTGATTTGGTGATTTTCTGTAGTGGTATGCTTTTATTCCTTTATTTTTTTCACTTTTGTATATGCTATAGGTTTTTGCTTTGTGGTTACCATGGTGCTTATGTAAAACATCTTTTGGCTACACAAGACCATTTTAAGCTAGTAACAACTCTGACTGCATACAAAGGGTCTACACTTTTACTGCTTCCCCAATTTTACATCTTTGATTTCATAGTCTACATCTTTTTATATTGTGTATACATTCATAAATTAATATTAACACAGTTGTTTTTAATGCTTTTGTCTTATGTCTTTTAACCTTTATACTAGAGTTAAAAGTGATTTACATACCATCGTTGCAGTACTAGAGTATTTTGAATTTCACTAAACATTTACTAGTGAGTTTCATACTTTCATTTGTTTACATGTTACTTACCAGTGGTCTTTCATTTCACCTTAAAGAATTTTCTTTAGCATTTCTTGTAAAGCAAGTCTGGTGGTGATTAATTTCCTCAGCTTCTGTTTGCCTGGGAAAGTCTTTATCCCTCTTTTCTAAAGCACAGATTTTCTGGGTAAAGTATTCTTGGTTAGCAGTTGTTTCTTTCAACACTTTAAATAAGTCAGTCAAGCAGGGAGAAAAGATGGCCAACTAGACATAGCCAGAAAGAGCTTTGTGCACTGATAGGCAAGACCATCAAGAAGACTGGCACATTTTGAGCAGATCTTCGTAAGGCATTGAGAGTGGATGAGGGGAGGACACAGACTCTGGCGTAAAGCAAGAGGAAGCTGAGAACCTTGCACAGGGTTGTCAAACACCAAGACTTGTTGCTGGCCCCAAGTGACTCCTGGGAAAGGTGTGAGTTAAATATGCATGGAGTAGCCCACTTTTGCCACAACCTCTGGAAGCCTGGCTGCAGGATACCCCATGTTCCCCATGGACATGTGAGCTGGCATAGAAAACTGCTTGGAGAGTTGCCAGAGAGAGGACTCCAGCCTGTACACAGCCAAGGGTTTGCTATGGAAACAGCTACAGTGGAGTATGGCCAGGGATGCCTACCCCCCAATGTTCATCATGTTCCTCTAGGTGACATTATCTTTTATTGACTGTTGGACCTGGACAGAAGAGGGCTATCTTGCCTCTGAGATAGGGTCTCAGTCTGATTTGGATGCCCCCCTGTCTGCTGGCCTCTCCCAAGATTCCTGTCTGTCTACACTTGCTTGTAAAGAAGTCTCAGGTGTCCAACCAGGACACTTCCCAGTGGCCACTGTCATAACTCTTTTGTTGGCAGACACCCCTCTCCCCCCGTCAACCCACCAACTGTCAGAGAGTTTCTCCAAATAAGTCCCTGCTGGCAAGTACCCACCCTTGGCCTCCCCCAACTGCTTTGCTTGTGCAAACCCACCCACTCCCTCCCTCCATATCTTTGCCAGATTACACTCAACTACAGTCTTCCCCCAGTGCTTCACTGGTGTGTGTCCATGTGTGGACCTCACCACCCAACTACAATGAGTGTGTGTACATGCAAACATTACCACCACTGTCCTGCCCTTGTGGGCATGTGTGGACCCCACAACCCCACTGCCACTGGCGTGAATACATGCATTTAAAATCCACCACCCCACTGCCACTGCTGCTGCCCATATGTGTGCATACTCCCGTACATAACCATCTTGCCACCACTGGTGCATGCACACAGACTCCACCATGCTGCCACTCCACTCCTGGCATGCATGCATGGACCACACCACACTGCTGCCACCAGCACACATGTGCATGCAAGCCATGCTGCACTGCTCGTGCATGTATACATACCCTACCACACCACTGCCCTACCACCACTGGTGTATGCATGTGGACCCTGCTGATACTGCTACAATGAAACACTTGGCTGGAACTCCCCACAACCACACAATGAAATGTTATTACCAGTGGCCCAAGAACACCTTAGCCCCTGCAGCACAGCATGTGCTTAACCTAAAGGGACTGGCAAATAAAGCTGTGGGCTGGCTCCTAGAGTTCTAAGCTAGGCTTTGCACCCTGAAATCATCCAGAAACAAAGCCAGTCAACTGAATTCAACTTATACTACAGTCAAATCCTGAATAGCATCACAGAATATAAAAGCAAAAAGCCCCATCCAAAGAACAGCAACTTCAAAGATTAAAGGAACATCAGCCTACACAAATGAGAAAGTATCAGCACAAGAAAAATGGCAACTAAAAAGGGCAGAGTGTTTTCTTACCTCTAAACAACCACAGTAGCTCGCTAGCAATGATTCTTAACCAGGCTGAAATGGGTGAAATGAAAGACATAGAATTCAGAATCTAGATGGCAACAGAGATCATCGATATTCAGGAGAAAGTTGAAACCTGATCCAAGGAATCTAAAGAATCCAGTAGTACAACACAAGAGCTGAAAGATGAAGTATCCATTTTAAATAAACCTAACTGATCCTGATAAAGCTGAAAGACTCACTACAGGAACTTCGTAATACAATTGAAAGTATTAACAGCAGAATCAACCAAGCAGAGGAAAGAATATCAGAGCTTGAAAACTGGTTCTTTGAATCAACTCAGTTGCACAAAAATAAAGAAAAAAGAATGTACAAAATGAATAAGTCCTCCAAGAAATATGGAATTATGTAAAGAAACCAAAACTACAACACATTGGTGTCCCTGAAAGAGAGGGAGAGAGAGCAAGCAACTTGGAAAACATATTTGTCGATGAAAATTTTCTCAACCTCACTAGAGACATCAACATTAAAATTCAGAAAATTCAGAGAACCCTTGCAGGATACTATAAAAGAGGACCATACTACAGTTAAGCCCTCAATGGCATCAAAAAAACAAAAGCAAAAGCCCCATCCAAAGAACAGCAACTTCAAAGATTATAGGAACATCAGCAGGCCCTACACAGGTTTCTTTCACATTCATCTTGGAGAATCTTATGACTACGTGTCTTGGGGATATATTTGAACAAAGATACAACATACCAGAGTCTGTGGGCCATCCCCAAGACACATAGTTATCAGATTCTCCAAAGTGAACATGAAAGATAAAATATTAAAGGCAACTAGAGAGAAGGGACGGGTCATCTAAGAAAGGGGAACCCAATCAGGCTAACTGAAGACCTTTCAGCAGAAACAGCCAGAAGAGATTGGGAGCCTATATTCAATATTCTTAAAGAAATCCCAACCAAGAATTTCATACTCAGCCAAACTAAGCTTCATAAGTAAAGGAGAAATAAGATCCTTTTTGGAAAACCAAATGCTAAGGGAATTCCTTACCACTACACCTGCTTTACAAGAGGTCCTTAAGGGAATGCTAAACATGGAAATGAAAGACCATTACTGGTCACCACAAAAACACACTCAAGTACATAGACCATTGTCACTATGAAGCAACTACACAATCCAGTCTGCATAACAGCCAGCTAACAATACGATGAGAGAATCAAATCCTCACATATCAATATTAATCTTTGAATGTAAATGGGTTTAACACCCCACTTAAAATGCACAGAGTGGCAAGTTGGATAAAGAAGCAAGACCCAATTTTATACTGTCTTCAAGAAACCAGTCTCACATGCAGTGACACCCACAGGCTGAAAATAAAGTGACAGAGAAAGATCTATCAAGAAAACTTAAAAAGAGAGAGAGAGAAAGAACAAGCACAGGTTGCAACTCTTATTTCAGACAAAATAGACTTTAAACCAACAATGATCAAAAAGGACAAAGAATAGTGTTACATAATGATAAAGGGTTCAATTCAACAAAAAGACTTAACTATTCTAAATATATATGTACCCAACACTGGAGAATCTAGATTCATAAAACAATTTCTTAGAGACAAGAGACTTAAATAACCACACAATGATAATAAGAAACATGAACACCTCACTGACAGTATTAAAGAGATCATTGAGGCAGAAAACTGACAAAGATATTCAAGACCTCAATTTGACAGTTGACCAAACAGACCTAACAGATATATATATAGAACACTCCACCCAATAACATCAGAATATACATTCTTCTTATTGGCACATACTCTAATATTGGCCACATGCACAGACATAAAGCAATTCTCAACAAATAAAAAATGAAAGTATACCAACCACACTCTTGGACCACTGTATGATAAAAATAGAAATAACTAGGCCAAGGCAGGCGGATCACGAGGTCAGGAGGTCAAGACCATCCTAGCCAACATGGTGAAACCCCATCTCTACTAAAATACCAAAAATTAGCTGGGCATGGTGATGTGCACCTATAGTCCCAGCTACTCAGGAGGCTGAGGCAGGGGAATCAATTGAACCTGGGAGGTGGAGATTGCAGTGAGCAGAGATCTGCCACTGCACTCCAGCCTGGCTACAGAGCAAGACTCTGTCAACAACAACAACAAAAAAAAACTACCAAGAAGATCTCTCGAAACCATACAATTACATGGAAATTAACATCCTTCTGAGTCACCTTTGAGTAAACAATGAAATTGAGGCAAAAATCAAGAAATTTCTTGAAACCAATGAAAACAAAGATACAACACACCAGAATTTCTGAAACACAGCAAAATCAGTGCTAAGAGGAAAGTTATAGCACTAAATGTTCACACGAAAGAGTTAGAAAGATTTCAAATTAACAACATAACATCACACCTTGAGGAACCAGAAAAACAAAAGCAAACCAACCCAAAAGCTAGCAAAAGAAAATAACCAATCTCAGAGATAAACTAAATGAAATGGAGACATGAAAAACCATACAAAAGATCAGTGAAGAAAAGTTGGTTCTTTAAATGAATAAATGAGATTGGTAGACTGCAAGCTAGGCTAGTAAAGAAAAAAGAGAAAATCCAAATCACCACAATTAGAAATGAAAAGGGGAACATTACCACTGACTTCACAGTAATATAAATATCCCTCAGGGTTTCTTACAAACACCTCTATGCATACAAACTAGAAAATCTAGAACAAATGGATAAATTCCTGAAAACACACAGCCTCCCAAGATTGAATCAGGGAGAAATTGAAACCCTGAACAGACCAATGAGTTCTGAAATTTAATCAATAATTGAAAAAACCTACCCACCAGAAAAAGCCCAGGACCAGATAGATTCACAGCCAAAATCTACCAGATGTATAAAGAAAAGCTGGTACCAATCCTACTGAAGCCATTCCAAAAAGTTGAGGAGAGATTCCTCCATAACTCATTCTATGAGGCTAGTGTCATTCTGATACCAAAACCTGGCAGACACACAATAAAAAAAATACTTCACGACAAAAACCCTGATGAACATAGATGCAAAAATCCTCAACAAGATACCAGCAAACCAAATCCAGCAGCATATTGAAAAGCTAATCCACCACAATCACGTAGGCTTTATCCCTGGGATCCTAGGTTGGTTCAACATATGCAGATCAATAAATGTGATTCAGCACATAAACAGAACTAAAAAGAAAAACCATACAATCATCTCAATGGACACAGAAAAGGCTTTCAATAAAATTCAACATCACTTCATGTTAAAAACTCTCAACTAACTAGGCGTTGAGGTAACATACCTCAAAATAATAAGAGCTATCTATGACAAACCCACATCTAATGTCATTCTAAATAGGTAAAAGCTGGAACCATTTTCCTTGAGAACTGGAACAAGACAAGGATGCCCACTCTTAGCACTCCTCCTCAATACAGTCCTGGAAGTCCTAGCCAGAGCAATCAGACAAGAAAAGAAATAAAATGCATCCAAATAGGAAGAGAGGAAGTCAAACTATCTTTTTGCAGATAATATAATTTTATTCCTAGAAAACCCCATAGTCTCTGCCCAAAGGTTCCTAGAGCTGATAGACAACTTCAGCAAAGTTTCAGGGTACAAAATCAGTGTACATAAATCAGTAGCATTTCTATACACCAATAACATCCAAGCTATGAGTCACATCAAGAATGAAATTCCACTCACAATAGCCACAAAAAGAATTAAATATGTAGGGATACAGCTAACTGGGAGGTGGTGAAAGATATCAACAATGAGAATTACAAAACACTGCTGAAAGATATCAAAGATGACATAAACAAACGGAAAAATATTCCATACTCATAGATAGGAAGAATCAATAGTATTAAAATGGCCATGCTGCCTGAAGCAGTTTACAGTTTAAATGCTATTCCTGTCACACTACCAATGACATTTTTCACAGAATTAGAAAAAAAACTATTCCAAAATTCATATGAAACTAAAAAAGAGCCCAAATAGCTGAAGAAATTTGAAGCCAAAAGAATAAAACCATAAGCATCATGCTACCTGACTTCAAACTACAAACTATACTACAAGGCTACAGTAACCAAATAGCATGGTATTAGTGCAAAAACAGACACATAGACCAATGGAGCAGGTGAGAGAACCCAGAAATAAAGCTGCATATCTACAACCATCTGTTCTTCAATGAAGTTGACAATAACAAGCAATGGGGAAAGGATGCCCTGTTCAGTAAATGATGCTGCAATAACTGGCTAGCCAGATGCAGAACAATGAGAATGGACCCCTTCCTTTCACCACATATAAAAATCAACTCAAGATGGATTAAAGATGTAAATGTAAAAACTAAAAACCCTGGAAGAAAACCTAGAAAATATCATTCTGGACATAGGCCCAGGAAAAGATTTTATGATGAAGACTCCAAAAACAATTGAAACAGAAACAAAAATTGACAAGTGGGACCTAATTAAACTAGGTTGCAGCAAACGAAACTATCAGCAGAGTAAGTAGACAAACTACAGAATGGGACAAAATATTTGCAAACTATGCATCTGACAATGGTCTAATATCTAGAAACTATAAGGAACTTACTAAGCAAAAACCCCATTAAATACCTAGGAATACAGCTAACTGTATTTTAAATAACCCCATTTTAAAATAAGCAAAGAACATGAACAGATACTTCTCAGAATAAGATATACACATGACCAACAAGCATATGAAAAAATGCTAAACATCACTAATCATTAGAGAAATTCAAAGCAAAACCACAATGAGATATATCTCACACCATTCAGAATGGCCATTATTAAAAATTCAAAAAATAACAGACGCTGGCAAGGCTGAAGAGAAAAAGGAATGCTTATATACTGTTAGTGGGAATGTAAATTAATTCAGCCATTGTAGAAAGGCAGTTTGGACATTTCTCAAAGAACTTAAAACAGAGCTACCATTTGACTCAGCAATCCCATTACCAGGTATACATACAAAGAAATATGAATTGTTCTACCATAAAGATACATTCCCATGAATGTTCATCACAACACTATTCATGAGAGCAAAGACATGGAGTCAACCTAAATGCCCATCAATGGTGAACTGGACAAAGAAAATGTGATGCATATACACCATGGAATACTATGTAGCCATAAAAAAGAACAAAATCATGTCCCTTGCAGCAACATGGATGTAGCTAGAGGCCATTATCTTAAGCAAATTAATGCAGAAACAAAAAAACTAAATACTGCATGTTCTCACTTTTAAGTGGGAGTTAAACATTTAGTACATAAGGACACAAAGAAAGGAACAATAGACTCCAGGGCGCACTTGAGTGTGGAGGGTGTGAGGAGAGTAAATAAATTTTTAAATAAAAAAATTACCTATTGGTTACTATGCTTCTTACTTGGGTAATGAAACAATCTGCACACCAAACTCCCACAACATGCAATTTATCCATGTAAAAAATCTGCATATGTACTCCCTGAACCTAAAATAAAAGTTGGAAAAAAATCAATCAGTCTTTAGAATTGTCGAATGGTGGGGAAATATATATGTAAAATTCCACTCTCTCCAGGCAAGATTTTTGCTGAGACATATGATAGATTTATTAGGGTTCCCTTGCATGTGATATCCTTATTTTCTCTTGCTTTCTTTCAAAATCATTTGTGTCTTTGATTTTTGACACATTGATTATAAAGCCTCTTGGTGTAAACTTCTTTGGACTGAATCTGATTGGAGACCTTTCAACTTCATGTACCTGGATGGTCATATCTTTCTCATACTTGGGAAGTCTGCAGCCATTATTTCTTTAAATAAGCTTTCTGTCCAGTTCTGTCTCTCTTCTCCTTCTCTAGCTACTATTATGCGAATGTTAGCTCTCTTGATGGAGTTCCATAGATCTGATTCCATAAACTCTCTTCATTCCTTTTTATTTTTTTAACTTTTTTTTTCTCTGCTGACTGGACTCTTTGAAATAATCTGTCCTTGAATTCACTTCTTCTTTCTTCTGCTTGATCTAGCCTGCTATTGAAGCTCTCTATTGCATTTTGTAGTTGTACTTCGTAATTCAGTCATTGTGTTTATCAGATCTAAAACTTCTGTTTTCTCTTTGTTTAGCTTTTCATTTTGTTCTTGTATTGTTTTCCTGGTTTCATTAACATATTTATCTGTGTTCCCTTGTAACTCAGTGAGCTTCTTTGGAATAATTATTTTGAATTATTTGACAGGCCTTCTGTTGACCTCCTGTCCTTTAGGGTCAGTTCCTAGAATTTTTGTTCCTTTGATGTTAACACAATTTTCTGATTCCTCACATTTTTCTCATTCCTGATTATTATAGCCTTGTGAAGATATCTGCATATTTGGAGTTGTCATGTCTTTCAGACTTTATGGACTAGCTGTAGTTAAAAAAAAAAGGCGGGGGGTGGTTCATGTGCAAGGGATGGAAAGGGTGTGCACTGTGGCATCAGGTTTAGTGATTCTGGACACCTCATGTTGGGGCATGCTACTGCTCCAAGTCTGTGGTTGAAGAGGTACCCAGTATCTCATCAGCTTAGGCAGCTAGGGTTTGTGATATAAGCTACTATATGTTCCCTGGTGGCAAGAGCTGTGGGAGGTCCACAGTGGCAGTGAGGACTGCTCTAGTCCTTAGTGGCTAGTCCACAGAGGAGTGATGGTCCTGTGAGCTAGAGTGCTCACTGTGACAACAGCAGAGGTGGCTCCAGGCTGTTGGGAGGAAGAGGGAATTGTGCCTTAGGTACCTGGAGACTGTGAAGGAAAAAACTGCAGGACCCTCAATGGTGAAGGCTATAGGAAGTCTGCTGCGGCTTTGCTAGCTATTGTCTACCTCTTTAGCAAAAGCTGCTGGGATCCTCTGTGGGGCAAGTTGATGGGGTCTGCAACAGCAAACATTGCAGAGTTCTTAGTGGTGAAAGCTACAGAGGGGAACACGATAATTGTAAGTGTTGTTGGGATATGCAGCAGAGACATGTACTAGAGTCCTGTGTAGAGCAGGATAATAGTAACTCTGGTGACTCTCAACATAGCTGATACCAGTAAGTCCACCTTGCTCTTCTTTGCTCCTAGACTTTTCCACATGTCCCAGGTTTGCCATTTTCCCCAGTGTTGCAGGAAGTCAGAGACTCCAAACAGAGGGACGAGTTGAAGCCATGGCAGAAGAACATAAATTGTGAAGATTTCATGGACATTTATTAGTTCTCCAAATTAATAATTTTATAATTTCTTATGCCTGTCTTTACTGCAATCTCTGAACATAAATTGTGAAGATTTCATGGACACTTATCACTTCCCCAATCAAAACCCTTGTGACTTCCTATGCCTGTCTTTGCTTTAGTCTCTTAATCCCATTATCTTCCTTAGCTGAGGAGGATGTATGTCGTCTCAGGACCCTGTGATGATTGTGTTAACTGCACAAATTCTTTGGAGAGCATGTGTGTTTCAACAGTATGAAATCTGGGCACCTTGAAAAAAGAATAGGATAACAGCAATGTTCAGGGAACAAGGGAGATAACCTTAAACTCTGACTGCTGGTGAGCCAGGTGGAACAGAGCCATATTTCTATTCTTTCAAAAGCAAATAGGAGAAATTTCACTGAAATCTTTTTCTCAGCAAGGAACATCCCTGAGAAAGTGAATGCACCCCTGAGGGTAGGCCTCTAAATGGCCCCTTTGGGGGTGGCTGTCTTTTATGGTCGAAGCTGAAGGGATGAAATAAGTCCTGGTCTCCTGTAGTGCTCCTAGGCTTATTAGGATGAGGAAATTCCCACCTAATAAATTTTGGTTAGTCTGGTTGTCTACTCTCAAACCCTGTCTCCTGATAAGGTGTTATCAATGACAATGCGTGCCCGAAACTTCATTAGCAATTTTAATTTCGCCCCCTCCTGTGGTCCTGTGATTTCGCCCTGCCTCCATTTGCTTTCTCATATTTTATTACCTTGTGAAGCATGTGATCTCTGTGACCCACACCCTATTCGTGCACTCCCTCCCGTTTTGAAAATCACTAATAAAAACTTGCTGGTTTTATGGCTCAGGGAACATCACGGAACCCGTCGACATGTGATGTCTGCCCTGGACACCTAGCTTTAAAATTTCTCTTTTGTGCTCTTTCCCTTTATTTCTCAGACCAGCCAATGCTTAGGGAAATATAAAAGAACCCACGTTGAATCTCAGGGGTGGGGTTTCACCTGATACCCCAGCAATCTGGGTAGGGTGATTTGGGCAGTTCCTGAAAGGCTGAGGAAGCTGGTTATTCATCCTCCCCTTCCTTTCTCTATGAGAGGAACTTGTTAGCCAAAGAGATCACTCTCCATGCTGAGCAGTGCCAGCACTGGGGATGGGGTGATGCAGGCAAAATGAACTGTTCTTTCTGCACTTTTGTGTAATTATTCTTGAGTTTTTTACTCTATTGTATTACTACATCTTTTGGACTCCTGAGCCCTTCCAGAGTTATTTGCCTTCATGGATAGCTGCCAAATTATTGCTTCTGTGGGAGGAATGAAGGCTGTGCTCACCTACTCTGCCATCTTCATTTGCCTTTTTCTTATTAAATTGTAAGAATTCTTTATGCATTAAAAGTAAATTGGTCCTGTATCTGTCTTGCCAGTTTGTCATTAGTCCTTTTAACTTGTTCTAATTTTTACCACAGAATTTTTTTAAAAGTTAAATACAACAAATATTCTGCCCTAAGAATTAATTCATTAATCATCAAATTTTTTAAGTGCCAACTATATGTCAATTACTATCCTAGGTGCTTAGGATACTTCAGTGGACAAAAAGGAAAAATATTCCTGTGCTCATGGAGCTTGATTCAAATGAAAAAGAGGACAGTAGCAACATGCACGATGAGTACCTGTAGAAAAAAGTTACGTGGTATAACAGAAAGTAACCATTGTGGAGGACAGGGAAGGTAGACCTATCTAATGGGAATTGGGGGTGCAGAGTGGGTGTCATAGTAAAGGTAGGTCATAGTATTAAATAGGGAGTTCAGAATAGTCATTAAGAAAGTAAGACTTGAGCAGAAACCTGAAGAGTGTGGGGAAATTTACCAAGTGGACATCTAAGGGAGTTGCATTTTACTTAAAAGGAGCGCCTGGGCAAAGGACCCAAGGCTGCCTGGCAGGCCACAGGAATACCAAGCAGGGAGTGTTACTGGAGCCACATTAGCTACAAGGATAGTTATAGAAAATGGAGTCAAAAAGGTATGGGGATCGGGGAGATCACATATTACTCAGGACTTCTGTGTGATGACTTTATTCTGAGTGACATGAGGAGTCTGCATTTTAGACAGCTCCATCAGGAATAGAAGAGAATAGGGGTAAAATGTAGGGGAATAAAGATAGAAACTAGAGACAGGTGAGCAACTATTGCAGTCGTCTCTCCAGTGGATTAGAACAGGATGATAGCAAGGAGAGAAATAGGCAGATTCTAGATATATTTTGATCATATAGGTAGAGTGATTTCTTGATCAGTTAATTGTGGGGTATGAGGAGAAAAGAGACATCAGGAATGGCTCCTTGATTTTTGTCCTTAACAACTACCAGGATGGAGTTATAATCAACTGAGATGGTGAAAGGATGTGGGTGGGGTAGGTGTTGGGGGTGATTAGAGAGTTTCATTTTGGATATGCTGAGTTTCAGCTATCTGTTAACCCTATAGTTAGGAGAGGTACCACCTATGCAGTTAGATTTATGAGTTTAAAGATTAAAAAAGTAGTTTGGGCTGGAAAAATAACTTTTGTAATAGCCTACCTGTGGAAAATTATACATTAAAGTCCATAGACTGGGTGATCACTAAGAAAGTAAATGTTGATAATATGCTACCTGGAACCTAAGTACTCCAATATTAGGAGGCTAAGGAGAAGTTGAGGAAATAACAAAGGAGACTGAGCAAAACAGTATGTGAGATGGGATAAAAACCAGGAACGTAGGTTGCCTGTAAACAACATGTAGTGTACCAGAGAGGAGAGTGATTAGCCCTGTCAAATGCTGATAATAGATCAAGATGAGGACTGACACTTGTCTGTGAGATCTGGCAATGTGAAAGTCATTGGTGACCTTGAGAAGAGGAGTTTAAATTGAATAGCAAAGGCAAAAGCCTGATTGAAGTGGATTTAAGAGAAAACAAGAGAAGAAATGGAAATGACAAGCGTAAACAATTATTTCAGGAGGTTTTGCTGCAGAAGAGCATAGAAATAGAGAAATAGCTGGCCTGGCAAAGGAAGTGGGATTAAGAGGGTTCTTTTTGAAGATGGAAAAAAAAAATCACAGCATTTTAAAATGCTGATGGGGAATATCTGGTACAGAGAGAGAAAATGATAATGTGAGAAAGGGAGAGGGAAGAATTGCTGGATTAATGCTTGAATAGGCAGGAGAGGAGAGGGGTTCATATTGAGTAACATGGTATGGTAGTTCACCTGAGTAATGTAGAGGCAGATGCTCAAAGGTGGGGAGTGTGGTTTGGAGAGTCTGTAAGTTCTTTTCTGATCACTTTGTTTTTCTCAGTGAACTCAGTTTTACTATAGGAAAGGTCTTCAACTCAGAGTGGAGTTAGTGGAACAAGTGTTGAAGGTTTGAGAATGGAGGAGAAGGTATGAAATAGTGCTTCACAGAGGGAGAAAGTGCATGCATTAGGGAAAAGGCCCCTATAAAATGGTGACCTGAAACTACACAAAGCCAAGAGAGACATGCAGAACCTAAGAGTATGTCACTTAAACGTTGTAAGAGACCTAAAGAGAAGCAGAATCCAATTGAACGAGTGAAGAGTGTAAGATACTGGTTTTTTGAAGTAGTACAGTCTGATCATAACTTGAAAATTCAGTACTGGATGACTTGACTCTTAGGGATGAGAGCAGGGATTAATATTTCCTATTGGCCTTAATATTTTAAAATTGAGCTTCTTTATTATCCTAAGAAAAATTGCACTGTCTCTGAAACCCCAGATCATCCAAATTTCCGGCCAGTATTTATTGTTAGTCAACTGGAATGATGTATCCTAAAAATTCTTTGCTTAAGACCATCCCCAAATAATTTGGATTGACCCACTGCCTTTTTTTTTTCCCCTAGACAGAGTCTTGCTCTGTCACCTAGGCTGGAATGCAGTGGTGCTATCTTGGCTCACTTCAACCTCTGCCTCGTGGGTTCAAGCAATTCTCCTGCCTCAGCCTCCCAAGTAGCTGGGATTACAGGCATCCACCACCACACCCGGCTAATTTCTGTATTTTTAGTAGAGACGGGGTTTCACCATGTTGGCCAGGCTCGTCTCGAACTCCTGACCTCATGATCCACCCTCCTCTGCCTCCCAAAGTGCTGGGGTTACAGGCATGAGCCACCGCACCCGGCCCCATTGCATCCTTAATAGGAAAGTCTATTTTAACTCCAAATAAGTGTAAAATTAAATACAGAGATGATGAAGTAAATATAACTTATATTAGCAGTGCTTTTGTTTTAAGGACTTACCTGAATGAATCTGACTTAGTAGAGTCACAAACTAGCTTGTGGTTCCCATAAAATGATTAGCTGAATCATCCTTTGATCGAGAATTGTTATTCTAAGTGGAAATGTTAGTAAGATAATCTGGAACATTGTCAGTAACATCTGACTTTCCACACTTAAAAGTTTAACTTACTACAATTACAAGACTTATTTAAGTACCCATGAAAGTTTCATAAGCTAATAAAACTTTTGAGATTCTAAAAATCTAGTTGGATTTATCAAATTTACAAATATAGCTTAAAATGTTAAAATGTCTGTTTGTAAGCAAAAACCTCCTTAAATGTACTTGATTAGATAATAGACAAATAGGACTATATTTAAATGATCTTAAAAAGCTTCAGGAAGAACTAGGTATTTGAAATTATACCTAAAATAAATTGAGACAGATCGGATAAAGAAAGTGTTGTACATGTACACCATGGAATACTATTCAGCCATAAAAAAGAACAAAATCATGTATTTGGCAGAAACATGGTTGGAACTGGAGGCCATTATAGCAAACTAATACAGGAACAGAAAACCGAATACCACATGTTCTGTCTTCTAAGTGGGAACTAAATGTAAGAACTTATGAACACAAATAAGGAAACATTAGACACTGGGGTCTAGTTGAAGGTGGAGGGTGGGAGGAGGGAGAGCAGAAAAGGTGACTATTGGGTACTAGGCTTAATTCCTTGGTAATAAAATAATCTGTACAACAAACCCCCGTGACAAGAGTTTACCTATGTAACAAACCTTCACCTGTACCCCTGAACCTAAAATAAAAGTAAAAAATCAATAAATAAAATGAATTGAATACAGTTTTTAAAATCAATTATTTTGAACACCGTATTTGCTTTCAAGGTTGTCTGAAATCCGCATTGACATTTTTCTTTATGGTTTATGAAGTTTTCTCTGACATCTTCTGAGTTCCATGGAATTTATTTTGAAATAAAATCAGTGAGTAACACAGTATATTTTTCCATTTAGTCAATCAATGATTATACCACCATCTTGTCACACCATATTTGAACCTTAACCATGTACTAAATTCCCAGGTGTGTTTGTCCATTTCTTGACTCTCTGCTCTTACTGTTCAGCCTGTTTCTTCCATAGTACATAATTATTTTAATTATTCTCATTGCATAATGTCATATTCTCTCATAGGTTGAAGCCATATCATTTTGTTTATTTTATAGAATTCTTCTGAATATTTTCAAATGTTTTTTAGATGATCTTGAGTATCATTTTTGTTAATATAAAAATACTTAAATGGTAATATATTAATTTGAAGAACACTGAATTTGTATTTTGTTACAAACATACACTTAAATCAGAAATAGTGGTTTTTCTGGGTCAATTGGCTCTTGAATACTTATTGAGATGATCATGTTTTTTCCTCTTTTGACATATTAATGTAATGAACTATATTAATTAAGTTCTTTAAGTAGAAATAATCTTGTATTCCTGAGGTAAACTCTACTTGATTGAGAATCCTTATTGTTTAAATTTATTGCCAAATTCTATTTGCTACTATTCAGAGATTTTCTAAATTATATTTATTGTTATGGGTTTGTTAACTTATCTGTCTTTCTTGGGGTTAATGTTGTGTGTCGCATTTTATCAGAAAATTATTTATTTTAGCCAAATACTATTATTATTTGCCTGGAAATTTAAAAATTTCTCTTTATTTGTATTATATGTTAGGGTGTTTCCCCTCACTTCATTTGTGCCTATTAATACTGTCTCCTGTTTTAAATTCTTAGTGTACCCACTAGCTTATCTCATCATCATTCCTGACTGGTCATTGATCTTTGTTTTAACTGTGTTTCAGTTATCTTCCTCTTTGGTTTCTTCCTTGTAACTTATTTTTATTTGTTCATAACTTTTTAACTTTTGCTTTCTTAAGTTTAGTTTGTGGATTTTTTCTTGACCTTTTAATAGTAAAAAAGCCCAAATCATTTATTTCAGTCTCTTGTTTGATGTATTTGTCTGTGATTTTTTTTTTTTTTTTTTTTTTTTGGTCATTGAGCATAGCCTTATTTGTACTCATAGGTCTTATCTTTATCATCGTTGTTTTATAGATAGTCTTTGATTATATTTCAATTTCCCCTTTCAATCAAGAGTTAAGTGAGAATTTCTCACATTTTCTAGTGGTTGGTTGGCAATAATTTATTCTAAATAAAAAAATCTATAATTAATCCTTTGCTGATGTATGCTTTTTAGTTCTAATACATCAATGAATATTGTGACATACATTAAAATCTTGTGGCATTCATAGCACTAGATTTCTTTATGAATGCATTTAAATAAAAAGTTTAGAAGTAAACATATTTTTCCCACCTGAGCAACATACCCCGAATTAAAACTTATGCATGTGAATTGGCTCTTACTCTTTAGAATCTCAGTTTCATTTTTCAGTGAAAATACAGAGTATGGCTCTAATGTATTTGAAGAAAAAATATATATATATTATCAGGTACAGGATAAATCTGGAGATTATACACAGCAGAGCTTTGGACCACTTTTTCAGAAAAGCAGTACTTCAAACTTTCATAGCCCTGGAAAGAGTAGAAAATTAATCAGAGAGCCTGATCCTATTAAACTCTAATTTCTAGACCCACTACCAATTCTTCCCACTTACCTCCTAGATTGCTACCTCCTAACTACTATATTAAAACACAGAAAATTGGAAGGAAGAAAAATAAGTTCCTATTTTTCTACCACCCACAGATAATAGTTTTAACATTTTTAAAGATTCAATTAATATTATATGTATAATATTCCTAATGAAACGGAATAATCCCTTAAATCTTTTTCTGTTTCTTCTTTTCAACTCTAGTTTTCTTCCTACTGGATGCTCACAGCCATCATCTTTCTCAATTAGACAAAAAAATGTGACAGGTGTTTTCATTCCCCTGGGACTTTAAGAAGACAAGATGTACTTAATGCCTACATATTCTACAGACAGATGGAAAAAGGAAATCTTTCCTTTCTGGTCAGTAGCTCAGTGCCCTGTGTTGAGTTCTTGGGAAGGGCATGTGCTCCTGCAGAGAGGCGAGCCACAAAGACAGAAAATCAAGAAAACATTAAAGGACTAAAATATTTTCACTGAGATTCTTTCACTGGGAATAACAGTCATTTTGACATTTTTATCCAGGCTCCAATATCCCTTCTAATACTACTAAAATTAAAAGCAAATTTTAGTAATGAGGGCTATTGAACAATGTTTCTGCACAGCCAAAGAGATAAATTTGAAAATATTGGAACTATTCCACAGGGACCAAGTGTTGCAAAAGCAATGTGTGATTTCTTGGAAATCAGGGTTAAGTCACAGAAAAACTGTACTATACCAAGAGGAATCCTAACAAGACTTTGTCTCTTGTGTCTAAAGCACTATTATCTGCTTGATATAACCATAAATTTTGATCAGCTCAGGTTGGCAAATAATGGAACAACAACAAACCTCTGCTTGTCTGGACTTGTATTTGATCGATGAATAGAATGAAATGAAAAGGCTGTTTGCAAAAAAAGGAGAATATTCCTTACTATTGGCTAGTATTTAGTCAAATTGTGTCCCTTCAACCCCCAGAAACAATTGCAGAATCTCTTCTGGAGGTCAGAGAAGTAAATAGGTAAGAAAGTCCTTTTTGCCTAGCTAATTCCTCCTTTTGAAGAAGGACAGAGTCCATCGAAGAAAAGAAGAGTGGCAATGATGGTGATCTTGGTGAGAGTGATGGTGATAGCTCTTACTATATCCTACACATCATGCTAAGTTTTTCATCCTAAATATCTCATTAAGTTGCACAGTACTAGGTATGTTCTGCCTGAAGTGCAAAGCAGATGACATGTAACTCAATATCACACAGTAGCAATGTATAAAATATGGACTAGATACAAAGGATAAATATTCTTATAATACAAACTAGAAGAAAGGCACAATGCCTTTAAGGTTGCATCTTCCATAGGGGTCATAAGTCAGTGATGCTAGCCATTACCCAAAGTTGAGAGGCACATTTTCATGGCCACCACAGAGACTAGATGCGGAGATCAGCTTCACCTTGGTATTTGCCACAGACTAAAGGACAATTTACTCATGTAGTCATTCATTCATTCAACAAACATTTATAGTGCATGTGTGTGCAAGATACTATGCCAATTTCATAGGAGATTCAAACACAAATCTAATGACACAAATAGATGTAAAACTGCAGCTTGACAAGTGCTATGGAAAAAAGTTTCACAGTGAAAATAACAGTGTATAACAGAAAAATCTAACCTAGTTATAGAGTTAAAGAAGGCTCTCCTGAGGAAATTACACTTGAGCTGAGGTCTGAAGAATAAGTAGGTATTAACTGAGCAAAGAAAGGACAATCAAAGGGTAGCATTACCAGAAGCCCTGTGGTGAGAAGAAAGAAGACATCAATGAAAGGTGTGGGAAACCTTGAGTTTAGTGTGGAACAAGTTGGGTTGTAGCCATCTTTGAGACACACAAGATAATAGAGTCTAGATATTAGGAGAGCTCAGAGACTGCAGTTAAAGCTTTGTGAATCATGTGCAAATTTGAAGTAACTAACAGATGCCACAAAACCAAACAAAGCCAGTTCACTGCACAGACGCACACACACATACGCACACATAAACACACAAATGCTTTAAACCTCTTTTTTTTTTTTTTTTTTTTTTTTTTTTTTTTTGAGACGGAGTCTCGCTCGGAGTCTTGCTCTGTCGCCCAGGCTGGAGTGCAGTGATGCGATCTCGGCGCCCACCACCACACCTGGCTAAATTTTGTATTTTTTAGTAGAGACAGGGTTTCACCGTGTTAGCCAGGATGGTCTCTATCTCCTGACCTCGTGATCCACCCGCCTGGGCCTCCCAAAGTGTTGGGATTACAGGCATGAGCCACCACGCCTGGCCATGCTTTAACCTCTTATCCTGTCTTTGGGTGGAAGCAGCTCCAGACTTCCCATCTAGTTCCAGCTTCTTAGATATGAAAATAATATGGAATTTTTTCAGCTATTATTTTCTGGAGCTCAAGGTATCAGATGTCTCTTTGCTTTGCAGACATTTTATGAATACTTTTCATGGTGAATAAAATATTCTCAAGGTTTAAAAATAGTTCTTTGTCAGTTTACGATTCTATTTCTACCAGGGAATTTACAATAACCATTTAGAAATTTTACCTGTAGTCAAGACAATGGGAAAAAATTACTGTCAAATGAAGAATATTATATTCAAAAAGTTGGTAGCAAACTTTTCACTTGAGAATCTCGGTTCTCCCAAATTTAGATTTTGTTTTGAAATTTCCTGTACTGAGTTCAAATATGGGATCTCATTCTGGAGGCTAAATAAAATGTGAATGGTGCCTACTTGCATTTTGATAAATTGTTCATATCTAGGGACTTCATAATGGAAGTCACTGTCACCATTTTAATGTATTAAGGAACGGTTATGTGCAGATGGTATACATAGTCATTTCCTGAGTGTACAGGAGCCTGGGGTAAGTTGAGTCGTGATTTAATGATTTTTATCAGAACGAAATAAGCATTTGATCTTTGGATTTGATCACCTTCTATCTGCAGCTGCGCCTCAACTGGCAATTACTTCCTCCTGGGCTCTTTGCCCAGACAAATGGGGTTTGTCCTTGTTTCACGTCTCACTGACTTCCCGGATAATAGACATGGTAACTGTTTGAACTATTGCTTCCTCCGGATTCCATAGCTTTAAAAATTTAAGAAAGGGGATTTTTCTCCTATCATTTTTTCCCCATCACAGTAAAATACTTCCTCTAATAATACACTTTGGGGACTAGTTAATTTCCTTACCATAAAAACTTAAAAGCAACCTTTTGAGAACTGTTCTTTACAATAGAATACAACCTTGTGTAACACTATTTAAAAAGAAAAACACAAGATCAAGATGGTGAGAGAACACTCACATCTGTTTATTCATCTATCCCTTATTGATATTATTTCAGTAGGCTTCTTCTGTGTGGTTGAAGACAATCATATTCTCCACCTCCTAAGCACATTTTGCTTAAGGCAGAAAACAAAAGAATTTTCTTACTCTTTTCTTATTTCTTCCATGACTTCTTTGTATTTACTGCTCAATAATTAAAAACACATCATTTCTATTTTACGGTGTGTCATTTTGTCCTTCTGTGATTGTTTCAATGTAACTGTGAATAAAATAGGGCCTGTGACTCGACATTTTTCATATGTATGTGGTGGTTTCTGATTTCAAAGCAACACATTCAACAGATTTAGTTTTGCAGATGGGAAAGTTAATCAGATACATGCAGTATTTGTCTTCTCTGTCCATGTTTGCTAAAGCCTATCCCTATTCTGAATGGTATATTTTTCTACCTACCTCATTAAAAAGATAACATAATTAAAATGGTTATCTACCCAACAACAACAGATAAATTTGTTGCCAGCTTATATCTTATATGTAGTTATCTGGTAAAAATGACTCTATTTACCAAATCTTATTACTCATCTGATAAAATGGCTCTAACTACTCTCCTTGTCTGTATGTATTTAGTAGATTAAAACCTGGGATCTTTAATCCAAGAAAATTAAATCTGCCCCTGATTGTTATATTGATGTGCCATCTGTCATTCCAGGTGTTTTCCTGGTTTTTAAGAGCTGAGAAGTGAGCTGGCTTCCAACTCACCTGCATAGGTGGAAGTCTTCCCAGATGCTGTGCTTGAATCTCTAATTTGATATATTTACAAGACTTGCAGAGGCTGTGAGCTGTGCGAATACGTCACACATAAGAACTACAGATGTTTTAAAGGTATGCAAGGTGGGATATAGTTGTCTCCAACCTGGTGACTTTCATATCCCAACAGGTCAAAGGAAAAGCACATTAAGAGATGCAAAGAAGTATTTCATGGATTGAAAAAGCTAGATCTCTGGTCAATAAATATTTGATTATTGCTGATGTGTTTTAGCTTAGTGAAAAGCTGAGGAATATTGTATTAAAGGAGTAAAGGGCAAAAGACCTAATAGGTAACATCTTATTTAGAGGTCTTATTTAAAACAAAAGTTTGAAATTTCTGATTCAAGTACTCCATTATTTTAATATAAAAGTATACACACACGGGAAAATACACATATCATAAGTGTGCAGCTCAATGAGTGTTCACAAAGTGAATATATCCACGGATTTCCCTTCTACCCCTTCCAGTTACTATCCCCAACCTTAAGGTTGACCCCATCTGGACTTCTAATAGTTGATTCACTTTTGTAGGGAGAGGGGAGATTTTTTAAATGATTTATTGAATTATAACTTATGTATATAATGGTATACAAATGATAAATGTATAACTCATATTTTCACAAACTGAACACATTCATAAAACCAGATCAAGAAACAAAATGTTACTGGCATCCTAGAGGCCATTTTGTACCTCTTGCAAACATTGCTTCCCACCAAGGCTAACCATTCCCGACGTCCACAACTCTAGTTTAGTTTTTGCTTATTTTTGTACCCTGCATAAACTGAATCAGGTGGTATGCACTCTCGTGTCTGACATCTTTCACTGGACATTACACATGTGAGATTCATCCATATCACCACACATAGTTCTATAACAGTTTATTCTCCAACAGTGTGGACATGCTGCAGTTTATGTACCCATTTATCACTTATCACTAGCGGGCATTTGGGTTATTACAAATTGTGAAAACTCCATCTTTAACCTTTCTCTCAGGTTAATATCAGTTTTATTTCTCTGCATGTTCTGATAAGAAAAAATCATTTACTTGCCCTTAAAATGCTCTTGTCATACTCAGGGCTGCTGTTTGTCCTCTAAAAAGCATATCAAAGCTTTCACTCCCCAGTTATAAAAAGATTGGGTCTTCTGATGTTAGGGTCTGAGAGGAACTCCGACTATTTGACAGGGCATTTAATTGATAAATCATCAAAGGATTATAACATTTTATAGCAATTAACTCATTTGTTGAGTCAGTTGAATTTAGAATATATTCAGAAAACATCTTTGAGTTCTCAATTATTGCCTTCAATAATTGGATCTTCTCCTCTACTCTTTAACTGCATAGTTTTCTCACAAGCATAATTTTTTTTGTTGTTGTTTGTTTTTGGAGTCTCACTCTGTCACCCAGGCTGGAGTGCAGTGGCTCAATCTTGGCTCAATGCAACCTCTGCCTCTAGGTTCAAGTGATTCTCCTGCCTCAACCTCCCAAGTAGCTGGGATTACAGGTGCCTGCCACCTTGCCCAGCTAATTTTCTTTGTAGTTTTAGTAGAGTCAGGGTTTCACCGTCTTGGCCAGGCTGGTCTTGAACTTCTGACCTGACCTCGTAATCCACCTGCCTCGGCCTCCCAAAGGTATTGTTTTAAAAACCTGCTCTGCCCTAAATCAAAACTTCAGTCTCTCAATTAAACCTTCTCCCCTCCCACTAGCTCAGCTTCATTCCTTTGTTCAGAAACACAATGGGAAGAAGGAGGGCTCAATCTATTCTTTCATGTTCCTTGCTCCCCAAGGCTCCTTCTGTGGCTCTGGTTCTTCCAAGGTTGGTTTAATGGAGAATTTGGAAAGGGGAAAGGAAGTCTTTGTCATGGCAACCACCAAATTCTGGATCTTTTGTGGAGTACATAGTGGGTTCTTTGGATCCCACTGGAGACTTCTGATTCAACTAATATATTCTTCAGCTGACTTTTGGAAGCATCCCTTGTTGGGATTTCTATTCCTCTGGGGTCCCCTCACCTTGGCAGACTCTCTTGGTTAATATTCTTTCAGCATGGTGGGGTTTACCTTGTGCTCAAGAATTTACTCTCTTGTGCCCCTCCAAATCATGGGAATATCCTTACTGAACCCTCTTTTTTCTTCTGATATGATGGAAAGCTCCAGTCAATGAGTATGATGCCCTTCTCACAAGCACTTCAAATACTTTAGGAAGGAAAGGGTGGCAAATATCTCCCTCCCCTCTTTGTCTTCCTCACATGAATTTATTTCAAATAATCCCTTCTATTAATCTCCAGCCTTTTTTTCCCCAGCTTGAATGGGGTTGTAGTCACTAGATTGGTTTTGCTGTCTTTTGTTAATATCTCATAAGGAAGTATCAGACATCTGTCTTTAGAATGTGTAGTTATTATCCATTGATCTCAGTTTTGAAGCCTTAACCAAAATGTTGAAGTAATAGAAAAAGACCTAGTTAACGCTGTTACTGAAGAGCAGAGACAGGTTCAAACTGGGCTTATTTACAGAATACCTACACTACCTGGAACCACCAAATATACTTTTAGGGAATAAGATGGGACTAGATAGTTGGCTAAAAAGGTAAAAATTCTTTATACCCAACAACTGTTGAGTAGGCCATGTGGAGAATACAAAAATGTTTAAACTCTGAAAGCTCTTGAGCAAGCTTGAAAGGCAGGATTTGCATTCTTAAAACTATTAGCATGTCATGATTGTGCTCTATAAAAGGGAAGATGAAATGTGACAGGTAAATCATTATCCAGAAGTTCAGCTGAGCACAGGGAAGCATTAGCCATCTCTCCTCATTACTGAGGAGCTACTGCTTTGTGCTATGCGTATTGTCTCAAATGTCCAGACCAGCTGACTGGGAGCTGTCCCCCATCAGGGCAATGCAATACTCCCTATTGAAACATCAAGAACAATCAATCAACACAAGAGGAGAACCATAATATTGAGTACATGGAGGAGAATTTTTGTGCTTTTCTGATTTAGTATGTTCTACATAGCATTGCTCCTTTTGAGCTATATCAGACTTTGAATCTGGTCTCCCTCAAACTTTTTCATTAAAGAATCTCTGCGAGTGGAAAAGTATAAATGATTGATTACCTCCCAAAGTTCTAGAGGCTTAGCTTGCAGTAGGCTATCACAAATTTGAAATGTCTTTGACAGTTTCTATTTTATTTTCAAACATCATATGAACTTAACACTTAAGCTACAATGTATCTCCGATGGCTTGAATATTTGTCCTTTCCAAAACTCGTGTTGAAATTTAATTCCTAATGTGGCAGTATTGAGGAGGGGGGACCTTGGAGAGATGATTGGGTCATGAGAGCTCTGCCCTCACGAATGGATTAATCTGTTCAAGGATTAATGTATTAATGGGTTATCATGGGAGTGGGACTCGTGGCTTTATAAGAAGAGGAAGAGACCTGAGCTAGCATACTCAGACCCCCCACCATACACTGCCACCTCAGCACTCTGCAGAGTCCCCACCAGCAAGCAGACCCTCACCAGATGTAGCCTCTTGGACTTCTTGGACTTCTCAGCCTTGGAGCTTGCTTCTCAGGCCCCCATGGACTTGGACCTTGGACTTCTCAGCCTTCATAACGATAAGAAATAAATTCATTTTCAGTATAAATTAACCAGTTTCAGGTATTCAGTTATGAGCAACAGAAAATGGACCAAGACAGTATCTCATTGTTTTCACTTCAAAAACACAATGACTTAAATTATTTACCATCAAATAAGGCTGTATCTCTGTATATTATAACCCCAGGTATACTACTATATACCCTAAGGATTATACTTACTTCAATTTGAGAATATAAATGTTATTATCTTGAGTTAAACATTAGTTTCTAAGCTTCTTTTAAATGTAAATGACACTTCAGGAGAGTTTTGAAAGCTCTTTGCTTTTAAAAGTTAGCAAAGAAGCCTCAGTCTTTATATTATACTGAGAAACATATTTTAATAATAAGGGGTATAAATATGAATATCTCATGAATAATAGCATCAATAACACTTGACAGTTTAATGAACCAGAATTTTCACAACATAGCCATATATCCTAGTCCTCCTAAATATATCTCCTATTTCTTATCTTGTAACCCTGTTAGATAGAGGAGGATTTAAGATCTCCACTTAAGAGGCGAGGAAACTGATGTTTACAGTGATTAAGTGACTTGCCTGTGCTTACAATTGATAACTCACTAGCCTGTAAGCTCCATAAGGGCAGGGACCTTGTCTATTTTGTTTACCATTTATCTTCACCCTCCAGCGCAATGCCTGGCAAACATTAAGAACTCAATAAATACTTAATAATTTAATCTCCAGACTTCTAGTTGTCGCTTTCTTTCCCTATACAGAATACTGAATAATTCTTCCCAGAAGGAAACAGCAGAAAGAAGCCCAACTGAAGAACCAAAGCAAAATCTGTCCTCTTTTCCAATTTTCTAAGGACTAGCTCTGAAATGCTGTATCAGGAAGGGAAACAAAACTATAACATTCATTTTCTCTTCTAGAGCTGAGTTGTTTTTTTTTTTACCTGAATTTGTCACACTTTTTTTTAAAGTGGATTTCCTTACTAATGATATAATACTTAAGGCTAAAAGTACAGGTGCTAAGATGGACATGAAAAAGAATGACCTCATGGATTTTTTGGTGTTTCTAAACAACTTGCTGTGAAAGAAGGGCATTCCGTATGGTGAACTCAAATGCCCCTATACCAGGGTCAGCCTTGATGGTAAACAGTAAAAGGTCTGGATTGCTTGTTAAAACTGAACTAAGCAACAAACTCTTAGAGACTTAGAAAATCAGCACAGATGTGCTTCCATGTCCCAGAGTTGTCACTGCCATTCAGTACCATTACTGTAGCTTAATGACATGGGAGCATGGGGTCCTGAGGAAGTCAATAAAAGAGCGTATGAAGAAAATGATAAAAAGAGATCCATGAGCAGAAGGAAATGAATTTATTCTTACCATGGAGTAGATTAAATGAAACAATTTTACTCCTGAACACTGAACAAATGGTCATAGATTGACTCCTCTCCATTGAGTGAGGAAAAAAGGCATCTCTTTCACTTCTTGGTTTATACCGTGATGGAAAACATAATCATTGCAAACTGAACAGTGAAGACTATAACTAGTTGAGAAGAGTATTAGGGACCTATGGAAATCAATTTGTGCATTCCCCATGGATACTACCAAGCATCCAGTCATATTACAATCTCACAGACCACATCATGATTCAGGGAGTCTCGGATTCAAAAGCAGAAGACCTGTGTTTTTCAGACCCTCATTCTGCCACTCACTAACTACTGGGACCTCTGGCATATCACTTAAACTCTCTAAATCTCTCCTTTCTGCAATTTGTGCCTACGGGGAAAATAAACCTGACTTCTCATGCCGTTCTGAAGATTTCGTGGGAAAATAGAAAAGAAAGCTATTTGTAAACTGTAAAGCACTCTATAACTCTCAGATGGTATTATTGTGACTGTCTTCACTCCTATTATTACCCATTTCAGACAGCAGCATTAAAGAGGCAAGGGCAGGAAGGAGGAGGTATGACGTAAAGTCAATTCTGCCCAGGTAGGATTTTGCCTTGCATCAGGAACATTTTTGTAGACAAATAACTAAAATAAAATTGCCCTTATCTGATGTACAAGGTAAGTGCAAATTTTACTTATTGTTCTACAAAATGTGAGGTGCCTTGCATGCTTTGTCTCATTTCATCCTCTCAACTTTATAAAACCCATTTTTCTTATGAAGAAATGAGACTTAAAGAGGTTACATTATTCACCCATGGCCACACATCCCTTAGGAGAGAGCTGGAATTTAAATCCAGTCATCTGACTCCAGAGACCTCTCCTTGAGGTGCTACAGGGTATGTACCTTTGGCTATATATATCTATATCTATATCTATATCTATATCTTGATGTTATATAACTTGAAGTTATATAACTTATATATATATATATAAGTTAATGAATTATTGTAAAGGAAACACCCATCACCTCAAGAAAAACACATCAAGACATACAACATTGCCACCCCCCAGAAGCTCTTTGTTTTCCCACTCTTACTCTCCCCAAAGATAATCACTATCCTGGCTTTTACAGCAATTATTTTAGTGGCTTCACCATGCAAATTTGCAATCATTAAACACTGTAGCTTAGGTTTACTTAATTTTAACTTTACATAAATGGAGTAATATAGTATACATATAGTGTACAATTTTTTTGGTCTGACTTCTTTTGATCATGTTTATGAGATTTCTTTTTTTTTAACCACTCTGTGGCTTGCTTTTTTTTTTTAACTTTCAAAAATGGTGTCTTTTGAGGAATATAATCTCTTAATTTTAATACCGTTAAATAGCTTATCAACATTTCCCTTTTACCAGGAATTTATCAATGTTTTCCTTTTCAGTTAGTGCTTTTGTGTTCTTATTACAAAAAATTGTTCCCTTTTCTGAAGTCATGAAGATAGTCACCTAAATTATCTTCTGAAACGTTGTTTTACCTTTCCTATTTGTGACAACAATCCACTATAATTGTTTTTTGTGTATGATACGGGCTAGAGGTCAAGAGTTTTTTTTTCTTTTTTCCCCACATTGTATCCAGTTTTCTTAGCACTACCAATTGAAAAGATCATCTTTCCTCATTACTCCAAAGTGCTACCTTTATCACAAATCAAGTGTCTTTATATGCATTGGTATGTTTTTGAGCTTGCTCTTCTCTTCTGTTAGTCTATACATCTATCCTCACATCTGTCCCCACCCATTTACTTTACTATCATCTTATAAGAAGTCTTGGTTTTCTTTATGATTATGTTGGTTACTCCTGGTCTTTTGAATTTTCATATACATTTTAGAATAAGCTTGTCAAGTTTTACAATAAAACATTTGAGATTCTTGTTGAGATCGATTTGAGAATAATTGGTGTCTTTACAAAATTGAGTATTTGAATCTGTGAACCTTGTATATCTTTCTCTCCATTGGTAAGGGGCAAGGAAGTGTGGGTTTCATTAATTTCCATTAGTAATGTTTTATAGTTTTCTGCTTTTACTGTCTTCCTAAATAATCTAAGTGCCTTGAAGTACTTTTACATCTTTATCCTTTCCTAACTTATGTACTTTTATTGTCATATATTTTTTTGTTTGTTTATTTTAAATCACACAATAAAATGTTTAAACAGCTTATATTTATTTGGATTCGTTGATGTCTTATCAGTTTTCTTAGATTTCATTCTGTGTCTCTCATCTTCATGCAAGGATATCCTGTCAGAAAGACTCTCGTGTATTTACTTTACTGAGGGTCTGCTGATAATAAATTATTTCAGTTTTTATTCACCTGAAACTGTCTTTCATTCTGAAGTCGTTTTTACTGAGTATAAAATTACAGGGTTTTTTTCCTCAGCATTTGGCAGATATTTGTATTTTAGCTTCCTATGTTTTTCTGTTGATAAATCAGTTATTAATACAACTGTCATTCTTCTGAACATAATCTGCCCTGTATTTTCTGGGTGCTTTTAAGTTCTTTTCTTTTCTCATTGTTTATAATGGCTCAGTGTATTTCTTTTAATGTTTTCTTCTTGAGTTTTTCTATCTGTAAATCGATGTGTTTCATAAGTTTGAGGATATTCTTAGCTAGATATGATCAAATTGTTGCCTTCTACCCCTTTTTTATGTCTCATTTTTGAAGCTATAGTTAAGTGCATATCAGACTTTTGAACTGAATCTTCTGTCTCTTAACCTCTCTTCTGTATTTTGTATCTTTTTGTCTCCCAATTTCTTTATAATAAGTATTTCCTTCTGACTTGCCTTTTATTTCACTAATTCTCTCTTCACTGAAGTCTAATCTATGAAATCTTTCCACTGAGTTATTCATTTCAGTAACTTTTCATTATATAATTTTTGTTTGTTTTTTTTAATATTATCTCAGTCATATATTTTAGTTCCTTTAAATAGCAAGAATAATTGTTTTAAAGTCTAGCTCCAGTGTCTGAAGACCGTGAATTGCCTTATGTTTTCCTTTTTGTTTTTCTCTCCCTGATGATTCTCTTTCATGCCGTCTTATTTGCTTGTGTGCCTTCTTATCTTTGATTATTTTTCTGGGTTATCCAGATACCTCCTAGCTCAAATCAGTCTATATGAGAAATGTATTACTACCAATTTGCTTTTCCTATTAGCATACAGCCATGCAGGGCCTCAACGCAAATTGCAGGGAGTTTATGATAACCTTTTCCTTGAGCAAGCCCGGGACGTTCATCCCTCTCTATAACTTTCAGAAGTAATGCTCAGTCACATAGCTTTCTCTTCCAGAATGGAAAACTTTAGACTCTACATCTTTGAGTACTGTCTTCTCCTAGGTCTTGGTCCAGTAATTCTTCCCTTTATTATCATTCTAATATCCTTGTTTTATTTTATTTTTTCCAGCTTTAGTGATTATCCTTGTCAAAACATTTGGTCCATATCACCCTATCAACAACTGTCAGAAGTAAAGGCCCTATTCCTGAATTCTCATAGCAAGTGCCAGTATTACTAGAAGGAGTTCAGTCAGATGATATTTTTGTTTTCTGCTATCCAGGTTAAAAAGCTATTTGGTTCTGTCCAAAAGGAGAAATTTGGGGACCATTTTGTAGCTTTGGGATTTAGGGTTCCAGATTCAATAAATGCAATTAGTGGATTTTGTTCTGTATTAGTGAAATTACTTTTATTATAAAAGAAACCCAATTAAAACTGATATTTTTGAAAAAGCATGTTGGCAAAAATACATATTTTTTAAGTGAAAAAGATTCTGTTAGTTCTCTTAATCCAGAGGGATACTGGCTTCAGGTGGGCTACTTCCAGGGGCTCTAAAGATCCCATCAGGGCTCATTTCAGTCCATCTGTCATTGCAGTCTCCTGCCATGTTGACTTCATTCTCAAGTTATCTGTGGTAGCCCTTGGAGGCTACATATTTATATCCTCCCCATTTTGAGGCCACCACAAAATGTCCAAGCATCTCGGAAACTCTTGTTATATTTCACTGGCTCTGCTGGATCATTAGTTCATGGTGAATTCATGGTTCAGCAGAATTCCCCATTGCAATCTGGGGAATGAGACGCTGTGATGCAGCACATTTAAGTAAAGGTTCCAATCCTGAAAAGGGGCGTGGTTCCCAACCAGAAGTGCAGGATTTTAAGGTGGTAGAGGACATGTTTGTTGAGAAAAATCAGAAAGCTGTTTTTGATAGAAAGGGAATGAATTCTGGATAAAAGAAAACAAATGTCCGCTACAACAGCTAAATGGAAATGAATGTTGTTGTTTCCCTCTGTGGCTTCTGTGTCTCCCAGTTCCTTTGAAAGCATTTGGTTGTTTAATTTATTATGCTGTTCATAAGTGCACAAAGGTCTCTCTTTGCATCTGAGATGTGTTTGAGGTTAATCTCTTTTGCCTATTAGTTTTGAAAGATCCTTAAGACTGTTGCGCATTTGGGAAGTGGGAAAGTGCAGAGATCTGCCACAAGTTGATTTTTAGAGCAGTATCTTCATCTAAATGCAGTATGCCACCTTCATGAGTGTCCTATGGGATTTAAAGGTTGGAATGGAAAGCAAGTTTAGGCAAGCACTTTAGGATCATGCCTCAGAAAAAGGCCTGGTGTTTTCTGTCCTGAAACTCAATGAAAATGAATTGATGAGCAGACAATAGCTAGTGTGCCCGGCTGATTGATCTATGCAGTCCCGAACATCCCCAAGCTGTTTGGCAGCAAGCCGTTTTTCTTCTGTCCTTTCCTTATTAATTCAGGCTATGATAAATGGCCATGGTGACAGCCCACTACAATGAAAATATAATCCTTGTCAGGGAGTCTTCCATCTTCCTAGAAGCTAAGAAAAACTTGTCCATAACCCTCTTGCAGTGGAATTTTCTCACAATCATAGTGGTGATGTGTGAGTGTGACAGTGTATGTGTATATCCTGCTGAATGTTGTGAGGTCACTTCAAGGCAAAAAGCACACAAGTTAATTAAAGATAGACCTCTTGCAAACAGAAGCCACCTGGCTATACTTCATGTGTGTTATAAGCAGCCCTGAGAAAATGTAGAACTCTCAGAAACACCTTGAGTTTAAACAATACAGGGGAGAAGAAGAAAATTAATGCATGCTTTTCCCACAGGATCTCATAAAAGAAACTAACAATTGCAAAGTGGAGAAAGAAGGGATGTAAACACTCATTATCCATTGTTGGGGAGATTTCACACTAATCACTTCACCCTTCCCAAGCTTCTTACACATCTCTCTCTCTCCTGATCTGTATTGTATGGCACCTCATGACGCACTGCAGGCAGAAAGCTGACATGCATTTAGTGAGATCTCTTCTTTATCAACAAAAGTTTACATGTTCCAACATTGCTGGAAACAGGATGATCCATAAAGAGATCTGATATCAGTAGAGTTAGAAGAGTCTCTGGAAACTGTCGGTCGGGGGGACTGAGACAAGCAGGGTGGCAGGTGCTGTTTGCACGTGATTATCTCACAGATATATTCACACATGTGTGTATGAGTAAGCAAATTTTTTTGGCAGGATTGTTTATAATCGAAAAACCTGGGGAGCAGCCTATATGGCCGGTAGTAGGCAAAATAAGATCGTTCTACTTAATCAAATAAACATTAGAAAGAACAAGGAATCTCCAAATGTGTCACCAGCAACAATTTTCAGAAAAGTCACAAAAGAGTATATGTGCTTCAATTTATAATTTCTTAAAATAGGGGGGATGATAAAATAGGTATGTAGGTAGATAGATTATAGCTAGATAGATACACACACACAAACACATATATCTGATTGTGTATATCAGAAAATTTCTGGAGGGAATAAGCAAGAAAGGTAAAACTGGTTGTCTCTAGGGAAAGACAGTGGTAGCCTTGGAATAACTGGAAAATCACTTGTAGGTATTTTGTACAGTTTGTTTTTACCACTGCATGAATTATGTTTTCATTATAATATAGTATAATTCTCTTTAATGCTCTGATTCCCAATCTAGTGTTGCAGTTTGCTCATCTGCCTTCTAAAGGGGAATACAAACAGGGTGTGGTTATAAGCTAAGATCTTTTTGAGACATTCACTCCAGGTACTCCTTGTCATACTGACAACTTTTGGGGTGATGCTGGGCAGAAGGCTTACGTCTCTCATCAGTGATACAAAGAACATATGGCACAGTATAGCCCACTAGTTCTCAAGCAGAATCACCTATAGGTATCAAACAGATTCCTGAGCACCAGAATCCACAAGTAGATCTGGTGTGAGGCCTATGAATCTGAATCTGCATTTTAGCAGTCTCCCAGGCTGCGCTAATCCTGCTGGTCTATAAACTACATGTTGAAATGCATGAATGTGTCACCTACCCATAATTTGTTTATTTCAGAAATGGGTCCCTCCCTCAAAAAAAATATTTTTACTTAAAGACACACCACCAGTATTTGAAATATCACTGGGCTGGACGAGGCAGTGAAGAAGGGCTGGAAATTCATTTTGGAGGATTGCTAATAAGACTGGCCATGAGTTTCTGGGATGAGCAATTGGGTAGGCAATGATGATGACATTTTTTAAAATGCTTAAAATAAATGAGGCAAGGGAGTAGGGAGAATAGGCATACGTTGCAAATCAAGAGTTCAGTCCGAGATTTATTTTGTGATGACAGAGATCTAATCTTAGTAGTTGGAGATGAATATCTGAGGCTCAGAAAAGAGGTCTGGGATTGTAGATATAAATGTGGGAATTGCCAGAATGTAGACATATTTAAAGCCATGGAAAAGGATTGAATTATCTTAAAAAGTATCAAAAGAAAAATCTGAGCTGAACCCTGAGAAACTCTAACACTTAGAGGTCTTAGAGAGGAGGAACAGCACTAAGAAGAGGGGAACATCACACACCAGGGCCTGTCATGGGGTGGAGGGGGGAGTGGGGAGGGATAGCATTAGGAGATATACTTAATGTAAATGACGAGTTAATGGGTGCGGCACACCAACATGGCACATGTATACATATGTAACAAACTACCTTTTGCACATGTACCCTAGAACTTAAAGTATAATTAAAAAAAAAGAAAGAAAGAAAGAAAAAGAAAAGAAAAGTTGCAGCCAGTGGGCCAGGAGGGAGGCTGTACGAGTATGGGATTCAGTTGCCAAGAAAGGAGGTATGTGGAGATAAGCAGTGTTGGGCTGTTTCAGCTGCTGCTGAGGGACTGAGTAAGGTGGAGAGTGGAAAGCATCCCCTAGATAGGATGGTCCTGATGCCCTTGGCCAGGATAATTCTTTAGAAATTAGGGAAGAGCCCAGATTGAGGTTGGTTAAAAAAAATAATAAAAATGAGAAAGTAGAGAACATGTGTACAGATAACTTTTTAATTAAGTTTGATTATGAAAGACATAAGGCAGTGGGACAGTAGTTGGAGGAAGACATGGATTCAAGAAAGCTGTTTACTGATAAATGAATTCAGCAAAGTTTTGGGACATAAAATTATTGTAAATTAATGTACACAAGTCAGTAGGTCTGCTATATACCAACAGCAACCAAGCTGAGAATCAGATAAAGAATTCAACCCCTTTTACAATAGCTGCAAAAAAATAAAACACTTAGGAATATACCTGACCAAGGAAGTAAAAGACCTCTAGAAGGAAAACTACAAAACACTGCTGAAAGAAATCATAGATAACACTAACAGATAGAAACACATTCCTTGCTCATGGATGGGTAGAATCAATATTGTGAAAATGACCATTCTTGCCAAAAGTAATCTGCAAATTCAATGCAATTCCCATCAAAATACCACCATCATTTTACACAGAACTACTAAAAACAATTTGAAAATTCATATGGAACCAAAAAAGAGCCTGCATAGCCAAAGCAAGACTAAGCAAAAAGAACAAATTTGGAGGTATCACAACACCTGACTTCAAACTATACTGTAAGGCCATAGTTACCTAAACAGCTTGGTACTGGTATGAAATAGGCACATAGACCAATAGAACAGAATAGAGAACCAAGAAATAAAGCCAAATACTTACAGCCAACTGATCTTCGACAAAGCAAACAAAAAACGTAAAGTAAGGAAAGGACACCCTGTTCAATAAATGGGGCTGGGATAATTGGCAAGCCACACGTAGAAGAATGAAACTGGATCCTCATCTTTCACTTTATGCAAAAATCAACTCAAGATGGATCAAAGACTTAAATTGAAGACCTGAAACAATTAAAATCCTAGAAGATAACATCAGAAAAACCCTTCTAGACATTGGCTTGGGCAAAGACTTCATGACCAAGAACCCAAAGCAAATGCAACAAAAACAAAGATAAACAGATGGGACTTAATTAAACTAAAAAGCTTCTGTACAGCAAAAGAAACAATCAGCAGAGTAAACAGACAACCCACAGAATAGGAGAAAATCTTCACAATCTGTACATCCGACAAAGGACTAATATCCAGAATCTACAAGGAACTCAAATCAGCAAGAAAAAAAACAAACAATCTCGTCAGAACGTGGGCAAATGATATGAATTGATAATTCTCAAAAGATTTATAAATGGCCAACAAACACGTGAAGAAATGCTCAACATCACTAAAGATCAGAAAAATGCAAATCAAAACCACAAAGTGATACCACCTTACTTTTGTAAGAATGGCCATAATCATAAAATAAAATAAAATAAAATAAAATAAAATAAAATAAATAGGTGTTGGCATAGATGTGGTGAAAAGGGAAGATTTTTAGACTGTTGATTGGAATGTAAACTAGTACAACCACTATGAAAAACTGTGGAGTTTCCTTAAAGAACTAAAAGTTGTACTACCATTTGATATAGCAGTTCCACTACTGGGTATTTACTCAGAGGAAAGAAGTCATTATATGAAAAAAATACTCGCATATGCATGTTTATAGCAGCACAATTCACACTTGGAAAAATATGGAATGAGCCTAAATGCCCATAAATCAGTGAGTGGATAAAGAATTTGTTTCATATATATATAATGGAATACTACTCAGCCATAAAAATGAATGAAATAATGGCATTCACAGCAACCTGGATGGAATTGGAGACCATTATTCTAAATGAAGTAACTGAGGGATGCAAAACCAAACATTGTACGTTCTCACTCATAAGGTGGAAGCTAAGCGATGAGGATACAAAGGCATAAGAATACTACAATGGACTTTGGGGACTCGGGGAAAGAATGGAAGTGGGGTGAGGAATAAAAGACTACACACTGAGTACAGTGTACACTTCTTGGGTGATAGGTGCAGCAAAATCTCAGAAATCATCACTAAAGAACTTACTCATGTAACCAAACAGCACCTGTTTCCCAAAAACCAAGTAAAATAATAAAAATAAATACATCTTTAAAAATAAATAAAACAATTATTGGGGGTAGAGTGGGAGTTATTTTAAATAGGGTAGACAGAGAGGGCCTTTCCAAAGTGGTGATATTTAAGTTTAGACCTGAGGATTAGAAGGAGCCTGTGTGTGTTTGTTTTATACTTACAGATACATGTACACATATTCATGTATAAACTTTTTAGTTGCAGAAGTGAAATCATAGTTTTCTGTGGCAGTCCTTATAGGTTTATCTTTTTTTAAAAAACTGGTCTATATTTGTCAGACTACAGTATGAGGAAATTGGTGGTTTTGAGTTCTTGATAACTATAAATTTTTTTGAGATCCAGTTTAATAATAATTTAAAATTTATATACCCTTTCATCAAACACTCCTATTTATAATAATGTATCTTACAGATATAGTTACAAAGTACATAAAGATTCATATGTTAGACTAGCATGAATCTGCAAACAACCTAATTGATCCAACCGATGAGAGACTAGTTAAATAGATGAATACAATGGAATACTAGATAACTGTTTAAAAGAATAAGATCCATCTTGAATTAATTTTTGTATAAGGAGTAAGGAAAGGATCCAGTTTCAGCGTTCTACTTATGGCTAGCCAATTTTCCCAGCACCATTTATTAAATAGGGAATCCTTTCCCCATTTCTTGTTTTTGTCAGGTTTGTCAAAGATCAGATGGTTGTAGATGTGTGGTATTATTTCTGAGGGCTCTGTTCTGTTCCATTGGTCTATATCTCTGTTTTGGTACCAGTACCATGCTGTTTTGGTTACTCTAGCCTTGTAGTATAGTTTGAAGTCAGGTAGCATGATGCCTCCAGCTTTGTTCTTTTGGCTTAGGATTGTCTTGGCAATGTGGGGTCTTTTTTGATTCCATATGAACTTTAAAGCAGTTTTCTCCAATTCTGTGAAGAAAGTCATTCACAAAGCTGAAACTGGATCTTTTCCTTACTCCTTATACGAAAATTAATTCAAGATGGATTAGAGACTTAAATATTAGACCTAAAACTATAAAAACTCTAGAAGAAAACCTAGGTAATACCATTCAGGACATAGGCATGGGCAAGGACTTCATGTCTAAAACACCAAAAGCAATGACAACAAAAGCCAAAATTGACAAATGGGATCTAATTAAACTAAAGAGCTTCTGCACAGCAAAAGAAACTACCATCAGAGTGAACAGGCAACCTACAGAATGGGAGAAAGTTTTTGCAATCTACTCATCTGACAAAGGGCTAATATCCAGAACCTACAAAGAACTCAATCAAATTTACAAGAAAAAAACAAATCCATCAAAAAGTGGGCAAAGTATATGAACAGACACTTCTCAAAAGAAGACATTCATACAGCCAACAGACATATGAAAAAATGCTCATCATCACTCGCCATCAGAGAAATGCAAATCAAAACCACAATGAGATACCATCTCACACCAGTTAGAATGGCAATCATTAAAAAGTCAGGAAACAACAGGTGCTGGAGAGGATGTGGAGAAATAGGAACACTTTTACACTGTTGGTGGGACTGTAAACTAGTTCAACCATTGTGGAGAACAGTATGGCAATTACTCAAGGATCTAGAACTAGAAATACTATTTGACCCAGCCATCCCATTACTGGGGATATACCCAAAGGATTATAAATCATGCTGCTATAAAGATACATGCACACGTATGTTTATCGCGGCACTATTCACAACAGCAAAGACTTGGAATCAACCCAAATGTCCATCAGTGATAGACTGGATTAAGAAAATGTGGCACATATACACCATGGAATACTATGCAGCCATAAAAAAGGATGAGTTTGTGTCCTTTGTAGGGGCATAGATGCAGCTGGAAACCATCATTCTCAGCAAACTATCACAAGAACAGAAAACCAAATACCACATGTTCTCACTCATAGGTGGGAACCGAACAATGAGATCACTTGGACACAGGAAGGGGAGCATCACACACCGGGTCCTATTGTGGGGAAGGGGTAGCGGGGAGGGATAGCATTAGGAGATATACCTAATGTAAATGATAAGTTAATGGGTGCAGCACACCAACATGGCACATGTATACATATGTAACAAACCTGCACATTGTGCACATATACCCTAGAGCATAAAGTATAATAAAAATAAATAAAACAAAACAAAAAAAAGAGTAAGATCTACGTATGAGAAAATATCCATGTTATATCATGAGATATCATGATACTGTGGGATATCAGAGCCTGTTTGGGAACAATCCAGTACAAAGGGAGGCATTGATGGTGGAGTAGAGAAGGAGATGAGCAAGGGAGTGGAGTGCTAGAGAAAGCCCGAGGGCTGAGAGCCAGGGCCTGAGCAGAGGATCAGATTTTGATTAGAAGAGCCACACTTCCTTCATTTTAACAGTAGGGTCCAGATATAGGCAGATGAGAGTTTGGTGTGGAGAGGTAAAAAAATATCCTCATCAATGAAGTATGGCAAGATGTATTAGAGGAAAATAAATGGAAATATGAGATTTTTGCAGAAGAAAAATTGGAGGGAAAGTGGACAAGCAAACATTCCTGTTGAAGAGGCAACAGATGTCACAGAAAAGCAGAGAAAAGCCACGGCAAAGCTCTCACCCAGTAGGGCATAGTGGCCTTGTGGGTAAGTCACTTACCTTGCTTTGGGTCTGAATTTCTTCATGTATAGACTGGTGAGAATATTCACTTTGCTTTGTGGGTTTGTGTGAGACTTGGCTAGAATAAATGTGATGATAAATTGCAAATTGTGAAGCTCTGTATAAACATGTGTGACTTCATCTTTTTTTCTTTAATGTGCAAAATCGAGACAGTAGTTGTACCTACTCTGGCAGGTTGGTACTGAAGATTAAATGAAATGAAATAGCACCAGGTAATGAAAGCCTTCTTCCTGGTTCATAGTAAGTTCTCATAAGGGTTAGCTATTCATTTCGTTTTCTTGTTTATTTAATGTGGTCTGTTTAGTATCAGTGTCAGTGAGCCGCCTGCCCTCAGTTGTAATAACTGTCAGTGTAGCCTGAAAAATGGATGAGAAAGGCATGGTTGCAATGTTCATTCATTCATACACTTCCACCAGGCTGACACTGAGGCAAACAGATGACAAGAATTTCAGTGGTGGAAAGCACTTAGCAATTATCACGTCCAAACCCTATCCTTTAAAAAAAAATTAATAAAGGACCCAAGACTCAGGTTCTCAGAGTGTCAGAAAGTCACACATAGCAGGGCCTAGACTCCCAGCCCAGACCTCTTTCCACTCTCTCTATGATCCCACCCTGCTTTGCCTTGTCACACAGCCACTGGGATCACATTCACGGGGCAGTGCTCATTTGAAATGTGGCTTAGACCACCATGGAAAGAATGGCATGTTTTTCTTTAAAAAGAACAAAGCTGTTTAAGGTAAATGGTATAATAAGAAACCAACATAAACAGCATGGAAGATTCTACCAGATGCAAATTGCATGTTAGAAAAGCTTTAATTAGCTCAAATGAATATTCTTGGGAAACCAATTCTGAGGTTTACTGTAGCCTTGCAGATGGGCAGTATGAACCACAACCAGCCTTGTCTGAATCTCAGGCAGATGAAGCGTTAATTACAGGACTGAGACTCTGCCATAGCTCTCCTGGGGACCTTGTGTGTCCTCCCTTCAGTTCCCATTCTATTTCTTCCTGTTTGTGTGAACTTAGACAGTGAAAACCACTACTATTTATTGAGCAATTACTCTATGTCAGGTGTTAAGCTAAGTATTGGAAATATATTCTCTTTGATACTCATAAGAACCCTATATAGAACTAATTGTGTGTGTGTGTGTGTGTGTGTGTGTGTGTGCGCGTGCGCGCGCGCGCATGCGTGCATGTGTAAAACTCAATAGAGTCCCCAATTAAAGAGCCAAATAGCCAGGAAATGTACTATTCTACTGCTCCAAGTCATTTAACATTTTCTTGCCTTATTTTGATCATCTGCAAAATGAGGACATTGGCATAGATAACTGCTGAGTTTGCTCCCAAGTCTCCTTTCTGTGAGTCTGTGATATGAAAGTTAACCAAGTTTGAAACAGGACCACAAATTTACTCACAATACCAATGGGATGCATGGAAAAAAATACACACACACACACACACACACGTATATCAAATATATATAGATATAAACATATATATGTAAATATATATTATATATATAAACATATATATATATAATATATATTTGAGACAGAATCTCGCTCTATCGTCCAGGCTGGATGCAGTAGCACAGTCATGACACACTACAACCTTAAACTCCTGAGCTCAAGGGATCCTCCCGCCTTGGCCTCCCCAGTAGCTAGGATTACAGGCATGTGCTATCATGCCTGGTTATGTTTTTCTATTATTTGTAGAGACAGACTTTCACTATGCTGACCAGGCTAATCTTGAACTTTTGGCTTCAAGTGATCATCCTGCTTTGGTCTCCCAAAATGCTGTGATTACAGGCACTAGCCATCATGCCTGCGGAGAAAATATTCTTTAGTTTTGTCTTTAATTTGCCTTCCTCAAGAGCTCCCACTTAAACTTTTGGTTCAATCTATGAGCTAATGCAACATAATCATAGAAAGAATTCTTTAGGTGATGTACAACCTCTGAGTCTTCTCTTTCTCCCCTTGTTTTCCCCTTAAATGGTGTCTGGAGGAGTCAGGTGGTTTTACTTGGCCTAGAGGATTTACGGATAAGGGATTCTCTGCCCTACCTTGTCTCTGCGTCCATGTCCCTAGGCTACCTGGACAGTGCTCACCTTATTCGTATTTGTGGCAGCTAGTAGAGGTACTTTCTTTCAGCTTGGGCGGGGCCCAGTAGCCCTCTGTGGCTGAGCCAGCAGTGTTGTGGCTCTTTCTGGCACCATGAAATACCTCTTCCCTTCCCATCACCATGATCTGGGCGAGACTCCAATTCAGTGCAGGCCTGGGCAACCACTCTGCAAATGACTATGACAAGGTTACCCTGATACCATTATAGACATTGCCTGACAAGTGCCCCAGTCAGACTCTTGTCTCCTTCTGGGACCCCTTGGCCTGAACCAAGTATAGCCTGGGATTGCTGAACATCATACCTCCCACTCCTGAACTAAGTGCCAGCTCTGATGTGGCCTCTCCAGGCTGAAACAGTTCCTCAATCATCTGTTTCCTGTGTACTTAAGCTTTTCTTATGCAACCAACAAATGAAATGTATAATTATGGTGAATTTTATCTTAAATGTTCCAGGGCTGTGTAAAAATGTAGTACAATTTCAACTTGAAATCCCAACTCTATATCAGTTACTCAATCCCACATTTTATAGTGAAATGATAAGGCTAACTTAAGACAAATTCTCTTAAATATTACAATTACAATTTTATATAATTTAAATTGTATTTATTATAATTTAATATAATATAAATTGTATTTATTACAATTTTATAAAATATAAAATTATATAAAATACCAAATGTACAGGCTCCTTAATTCAAAATGATTAGTACTTGGCTCTTATAAACATTTCTACACTTAACTAGAAATTTTTCCAGGGTTGAAGTAAATTTGCCCTCTAATGAAACTCTAATATTATCCCATGACTTTGGAGAGTTACTGGAAGTAGCCTAGTGCTGAGAGATTCCAGCTCAGCCAACTCAGTGAGTTCTGTGGACAACCCTGCCGGGATGCACTAAACACTATTTATAATTTCTCCATCAATCATTACATAAATCAAAAGGGAGTGTGGACAGATAGCCTACATGCCTGGATTCAGTTTATACCCTACCTGATGCTTCTTTAACAAAGAAGTTTGGAGTTCACCCAAGCTGATAACCTCACTCATGGGTTTCAGCATTTCTCTAGTATTTCTTGGGTTGGTATTTCCATCTAACGCAATAGACCATGCACAAGATAGAATACTACATTCTCTCATAGTCTTAGGACCATGTAGTTCTCTTGGACATCAAAATGACACCTAGGTGATTTGGGCTATCTTGCATGACTCTGCCTGACCATTTGGTCATACATTTGAAGGGTTCTAGGCAGGTACTCTCTGCCCCAAGTCACAACTTCTCCTTGTAATTCCTCTACATGCTGTTATACTTTCTACCTCTATGTCCTCCTCTCACTGTTTTTCCTCACCTAGGAGGCCCCTCTCGCTCTTTCTCATAAATAGTTAACAGACAGGTTTCATGAGAATCACTCAGTAAACTTTTAAAATATAGATTCTGATCTGGTGGGTCTAGACTCACACACAATTTTCTTTTTAAGATCCATAGTTGTGCTTTGGGAACCAATGATCTATATAGGCCCAATTAATGCCCAACTTCCATCTGTACAGAACAACAGAAAATGGCCCTAGTCTAGGAATGAGAAGATCTGATTTCTAGTACTAAATTTCCCAAGTTATCTTCTGTGTAACCTCAGATTTTCAGACATATGTTTCTACAGGAATTCTTATTAGCATTTATTGAGCATTTACTATGTGCCAAGCCTTGTATTAAGAGTTTATATACATTGTCACATGTAGTCATTGCAGCAACACTGTCAGCACTCTCCCTTTTAATTCCATTTTACAGATGAGGAAACTGGAACTTAGAGATTAAATAAATTAGCCTAAGATTAATTCCATAGCTAGTTGGAAATGGTCATGTATAAATTCAAACCCAAGTCTGCTGACTTTGCAGTGCTTGGCCTGGAGCAGTTATCAACTACTTCCCATGAGTCTATGAAATATAATTTACTGGGCAGTTGGGGATAAATACATGTTGAACCATCAGGATCCATTACAACTGAGCTACATTTTTAGAAATATAATACTGCTGTTCAGCATTTGGAATTGCTATGGAAACTGTAGGTAGAAGACTAGATTTTGCGCTTCAGGGTTAATCAGGTCATCTTTGATATTTGGCTCCACAAGGCTCAGAGGGTAACAGAAATAGTCATTTTAAGCTTTTGAGCTCAGAAATGTATAGGAAGCCCAACAAGGAATCACACTAACAAGCAAACAACAAGTGCTGCCCCCCAAGCCCTGCCCTAGAGCGTCACGGTACATTGTACATCAGTTTGTGTAATCGAGGACATGTAAGATGCAGAGAGAGCCGAGGATAACAAGAGATTCATTTAGTAAAATGCCCCAACAGTTTTCCAGCTGAGCTGCAGTGACTTTCTTTTCTTTTCCACTCGTTAGGGCAGGCTATAAACTGATGGGCGTGGGATGGCTTAATTCCTGCCTGCACCCAGTTGAATTTTAATCACATTTCTCTGTTTACTTGCTGTTCATTTTGCAATGAAATAAGGTGTCCCTCTTCACACTTTAGCGCTTGAAAGGGAAGAAATTTTTTGGCAGGCCAGAGATGTGCTTTAGTTTACAGAAAATGGTAGCAGACTTGGGAATGGTTCAGCCTCATTTTATAGACAAAGGTAAGAGATTCCACACAGTTTCTATTGTGGCTTTGGGAACTGTGCTTACAGAGATAAAACAAGACCATATATTACACTGCAACTTGGCAATTATGGCAGCAGCCCACCAGCACCTGTGGCATCTCCAAAGGTAAGGTGAGTCAACCCACTGGGAACAAGTTGAGGAGAATTTGTCTCTTCATTTTCCACTTAGGACATAGCTCAAGTCATGGGCAGCTGGATGCTTGTGTAAAAATAAAAAACAAAATTCTTGGATCAGAGTAGGTTAAGACCAGCTCACTGTTGCCTATTGCAAGAACAACAATGTACGTGGATCCTGTCCTGCTTATCTCGGGACGTTAAGTGAAGTTTACACTCAGGATATGTCTTGCCCTCAGTGATGCTAATTCCTGTGCAGGCAGAAAAAAAAAAAAAAATACATGACAACACTTGGGGTCTGGAAGAGAAGCAGAGAATCAGAACAAAATCATGCCTGCAAAAAAATTCTGGTGGAGGAAAAGTCACATCATTAAAATGTTTTAGAAGAACTGACCTTCCCAACCACTGAGAATTGTATTTCATGCAGGGTGATTTTCAAAACATTCATTGTTAGTTCACACGTTTGAGTTATAGGATCAGCTTCTGGGAATCCATTTTCCCCACATCTCCTTGGGAAGAGATACTGAGATCTGAGAAGATGCTGGCCTTGAGTGAAGCCCAGAGAGCAGAGGCCCTTACACATGGCCCTGCCAACTCACATGGACAGCTCTTCCAGGAGAGCAAGTCAGCTCCAAAGCTCTAGGTTGAGATGATTTCAGGTACCTGCTCTGGCTATCATGACTACTGTTTTCATTCTCTCCACTCCTTTATCTTCTCCTGGGAATTGTATAGGTCTTCTTTCAAGTCTTCAAAATGTAAAGCATCTCCAGCTATATCATTTCCTTAGAAAATGAGACCAGCCCTTCTAAGTCTATCCTTCAGAGGAAGGCCACTTCTGTAATTATAAGTTGCTTTCGACCTTTTTAAGGGATACCATTATCAGTGACTCTAAGGTAAGGTTGATATTACACAGTGACTTTTGCGTGGTTTTTCTGGTCCCTTACTTGTTGAAGTAGTGAGTTTAAAAAGGGAAAGCAAAGTCCACCCCCTCTCTAGCAGGCCACCCCCATTAAACCAGGCTGTAGTCAAGGCTCCAGGTAACATGAGAAAGAGGAAAATGCAATGAGCTCTGCGTGTGAAATACCTGGGTATAAATACAGCCCTCCATCTAATTTGCTGGAGAAACTTGGACAAGCCATCTGATTTCTCTGAGTCCCTATTTCCCAATCTATGAAATGGAATAAAAATGATACTCCCTATCTGCCTTAGAGCAATAACAGAAAACTAAAACATAATTAACTATTGTGTGTTCTCTCTCTCTATCTATCTATCTATCTCTCTCTCTGTTTCTGTCTCCCTACCTCCCTCTCGTTTTAAAACTGAGAGTACAGTTGGCAGGGAGAAAGACAAGTATGTTACCTTCTGGATTCATTTAAGGAAGGACTTTGATGTGTGAGCAGGATTTAGGGAGGAGTCGTTTTGGTATTGATGACCAGGGCATAGAATTCCTAAATACCTCTCTCCACTCCAAAACTGAGGGTACTTGTGTTTGGACGTTAAGGGCTAATCCCTCCAAAAAAAAATTGTCTGCTAATAGTCAAAATTACTACAGTGCTAAGGACTTTGTTAAATTGATGAGTAATATACTAATAATAATGTTGGTAATAAAAAAAATTAAGCACTTAAAACTTTATAATGGAAGAAGCATAAAGATCTGACTTAGACTTAGCCACTAACTAATGGAGCTTTTACCATGTATCCAGAACTAGGATAATGGATTTGTGTGCAATATTTTTTTTAATTCTTATTATAACAAGATAAATGGTTACCATAGCCATGGCGCCTCCTATTATTGGAGGATGTTTATGGTATTTATGCCCACAGTCTATCAGGATGGTCTGTGTACCCAGTGGAAAATGAAAGGAGTGATGGTACGTGACTTCCAAGGCTATATCATAAAAGGCGCTCTGGCTCCCATCTTGCTCTTCCTTGGATCACTTAAGCACGTACCAGGAGCCTAGAAAAAAAAAGATACAAACACTTTTGACAAATTGTTGCTGATTTTCAATAACTCTTCTAACTGTTCCTATGGATAAGAAATGTATTTAAGCTTTTATAGAATTATCAACTATAACTATTTTCAACAATTGGAAGGGGGATACCCAAAGCATACTCATGTCATACACTTTTCATCTGCACAGTGTTTGCAAATTCATTGACAACTGCACTTTTAGTCTCCTCTGCAATGCTTTCTTGGAAGGGCTCACTCTGGTCTTAATATCTAATGTAAACCTCTGAGTCTTGAATAAGGTCAGAAATAATAGATTGTCTACATTCCTGTTCTCTCTTGGCTGCTTCTCCCTTTTTGTTAGGGCCGTTTCTTATCCTTTTATCATAATAATTTACTCAGAAATTTCTAAGCTCTAGAGATCTGATGCATGCCAAATGGAGGAATCAAGTATTAGTCTGTGAAAAGAAATGCTAGTGTTTTAATTTATAGTGAACATCCAATAAAGAAAATATGATCTTTCATTCTCTAGGCACACCCTTATCTTTATGAGCTTACCTGGTAAACACTTTATGGAACAAAGTAAACTTCTTTTTTGCTTTGTTTTGTTTTATGATCTGAAGGAATATTTTACCGGGTTGTGCAAAATCTTTCTAGTTATCCTCTCATCTTTTACCCTTGGACAGAGCTTGTTAACATCTTACACATTTTAACTCGGTGAGGTCAGTTTCAGAACAACCAAGTATAGCACAGCTTCCTGTATATGACCTGGAAACCAGTCAGCAAAACCTGGAGATCTGCCTTTGTTACTTGATTAGTGTGGGAGACACTGAAAACTTCTCAAGACCATATTCACAAGTGTTCTGCTTCCTCCCATAGCTGACTAATCTCATTCATTTATGTTTGGTTCTTACTAGTTGCAGTCGAAGAGGGTAACCATTTTATGGTCTGTTTCTCGAATTTAGAAGCTAAAAGGGATCTTTGTGACACCCCATCCTCAACTGATTGCATAAAGAATTATCCTGTCTGCTGCCAACTCATCTCAGTGATAGTCCAACACGAATCAATTGTATACTGGCTTTCATGAGAACCCCAAAATTTTAACCAAACCTCAGCTTTCATCTGGGTAGGAAAAGCAGCCACCTATAGTAGCACAATCATTCTAAGATCCTACTGCCCAACCTACATATTGCCTTAAATCCTTACTGTACCAGCAATTTTTATTGAGTATCTTTGTATCAGGCACTATGATAGTTGTTTTACATACGTAATTACATTTAATCTTCTTAAAGTCTTCTGTAAGATGAGTATGAAGGTCCGTATTTTTTCAATTGAGAACACTGAGAACTAGAAAGATAAAGACATGTCCACAGTCACAATGATAGAAAAATAATACAATTAGAAGAGTCTCTGTAGCCCTGATGTTAACAACTGGGTTCTTTTCACCACACCAAAAACCTACCTCACTTTCTTGGGAACTTATTGAACATTTTTATCAGGTTAAGAAACTAATCTTAGAAGAAGTAATTAACTACAAATTAACAATAACCTCCCATATAGATGTGACGTGACATATACGGTCTTCTCCTGCACAGAAAGGCATTATCTAAACAGTAGCCCTGAGAGGTAGAATTATGGCCATTTTGCAAATGACACAGGCTGAGTGTGAGGTGCCATGTGTCTTTTCCAAGGTAAGTCAACTGACCAAGCCAAGTCTTATTATACTCATTTTTCATTATCCTTCACCTCCTATTTTCAATTTAAAAATGAAATACAGGCTAGGTAAATTTGACTGAGAAAAAGAAAAAGAGGAATTTAGATGCATAGGCTATTTCCTGAGCATACCGAAAGGCACACGTTATGAAATAACCACATGAGAATACAGGGTTCTGTGTCAGGGGAGCCAAGAGAGTTGGGGAGACAAATGTTCACTATGATACAAGTTATGTATGTTGGGGAGAAGGCAAAATTCTTTGCATACATTTCTTAATTCTTCCAGTTCTTTGAAGCAGTTATAATTTTTCTCGATTTGTAAGATTAAAATAAAAAAGGTTCACATAGTTTACGTAACATGTCCTTGCCCAAGTTTATAGATTTTTAAGGTGAAAGCCAGGATTTGAACCCAGGTCTCTCTGAGTCGACAGTTCTTGCTCCTTTTACCACAGCCTTAGAAGAGAAAAACCGGACAGACCACCAATTTCTCAATTTCACCGTAAATTGTTTCTAAATAGAAATACTTCGTTACTTCTTGAAAGCCCACAGCCAAAGTAAGACTTTTTCCTCTTATACTGTGAGCATACTTTCAGAAAGTCTGTTTGAAAAGGTAAGGAAGAAAGAAAGAGAAAAGTTGCAAAACTTTGTAGTAACAGAACAGTTGCAACAGTACTCCTTCCTATTCTTTCAAGGGAAAATCAAGAATTTTGTTCAATGCATTTGAAGCTACTTTTGTACATCAAGAGCCCCTTCAATTCTGCTTCAAAAAGAGGATGTCTCCTTTTTTATCACATTAGTAGAATCAGATCCTGATGACAGATCTCTTCAGATCTTCAGTTTCTACTTCCTGAACCATACACAAGGTGATTCTGAAAACATTCCAAATAGAAGTCTCCATCGCGCCTCAAATACAAGAAGAGCAGATTTAGAATTTTATTCAATTAACCTGTCAAGATTAGAAAATGAGGGCCTCTTGCTGGAAAACTGGATCTGCCTGTGCATCAGTAATAATGTTTGGTTGTTTCCTCATCTATCAGATTTTGCCATGGTTGTTACATAGCAGTGGAACGTACCATTAATTAGGATATACTGAGGGGGGCGGAGCAAGATGGCCGAATAGGAGCAGCTCCAGTCTCCAACTCCCAGCGCCAGCGACACAGAAGACCGGTGATTTCTGCATTTTCAACTGAGCCTCTGCTGCTGATACCCAGGCAAACAGGGTCTGGAGTGGACCTCAAGCAATCTCCAACAGACCTACAGCTGAGGGTCCTGACTGTTAGAAGGAAAACTATCAAACAGGAAGGACACCTACACCAAAACCCCATCAGTACATCACCATCATCAAAGACCAGAGGCAGATAAAACCACAAAGATGGGGAAAAAGCAGGGCAGAAAAGCTGGAAATTCAAAAAATAAGAGCGCATCTCCCCCGGCAAAGGAGCGCAGCTCATCGCCAGCAACGGATCAAAGCTGGACGGAGAATGAGTTTGACGAGATGAGAGAAGAAGCCTTCAGTCCATCAAATTTCTCAGAGCTAAAGGAGGAGTTACGTACCCAGCGCAAAGAAACTAAAAATCTTGAAAAAAAAGTGGAAGAATTGATGGCTAGAGTAATTAATGCAGAGAAGGTCCTAAACGAAATGAAAGAGATGAAAACCATGACACGAGAAATACGTGACAAATGCACAAGCTTCAGTAACCGACTCGATCAACTGGAAGAAAGAGTATCAGCGATTGAGGATCAAATGAATGAAATGAAGCGAGAAGAGAAACCAAAAGAAAAAAGAAGAAAAAGAAACGAACAAAGCCTGCAAGAAGTATGGGATTATGTAAAAAGACCAAATCTACGTCTGATTGGGGTGCCTGAAAGTGAGGGGGAAAATGGAACCAAGTTGGAAAACACTCTTCAGGATATCATCCAGGAGAACTTCCCCAACCTAGTAGGGCAGGCCAACATTCAAATCCAGGAAATACAGAGAACGCCACAAAGATACTCCTCGAGAAGAGCAACTCCAAGACACATAATTGCCAGATTCACCAAAGTTGAAATGAAGGAAAAAATCTTAAGGGCAGCCAGAGAGAAAGGTCGGGTTACCCACAAAGGGAAGCCCATCAGACTAACAGCAGATCTCTCAGCAGAAACTCTACAAGCCAGAAGAGAGTGGGGGCCAATATTCAACATTCTTAAAGAAAAGAATTTTAAACCCAGAATTTCATATCCAGCCAAACTAAGTTTCATAAGTGAAGGAGAAATAAAATCCTTTACAGATAAGCAAATGCTTAGAGATTTTGTCACCACTAGGCCTGCCTTACAAGAGATCCTGAAGGAAGCACTAAACATGGAAAGGAACAACCGGTACCAGCCATTGCAAAAACATGCCAAAATGTAAAGACCATTGAGGCTAGGAAGAAACTGCATCAACTAATGAGCAAAATAACCAGTTAATATCATAATGGCAGGATCAAGTTCACACATAACAATATTAACCTTAAATGTAAATGGACTAAATGCTCCAATTAAAAGACACAGACTGGCAAACTGGATAAAGAGTCAAGACCCATCAGTCTGCTGTATTCAGGAGACCCATCTCACACGCAGAGACATACATAGGCTCAAAATAAAGGGATGGAGGAAGATTTACCAAGCAAATGGAGAACAAAAAAAAGCAGGGGTTGCAATACTAGTCTCTGATAAAACAGACTTTAAACCATCAAAGATCAAAAGAGACAAAGAAGGCCATTACATAATGGTAAAGGGATCAATTCAACAGGAAGAGCTAACTATCCTAAATATATATGCACCCAATACAGGAGCACCCAAATTCATAAAGCAAGTCCTTAGAGACTTACAAAGAGACTTAGACTCCCATACAATAATAATGGGAGACTTCAACACTCCACTGTCAACATTAGACAGATCAACGAGACAGAAAGTTAACAAGGATATCCAGGAATTGAACTCATCTCTGCAGCAAGCAGACCTAATAGACATCTATAGAACTCTCCACCCCAAATCAACAGAATATACATTCTTCTCAGCACCACATCATACTTACTCCAAAATTGACCACGTAATTGGAAGTAAAGCACTCCTCAGCAAATGTACAAGAACAGAAATTATAACAAACTGTCTCTCAGACCACAGTGCAATCAAACTAGAACTCAGGACTAAGAAACTCAATCAAAACCGCTCAACTACATGGAAACTGAACAACCTGCTCCTGAATGACTACTGGGTACATAACGAAATGAAGGCAGAAATAAAGATGTTCTTTGAAACCAATGAGAACAAAGATACAACATACCAGAATCTCTGGGACACATTTAAAGCAGTGTGTAGAGGGAAATTTATAGCACTAAATGCCCACAAGAGAAAGCAGGAAAGATGTAAAACTGACACTCTAACATCGCAATTAAAAGAACTAGAGAAGCAAGAGCAAACACATTCGAAAGCTAGCAGAAGGCAAGAAATAACTAAGATCAGAGCAGAACTGAAGGAGATAGAAACACAAAAAACCCTCCAAAAAATCAATGAATCCAGGAGTTGGTTTTTTGAAAAGATCAACAAAATTGACAGACCACTAGCAAGACTAATAAAGAAGAAAAGAGAGAAGAATCAAATCGACGCAATTAAAAATGATCAAGGGGATATCACCACCGACCCCACAGAAATACAAACTACCATCAGAGAATACTATAAACACCTCTACGCAAATAAACTGGAAAATCTAGAAGAAATGGATAATTTCCTGGACACTTACACTCTTCCAAGACTAAACCAGGAAGAAGTTGAATCCCTGAATAGACCAATAGCAGGCTCTGAAATTGAGGCAACAATTAATAGCCTACCAACCAAAAAAAGTCCAGGACCAGATGGATTCACAGCTGAATTCTACCAGAGGTACAAAGAGGAGTTGGTACCATTCCTTCTGAAACTATTCCAATCAATAGAAAAAGAGGGAATCCTCCCTAACTCATTTTATGAGGCCAACATCATCCTGATACCAAAGCCTGGCAGAGACACAACAAAAAAAGAGAATTTTAGACCAATATCCCTGATGAACATCGATGCAAAAATCCTCAATAAAATACTGGCAAACCGGATTCAGCAACACATCAAAAAGCTTATCCACCATGATCAAGTGGGCTTCATCCCTGGGATGCAAGGCTGGTTCAACATTCGCAAATCAATAAACATAATCCAGCATATAAACAGAACTAAAGACAAGAACCACATGATTATCTCAATTGATGCAGAAAAGGCTTTTGACAAAATTCAACAGCCCTTCATGCTAAAAACGCTCAATAAATTCGGTATTGATGGAACGTACCTCAAAATAATAAGAGCTATTTATGACAAACCCACAGCCAATATCATACTGAACGGGCAAAAACTGGAAAAATTCCCTTTGAAAACTGGCACAAGACAGGGATGCCCTCTCTCACCACTCCTATTCAACATAGTGTTGGAAGTTCTGGCTAGGGCAATCAGGCAAGAGAAAGAAATCAAGGGTATTCAGTTAGGAAAAGAAGAAGTCAAATTGTCCCTGTTTGCAGATGACATGATTGTATATTTAGAAAACCCCATTGTCTCAGCCCAAAATCTCCTTAAGCTGATAAGCAACTTCAGCAAAGTCTCAGGATACAAAATCAATGTGCAAAAATCACAAGCATTCTTATACACCAGTAACAGACAAACAGAGAGCCAAATCAGGAATGAACTTCCATTCACAATTGCTTCAAAGAGAATCAAATACCTAGGAATCCAACTTACAAGGGATGTAAAGGACCTCTTCAAGGAGAACTACAAACCACTGCTCAGTGAAATCAAAGAGGACACAAACAAATGGAAGAACATACCATGCTCATGGATAGGAAGAATCAATATTGTGAAAATGGCCATACTGCCCAAGGTAATTTATAGATTCAATGCCATCCCCATCAAGCTACCAATGAGTTTCTTCACAGAATTGGAAAAAACTGCTTTAAAGTTCATATGGAACCAAAAAAGAGCCCGCATCTCCAAGACAATCCTAAGCCAAAAGAACAAAGCTGGAGGCATCACGCTACCTGACTTCAAACTATACTACAAGGCTACAGTAACCAAAACAGCATGGTACTGGTACCAAAACAGAGATATAGACCAATGGAACAGAACAGAGTCCTCAGAAATAATACCACACATCTACAGCCATTTGATCTTTGACAAACCTGAGAGAAACAAGAAATGGGGAAAGGATTCCCTATTTAATAAATGGTGCTGGGAAAATTGGCTAGCCATAAGTAGAAAGCTGAAACTGGATCCTTTCCTTACTCCTTATACGAAAATTAATTCAAGATGGATTAGAGACTTAAATGTTAGACCTAATACCATAAAAATCCTAGAGGAAAACCTAGGTAGTACCATTCAGGACATAGGCATGGGCAAAGATTTCATGTCTAAAACACCAAAAGCAACAGCAGCAAAAGCCAAAATTGACAAATGGGATCTCATTAAACTAAAGAGCTTCTGCACAGCAAAAGACACTACCATCAGAGTGAACAGGCAACCTACAGAATGGGAGAAAATTTTTGCAATCTACTCATCTGACAAAGGGCTAATATCCAGAACCTACAAAGAACTCAAACAAATTTACAAGAAAAAAACAAACAACCCCATCAAAAAGTGGGCAAAGGACATGAACAGACATTTCTCAAAAGAAGACATTCATACAGCCAACAGACACATGAAAAAATGCTCATCATCACTGGCCATCAGAGAAATGCAAATCAAAACCACAATGAGATACCATCTCACACCAGTTAGAATGGCAATCATTAAAAAGTCAGGAAACAACAGGTGCTGGAGAGGATGTGGAGAAATAGGAACGCTTTTACACTGTTGGTGGGATTGTAAACTAGTTCAACCATTATGGAAAACAGTATGGCGATTCCTCAAGGATCTAGAACTAGATGTACCATATGACCCAGCCATCCCATTACTGGGTATATACCCAAAGGATTATAAATTATGCTGCTATAAAGACACATGCACACGTATGTTTATTGCAGCACTATTCACAATAGCAAAGACTTGGAATCAACCCAAATGTCCATCAGTGACAGATTGGATTAAGAAAATGTGGCACATATACACCATGGAATACTATGCAGCCATAAAAAAGGATGAGTTTGAGTCCTTTGTAGGGACTTGGATGCAGCTGGAATCCATCATTCTTAGCAAACTATCACAAGAACAGAAAACCAAACACCGCATGTTCTCACTCATAGGTGGGAACTGAACAATGAGATCACTCGGACTCAGGAAGGGGAACATCACACACCGGGGCCTATCATGGGGAGGGGGGAGGGGGGAGGGATTGCATTGGGAGTTATACCTGATGTAAATGACGAGTTGATGGGTGCAGCACAGCAACATGGCACAAGTATACATATGTAACAAACCTGCACGTTATGCACATGTACCATACAACTTAAAGTATAATAATAATAAATAAATTAAAAAAAAAAAAAAAAAAAAAAAAGGATATACTCTAGTTTTTATAATTAACCCTAATATGTTAATATAGTGTGCTATTAAGTACAACATAAACCTGATTCTCTTTTATGCACCTGGGGAAGTGAAAATATTTAGCCAGCTTATTGTTTTGCTAAATTGGACATTTTCTAAAAACTGTATTTGAAAGATCTTCATTGTATTGACACATTTAGGGCCTGAATGTATGATAGATGGATAGATGGATGAAAAGGAAGAAAATGAGACTTGTTGAGCACATTTCATATCTCAAACACTCTTCTTAGCATCTCATATTTTTCTCATTGAATCAATGTATTTATTGATAGCCAGAACCCTAGGTTGTAGCTCCCAAGTAAGGGTCTCTTTGAGATATACATCCCACATAATCTTTCCCCTCAGAATGTGAAATGAAGTGTTTTTGTGGTGCTTTATCACTGCAATTTTCAAACATGTTAATGTCACTCCCAAAAGAATACTCTTTAAGGAGTCACATTTTGCACTTATTTTAATTTATATTTTTATAATGCCTCTGGAAATATACAGCTAGATTTTAACATCCGTAGTGACTCCCCCACTGCAATTAGGAAAGAAGAAGCCAATGCGTGTATTCATGTTCAGTGAATTGCTCTGTGTGGTTTCCAGCAAATTAAGATGTCTATTTCCTCATACAATTAGATAAAAATAATCATATCCTTGGGCTTATTTTTGGAGGAAATGGATAATATCAAAGTCATTTTGTCAAAAGTTGGCTCTTGTCAAGGTTGCAGTAATATGCAGAGAAGGAGGTGCCTATTACTATTATGATTGCTGTTGCAAATTTAGATATAACAACAAAATAATATATGTTATCCTTTATTGAACACACTGAAACTAAGGCTGTTTTGCACCCATTATTTCATGTTATACAAAAATAAAGGTTAAGTCTAAGAGATTAAATGATTTGCCTAATGTCCCATATACAAGAGAAAGAGAGAAAAAAGAAAGAATAATCCCAACATCCTAATCTTGGACTTTGGAATCAGGAATATTTTAGGTGAAAGCAACTAAAAATCCAACTCAAAGTGGCTTATGCAAAAATTAGGATTTATTGATTTATGCAACTGAAAAGTCACAGAAAATTATGCCTTTAGATGAGGCTGTATCCAGCAGCTCAAATGGTGTCTTACTCCTCCCTCACTCTCCCCATCTCTCCATCTCCTGGCTCCGCTCCCTTCTCCATTGTCATTTCCAACACAAAAGAATGCCAGCAGGAACTCTAGGCTTAAATTTTACCAGCTAAGTAATCCGGTAGTAACAGCTTTCCCTCTCACCCAATGATTCCAATCAAAAGTCTCAGAACTGAATATCAGTGGCTTTCCCTGGTTCACATCCCCATCCCTCAACCAATCACTGGACTAGTAATGGGATTGTCTTATTGGCCAGGCTTGGGTCATGAATCCAACTGATCCTATGAGTTGGAGCAGCACCACCAAGCCAAATGGAGTAAGAGTGGGAAAGGGTGTTTTCCCAAAAGACAAATGATGTTGTTTCGTCAGAAGGAGAAATGGATGCTGGCACAGATCCCAAGTGTCTACTATACCTACTTAGACAAAGAAACTCCTCTCATTCAGACTTGAGATGTCAGGCCTCAATGCCGTTCGTGAAGTTGGGTGGCTCAGTCACACTTATCTTAAAGTAACCGTCACAGTAGGTTATCTAACTGCTTTAGAAAATTATTGAAAAGCTTTCATATGGCAAAATATACATATACAACTGGAAAGCATTTAATTATATAAATGGACTATTTTCCAAAAGAAAGCTTCCAGAATCATGAATAGGAAAGGATGAGGACTGAAGTTAAAGTAGTTACCATCAGTGAATAAACCAAAAATTATAATTACAATGGGTCCCTAGCTAGTCCTAAATATATAGAGTCCTAATATAGTCCTAAAATATTGAACAGTAAAGATTCAAGTCACATTCAAATCTAAACCAGCACAAGGTCAGGATTTATTTAAAGGGTGATAAAAAGATAATGTAAAAGATGTTAAAACTTAATCTATTTTAATACCATTTGTTTTCTGTATATTTATTCTCTCTGAACTGGCTCACTCCTGAAACAGCCGCTTCTGGAGTTTATACAGTGCATGGTTGAAAGGGAGAGCATTGGCAGCCACACAAATGACAGAATAATGACTAAATGGAAAAACAGCTGAGTGCTATAATTTACAGATGATATGACCACATCAAAACCAGGGAAATGAGCTCTCTCTGTTTAATAGTCTCCAGACTGCCGTCTCTGGCCATCCATTCTTCTGACTTTACAAGCCAGCTATGCTGCATTCAACTCTAATCAAAAAGAAATGAAGAGAGAAAGAACCTTGCTGTACTTTTTCATAAACTGCTCTGAGTGTTCTCTAAGCTTCTCCACTGGGGAACAGAAGCAATGCCATTATAACCATAGAAAGACTGACTTTTCTAGCAAATAAATATTATATATTTCTGGCAAATAAATAAATAAATAAATAAAAAATATATATATATATGGATGGATGATTAACTGACAAGAATCTAATTGCTGGAGTAGTGAACATTAATAACCAAAGACTCTGACATCCTGTGAAAATCAGAGATGACGCATCTTCCTTCAAAATGTCTGTGTGTCAGTGCAGGTGTTGGGCTGAAAACCATACTGTTACTATTTCTTCATCTCCTGCAGGGATTCTATGCATATTTTTTTTGTATTTAAAAATCAGAATTTACTTACTACTTAATACTATTAGAGCTAAAGTAGCTGCCTCAAATTCCATTTTTGTTCACTCTCAGCTTTAGAACAGAAAGCTTTCTCTTTGTCCTTCCCAGTGATTTCCAGTCATAGGCGATCTTAATATTTCGCAGTAGTGTCATTGTAAAACTGGCAAGCCCAGCAGATACTTCTTGGGTGAGATAACCAGTCATGTATTTACCACTCATCATTTCAATTTAATCCTCACAGAAGTCTTAGGAGGGAAGCACTATTTCATATCTCTCTATTCCACAAACAAATAAGGAGGAAAGTGAGACTCCTAGAGGTTAATTAATTTGACCTAGGCTACACAGCAGCAGTGTAGACAGGATTCAAACTCGATTACTCCCTAAGACAAAGCCCAGCAACTCCTGCTTTCTAGTCATTAACACACTGCATAGCCTCAAATTATCTTCACTCCTCTCTGGATCAAAATCTACCCTCTGGGTTGTTCTTTCACGTTTAGACAACAATCACTGCTAACACAGTCTTTAAGCAGTATGCATCTTGTTTATTCCAGGAATACTCATATTTTCACTTTTCTCAGATGTCTAAGCCATTGTTTCCCAGCATGGCTGTGCATGAGAATGACCTGGAGAGAGGTTGCTGGGTTTGTTTTCAGTAGAAATTTCCCATTCTCATTCTTGTGAGATTGATAACTCAGTCAAGTTAGAGAAGGCTCAATTTTTTTAAGCCAGAAGTTATTCTCATGCCTAGGCAGGGTAGAGTATCACTTATTTTAAAAAGATCAAGTTTTATTAGTGGCCTCAGGGACAGCAGCCTATATGCAAAGGAGGTTTGAGGAAGCTGTTGATAGTCTGCAAAACATGCCATTAACAGATGTGCCAGATTTTGATATATTATCTTAGTCTATTCAAGCTACTATCACAAAATATCATAGATTGGGTAGTTTCTAAACAGCAAGAAATTAATTTACTCACAGTCCTCGAGGCTGGGAAGTCCAAGATCAAGGTACCAGCAGATTCGGTATCTGGTGAGGACCCCATTTCCTGATTCATAGATGGTGCCTTCTCACTGGCTCTTTACATGGTGGAACGGGCAAACAAGCTCCCTTGGCTCTTTCATAAAGGCAGTAATATCATTCATGAGGGATTTTCCTTCATGACCTAGTTATCTTGTAAAGGCTCCACCTCTTAATACTATGGCATTTGGGATTAAGTTTCAGCATATGGATTTTGGAGGATGCAAACATTCAGACCATAGCATTTCACCCCTGGCCTCCCATAGTCGTGTTCTTCTCACACACAAGATATGTTCATGTCATACCCTTACCCCCCACACAAAATCCCAACTTGTGCCAGCATCTAGTCTAAATTGGAGTCTCATCTAAATATCATCTAAATCAGACATGGGTGAGACTCAAGGTAGGTTCAGTTTGAGGTGATTTCCTTTGCAGCTATGCACTTGTGAAATCAAACGAGTTGCATGCTTCCAAAATACAATGGTAGGACAGACACTCCCATTTCAAAAGGGAGAAACAGGAAAGAAGGGAGGAGTAACAGATCTTAAACAAGTCCAGAACCCAAGAGGGCAAGCAACATCAACTCTAATGGTTCCAGAATTATCTTCTTTGACTTGAGGCTCTGCCCTCCAGTCTCCACTGGGGCAGAGGTCCTGCCTCCACAGCTTTACTGGGCAGGGACTGGGCCTTCATGACTCTGTGCAGCCTTGCTCCCATGGCTTTGGATGGCCCCACCCCCACAACTTTGCTGGAGATAGCCCATATTGCTGCTTTTATGGGTTGGAGTAGCAAACCTATGGCTCTCCCAGGCTGGAACTAGTTCTACTAGTGTGAGGTATTAGAGGCAACCACAGTTCTACTGGGCATCACCCTCTGCCTGAGTCATGTGTCTGAGGCTCTGGGTACCTCCGTCCTTCAAAATCTAGGTGGAGGTACATACCCCCATGACTCACGCACCCTGCCAGCTGGCAGTGACACCTCAAATACACTGCCGTGGTTTACCATCTGTGCCCTCCAAAGAAGGGGCAGCCACCACAGCCCACAATGCATCTAGAAGCACTGGAGCCAAACCTGGGGCAGCTGAGGAGTGCTGTGCCATAGGCAGGGAGCAGGGCCTTGAAGCAGGACCAGGCAGTGAGTGCTGAGGTCCCATAGGTACTTTAATTCCTTCCTTTGAAATTGTTCTCTTCTCAAGGCCCTTGTACTCTTGTCCTGTGATGACAGGGACAGCACTAATGATGGGGAAGTACCTTTGGGGTCATTCTTTCATTGTTTTGATGAATAGCACCTGGCCAGTGCATGCTAATCTCCTTATCAAACCGTTCTTGGCCACACTCTTGGTGTTCTCTCTTGAATATGATTTCTCATTTCCTATAACATGAACAGGCTGAAAATTTTCCAAATCTGTAAGTTTTACTTCCTTTTTGATTAAAAATTTCATCCTTAAATCATTCATCTCTTATTTTACTATAAGCAGTCAAGAGAAGCCATGCCACACCTTCAAAACTTTGCTTAGAAATTTCTTTTGCCAAGCCAGGTGCAATAGCACATACCTATAATCTCAGTGCTGTGGGAGGCCAAGATGAGAGGATTGCTTGAAGCCAGGAGTTCAAGACAATTTGGCAACATAGCAAGACCCTGTCTCTAAGAAAATAAAAATAGAACAATATGCCAGGTGTGGTGGCATGTGCCTGTGCCAGCTATTTGGGAGGGTGAAAGAGGGGGATCAATTGAGCCAAGGAGGTTGAGGTTGCAGTGAGTTATGACTGTGCCACTGCACTCCAGCCTAGATAACAGAGTGAGACCCAGTCTCTTAAAAAAAAGTAATAATAATGAAGAAAAAATTTCTTTCACCAAATATTTTATTTCATAGCTCAAAAATTCTACCTTCCACAAAATGCAAGGGCATGAATACAACTGGGCCAAGTTCCTTCTCACTTGGTACCAAGCACAGCCTTGCTTCCAGTTTCCGATAATATTTCTGCCCAAGACCTCATCAGAATGGCCTTTCCTGTGTATATTTTTATCAACTTTCTGTTCACCACCACTGAGATATTCTCTAAAAGTGAGGATTTCTCTACAACTCTCCTCTTCTTCTGAGCCCTCACCAGAATCACTTTTAATCATCCGTCTATGGCAATGTAGGCTTTTTAAAGCATATGCTTCAAAACTCTTCTACTCTCTACCAGTTTCAACCAATCCACATTGTTAGGTGTTTGTCAAAGCAACACCCCTACTTCTTTGTACCAATTTCTGCTTTCATCTGTTCAGGCTGCCATAACAAAATGCCATAGACTTGGGAGCTTCTAAACAATATAAATTTATATCTCAGAGTTCTGCAGGCTAAGAATTCCAAGATCAAGGCACCAGCAGATTGGTGTCCTTTGAGGGCCGCTTTCTTGATTTACAGATGGTGCCTCACTGTGTCCTCACATGGTTGAAGGAGTAGACAAGCTCCCTCCAACCTCCTCTATAAGAGCACTATACTGTTCATAAGAGTTCTGCCCTCATGACCTAATCACCTCCTAAAGGCTCCATGTCCTAATACTAATACTGGCCCTTCCCTGGATAATCCAGGCTAATGTCTCAATTTTAAGGACACTTTGTTAGCAACCTTAATGCTATCTTCAACCTTAATTCCCTTTTGCCAGGCAAGGTAACATATTCATAGGTTCCAGGGATTAGGATATAGAGATCTTTGGGAAGCAGGGTATTATTCTGCCTACTGTACTAGTATACAAATCAATAAGACTGAATGAATTCACCTAGGACATGAATTAGCCTAGAACATGAGTATGGGTAAGGAAGAAAAGCAATCCAATGCCTAAGACTGGGGAGTTAAAGGGAACCAGCCAAAGAGATCAAGAAAGAGCAGATGGAGAGGAAGGAGGAAACATAAGAGAAGGTGGTGTTCCAGAAGTTAAATGAGCAAAGTCTTTCAAGGAAGAGAGAATGACCTATTGCACTAATGCTACTGATAGGCTCCATAAATGAGGGCTGAGATTAGGCCATTGGATTTGGCCATGCAAAAGTCACTGGGGACCTAGCAAAAGTGGGTGGAGAGTTCTGTGCAGGTCTGTTTCCCACCCTGATCACCAACACTGTTCATATTAGTTTCCCAGGCACCTGAATGAAGTGAAGTTGTCCATTCTTTGTCACCAGTATCTTCCATCTTTATAAACCCTCATTTCCACCAGCCTATTTTTCTTTTCCTCTTCCAACAAACTTCTTTATAGCATTCTTTTTGCTTCCTGCCTTCTTATTTTCTCTTGTACTCATTTCAGTCAAGCTTTTTTCCCTCCCTCTCCCTGAAAACAAGTTTATGAGTGGAAAGTTGCTAAGTGTTTCTAGGATGTTACTGAGAAATACACTATTGCAAATAAAAATAAGGCTGTCTCAAAGATGGAAAAGACAAGTTGTAAAGGAAAGGGAATGTTTTGTCTTCTTGTAATGCAGCAAGGTAGGAAGTTTTATTCAGATAGAGAAAAAATCAAAAACTTAGTGATGAGGCTTTTGCATTTTTTAATGACATATTCACCACTTGGCAGCTTTTATCCCTGTTGCTTTTCTTGTTAAAGATGTGCAGAAGGAGAGTAGCAGATATTCTGAAAATACAGATATTAGAAAGACACAATCACCTCTCTATGATTAACATGGAAGGAATAACTTAAATTATTGACTGCTGAGATGTGAGTAAGCTAGAAAGGCCTTTGATGCCAAAAGCCTAAGTCCTGGAACCATCTACCAGACTCCAGGGAGTCTGAATTCCAGTGTTTGCTGTGGTCTGTTTGGCTTTCTATTACATCTAAAATACATTTTAAGTGCTCAAGAGGAAAAATCATGACAAGAATTTTTACGAAACTGAGAAGTAGAAAAATCACTTATTTTTAACATCCATATAAAAGTGAGAAAACAAAGAGAATTTTTGCCCAGTACTTTACAGCAATTAAGTGACCATGCTGGACAAGTTCACAGTTCTGCTCAGAAGCTTGAAACTAAGGTTGTAAAAAGAAGTGGTAGTTGTCTGATTTTCTAATCAGACAACTGATTAGAACAGTTGTCCAAAAAGCTGATAAGAACACTTAGACACAGGAAGGGCAACATCACACACCAGGGCCTGTTGTGGGGTGGGGGAGGGGGGAGGGATAGCATTAGGAGATATACCTAATGTAAATGACGAGTTAATGGGTGCAGCACACCAACATGGCACATGTATACATATGTAACAAACCTGCACATTATGCACGTGTACCCTAGAACTTAAAGTATAATTTAAAAATAATAATAAAATAAATAAATAAAATAGAGGAGATGTTGCTAAACATTCTATTAGAAAAAAAATGAACAACAATAATCTAACTGGAATAAAATAGCAGTCATAGATTGCTATGGGACTGCAAAATACCTTTCGCTGACTAGAGAAATTAATCACGTAAGATAATATACAACTGGCTACCATACTTACATTCTAGGATATTCAACAACTTCAAAGTCAGAGGCCTTAACCCTTCCCTCACACCATTTTAAAAACAGCTTCAAATTAGATCATAGACCTAAATTTACCATGTAAAGCCATAAAATTTCCAGAAGAACAGAGTAGGAGAAAAATCTTTGTAATTTAGGATTAGACCTAGGTTTTGATTTTTTTGTCTTTTGTGAGTGTGAGTGTGTGTGTGTGTGTGTGTGTGTGTGTGTGAGAGTTTTAGATAAGACTAAAAGACATGAAACCTAAAGAAAATATCTTAAACTTTTGCTCTTAACATACTGTAAATAAAATGAAAAAGAAAAGCCAGAGACAGGGAGAAAATATTTACAAAGTACATATTTGGTAAAATTCTTGTATCCAGACTATATAAAGAACTCTTAGACTCAATAAGAAGACATCCCAATAAAAGTAGCAAAAGATTTGAATGTACATTTGTCCATGATAGGTAAAGGATTGTAAATAACTCCATGAAAGGAGCTCAATATCATTTGCCATTAAGGAAATGCAAATTAAAACTACAGTGAGATAACTCTATAAGATGAGGAGTAACTGGAACTCTCATTTATTGCTGGTGGGAATGCAAAGTGATACAGCCACTTTGGAAAATAGTTTGGAGGTTTCTTTTAAAGTAAAACATACACTTACAATATGACCAACAATTCTACTCCTAGGTATTTACCCAAGAGAGATGAAAACATGTCCACACGATAACCTGTACATGAATGTTTATAGAAGCTATAATAACCAAAAAATTGTAAAAAAAAACAAATGACCATCAACCAGTGTATTTTTCTGTTCTCGCACTGCTATAAAGATACTACTTATGACTAGGTAATTTATAAGGAAAAAAAGGTTTCATTGACTCACAGTTTCTCATAGCTGAGAGGCCTTGGGAAACTTATAATCATGGCAGAAGGTGAAGGGGAAGCAAGGCACATTTTACAAGGACACAGGAGAGAGAAGAGGGGAGCACTGGACATTTATCAAACAACCAGATATAGAGAGAACTCAGTCACTATCATGAGAACAGCATGGGGGAAACTGACCCATGATCCAATCACCCCCCACCATGTCCCTCCCTCAGCATGTAGGCAGCACAATTTGTATTACAATTGAAGATGAGATTTGGGTGGGGACACAACCAAACCATATCAACTGGCTTAATAAATTGTGGTATGTCCGTACAATGGACTAATACTCAACAATGAAAAGAAAGCAGCTACTAATACATGCAACAACATTCTGGAAAACTATAGGGATAAAGCACAGACCAGAGTTGCCAGAGCCTGCGGGTCTCAGGAGTAACTAACTATAAAGCACCGAAGAATTTTGTGGGGTGAGGAAAATGTTATATATTTTAATTGTAGTGGTGGTTGCATGCCTACACTTTTGCCAAACCTCATCACACTACATACTTTAAAAGGGTTAATTTTGCTAGATGCAAATTATACTTCAAGAAAACTGACTTGAGTCAGAAGGAAGAATGAATTTAAAGTAGAAAAAGGTTAGGCCAGGGAGATAAAATTGGGTATAGTTCTAGCTAAGAGAAATGAAATATAGTAGGTCAATTTTAAAAAGGTGTTTTTCAAGTTGCCATCCATGGCCTGCAATTTAGTCATTTGTCATCTTATATTGGTCAGTTGTCCTACAATGTAGTATAAGTGAATATTTTTAATGACTTGCCAACCCCTGAAAGACCCAAGGAGTTTCACATAAAAACCCACACTTTCTAGCTATTTGTTAAAATAGCACGAAGATCTGATCACACTGGGATGGCACTGAGATATAGCAAAGCCTAGATGAGTTTAGAAGCTCTAGGCCTGACCTTGTTTGCCTATCTGGCCCCCATAGGCATTTCTGTTTTCCACTGTGGCTTTATTTTAAAACAGCCCAACTAATGCCAACTAATGCCAACTAAAGCCATGATGTTGAGTGGCCAAAGATAGTAAATTCAGAATGTGCGGGCTAAAATGCTAAACCTTTATACTATCAAGATTCTTGAATGCAGATTTTAAGTTTTAAAAATTCAATTTGGTTAAAAGTATTCAGTTTAGTTATACTTAAGTAGTATTTTTTTTTTTTTTTTTTTTGAGACAGAGTCTTGCTCTGCCACCCAGGCTGGAGTGCAGTGGCCGGATCTCAGCTCACTGCAAGCTCCGCCTCCCGGGTCTGCGCCATTCTCCTGCCTCAGCCTCCCGAGTAGCTGGGACTACAGGCGCCCGCCACCTCGCCCAGCTAGTTTTTTGTATTTTTTAGTAGAGACGGGGTTTCACCGTGTTAGCCAGGGTGGTCTCGATCTCCTGACCTCGTGATCCGCCCGTCTCGGCCTCCCAAAGTGCTGGGATTACAGAAGTAGTACTTATTTAAAACATGCTTTCAATGATATTTTAATGTTAATGAGGCTTAATCAATGTCAGTTTTAAGAATTATAATGGGAAAAGATGGAAAACTTCGGGACATCATTTATCAAGGCTGAGAGTGATTCTAGCTTTGGGAAATAAGGACTAGTTGGCAAATTCATCTCCCATAAAATACCTATGAGATTCTTAGAGTAATGGCTACAAGTGCATAAGCAGAGTTTAACCTATGTACCTTGCAAAGTCAACATTTTTCAGTGATATTCAAGTCACAAGTAGACTGGGAATGGTGGCTCATGCCTGTAAATCCCAGCACCTTAGGAGGCCAAGATGGGAGGATTGCTTGAGGCCAAGGGTTCAAGATCAGCCTGGACAACATAGTGAGAGCCCATCTCTACAAAATATTTTAAAATTATCTGGGCATGGTAACATGTGCCTATAATCCTAGCTTACTCATGAGGCTAAGGAGGACCACTTGAGCCCAGGAGGTTGAGGCTGCAGGGAGCTATGATCATACCATTGCACTCCAACCTGGGTGACAGATCAAGGCCCTGTCTCAAAAAAAAATTGCAATTAGAAGGGGACATTTCATTAAAAACTGTAACTCTAAATAATAACAATTAAAAGATTTGTGAGAAAGATAAAATAAATTTTTACCTAGGTTTTTCTGTTTTCCTCCATATCTTCCACAATAAAAGTTATCTTCTTTACCGATTTAAACTTTATAAAGTTCAGATGTTTTAATAAAGTATATGTTTATGAGACTAATAACTGGTTACACAGAAAGGCCACTCTGAGTCACCTTGAATCAGTGGAAAAAAGAAGGAAGGAAAGCCCCCGCCCCCTCATTCCATGTCACAATTTAGAATATTTCCCTGTGGGGCTAGAATGTTCATTTATGGGTAGGAAGTTCGAGGGTAGCTCCTACTTTTCTCTATCTTGAATCTGAATATGACTATGGCAGTGTCACTCAGGTCAGTCATCATTAGACTCCCATACAGAAAGGGGATGGAAGTTTTTGAGGAGGCTTAGAGAGCCTTTGACAAATTTGATTCTCTATTAGTCGAGGTTCTGTGGAGGGACAGACTCATAGGGTATACATATATATGAAGGGGAGTTTATTAGGAGAATTGACTTACACAGTCACAAGGTAAAGTCCCACAATAGGCTGTCTGCAAGTTCTGGAGCAAGGAAGCCAGTGGTGAATCAGTCGGAGTCCCAAAGCTCAAAAGTAGGGAAGCCAACACTGCAGCCTTCAGTTTATGGCCAAAGGCCCAGGAGCCCCTGGCAAAACACTGGTGTAAGTTCAGGAGTCCAAAAGCTGAAGAACTTGGAGTCTGATGTTCGAGGGCAGGAAGCATTTAGCATGGGAGAAAGACGGAGGCTAGAAGACTCAGCAAATCTGCTCTTCCATCTTCTCCTGCCTGGTTTATTCCAGCCACACTGGCAGCTAATTAGATGGTGCCCACCCAGGTTTAGGGTGAGTCTGGCTCTCCCAATCCACTGACTCACATGTTAATCTCCTTTGACAACACCCTCATAGACATACCCAGGAACAATACTTAACATCCTTCAATTCACTCAAGTTGACACTCAGATTAACCATCATAGATTCTGAAGTCCAAAGTTAAATGTTATGACTGTTCTCATGAGAAGAAAAAAAGTGTGTTTGTGTGTGTGTGTACCTAACTACCTCAATCTTATAATTTTAATCAAGTTATCAAATAAACACGGAAGAGGTTTAATGTCAGGAAATGTCAACCTACCAATGCAAATTCTGCTTTCTGGTTTAAATCCTGCCATTTGTCCCAGAGAGCCAACATACTGTTGTGAGTATTATGAGCAGTGTTATTTTCAATAACTGAGTTATTTTCAATAGACAAACCTAGATGCTCATAATTCAGGCTATCTGCTTTTTTTATTATCTTTCTGACATAGTACAGAGTCACTAGGCTTCACACAAAGATAAATGTGTATATGAGACTTGCAATTATTCCTCCATCTCCAGCATTTTATTTATGCTTGTGTACCAGAGCACAGTATAATTCATATCTGACAAATGTTGCCGAGAGTCATTTTAAACCCGTGAGGTAGATGAAAGCAGGAAGATACCAGGATTTGTTACTGAGACTGTGTCTGGTTCACAGAAGTCAGTGCCCTTCTTAGTGGATATAGAGCTGCAAACGTGAAGAATTATGACTAATAAAAAAGGTCAGATTCCAAAGCTGCTCCCTTTGGAATCTGTTCGAGCAGTTTAATAAACTGCTCAAAATAAAAGAGTACATAGGACTTTATTTCATGGTGTGAAAAATTTAGGAAATGGAAAATGCCATTTGAAAGACAGAAGATCCCAGAAAATTAGTACTCTGTCCTCAGAAATCCCTTGAGTCTTGTGCAGGTCTGTTCCCTGCCCCACTCACCAAAACTATTCATATGGTTTCCCAGACAAATTAATGCAGCCTAAGTTAGCCATTTCTTATTACCAATATTAAGAGGTTAAATTTAGCAGTGGGCTTCCATATAGCCAGGCTGACCAGTACAGACTTGATAAGAAGAGCATGTTTATTTCTTTTAAAGCCCCATGGTATGAGCTAAATTGTTCTCCCTTCCCTCTTTTCTGTCATCTTCTCTTCCCTCTCTGCTTTTGTAGAGGCTTTCCTTTGCTTAAAATGCCTTTCTCGGTCTCCACAGTCTAGAAACTTCCAGGGAGCCTTTTCTAGCCCCTGAGTCTGAGAAATGGATTTACCTACTCCGTTTCGGGGGTTTTATAGCACTCTGTTCTTACCATACTCTATCACAACAATTGATTAACTTAGCTGTCTCCAACAAAATACTGCAACCCTTTTCAGAACGGTATCTATGTTGCATTTGACATTGAAGTTTATACTTCATACAATGCACAGAGCAAGCACAGAACAGGCTTCTTGAGAACGAAAGAATAAAGCAAAAGCCATTTCAGGAAGGTACCACATAGGTTTTAAGTTTGTTTTAATCCTTTAAACAAAGATCGGTGAAATTGCAGTAAGTGTCAGTACTTTTAGCAAAGTAATTATACCTATACACATTTACAACTCTTGCAGAAGTTACATTGACATCAGAATAGTCCTCCTACCTTGATGTTTCTATTTGTAAAAAATTAAAAACAGACACAAAGGACCTCACAAGAGCTGAATATTTGCAACCTGTACATTTTGATGTTTGAAAAGACATAGCATGTAACTGCTATGAAGCTCTCATTTTCTGCTAAGTTGAAAACATAACCATATTCCTGAATAGCAGATCAATAGTGCTGGCATAAAAGAAAAGGAGATAAAAATGTTCCTTTGTTTTTATGTTCTCCCCATCCATTCTAACAATCTAAAATACTACTGAGACATGGGGAGAAATGAAGGGATTTCTGAGGCTTTTATGCTTGTTGCTGTCCAATTATTCAGGAGGAGGAAAGTTGGGGAGGTGAGCTCTTGATAATCTGTTTCAAGTCTCTACTCCTGAGATGAAAGAGCAATGTACAATGGCGTAAACCTTTGTATTTAAGAATAAAATATAAACATCATGTAATTGTTCTCATAAATGAGTTTTATAGGATTTTAGAGTATTCCACCCACACCTGGAGCCAAAAAGTATAGGCCAGGCATGGTGGCTCACACCTGTAATCCCAGCATTTTGGGAAGCCAAGGCAGGTGGATTGCTGGAGCCCAGGAGCTTATGACCAGCCTGGGCAACATGGCAAGACCTGTCTCTATTTTTTAAAAAATTGAAGTGTAGATTTACAGGCAAGACAAGAAAGAAACAGGTGGTGTCAGTCATATGAATGATGGGAGGTGGGTTATCTGAATTAGTGAGTTGGGCAGTTTTTTGTCTAAAATGAGAAGGTCAACCAAGGTTATATTTAAAGAATTTTTTCAGCTATAAAAGTATGTAATGTGGTGATTCTAAATCAGCCATGCTATCAGTAGGAAATGAAAATTATCCTGCCTCACATTTGTACAAAACCTTACAAAGGGTTTTCACATCCTTTACCAAATGCAGTCGACTCTTAAGTTTGACTTGATGAAAAGACCCAGGGTTTTATTCTTGAATTACGTGTAGATGCAATCCGTTCATTCCTTTATTTGTTCTGCAAATGGTTTCTACTACGTGCTGACCATGGCACTAACAGTTTAGGAAACAAAAGTGAATGTAATACAGGCCCTATTTTTATAAAGTGTACAGTCTAATAGGACACACATTAAAAATAATACCATAAAATGCAAAGTATAATATACATATTGATATATGTACAGAAATTATATATATAAATATATGCATATATATAATTATAAGTTGTGAAAATGATATAAAAGGAAGAGTCCAATGAGTTGAAATATTTTAGCAACTTGCTGAAAAACAGCAAGTTGAAATATTTTGGACAGGGTTGCTGAGGAGGGCTTGAAGGGCTAACATGTAAACTGAGACCTGAATCATGAAAGTCAGCAGCCTGCCAAAAAGCAGGGGAAGAACACTCCAGGCAGGAGGAATGGCATGAATGAAGACTAAGGAGGAAAGAGGGTGGCAAATGGAAATCACTGAATGAAGGCCAGTGCGGTTGGAGCAGGAGGAGCAAGGGGTAGAGGGGAGAAGAGAGGGTGGGTCTCATACAGGTTTTCTAGGCCACAAGAAAGAGTTTAGATTTTAACCCGAGTATGGTGGGAAAACATGAACACATTTTACATAGGGATTGTATCTCAGTTATTTGCATGACAAACTCGTGGGGTTCTCTTTGGAAAATGGGCTACAGTGAGCAACGGAGGAATCAGGAAAGCAGTTAAGAGAGCTTTTCACTTGTCCAGACAAAGGATGATGGCATGGCAGCTTAGGCTGGGCAGAGGAGAGGGAGGGAAGGGAGCAGGTTTAGGGTACAAGTTAGAGGTGGAGTCAACAGGACTAGCTGGTGCTCTGGGTGTGGGACATAAGAGAGGAGGAGGAATTCCAGGTGACACCCAGATTTCTCTCTTGAGCAACTGAGTTGATTGAAGTGCCTTTTACTGAGACAGGAATGATTGGAGGAGGAATAGATTGAAGATGAGAAGTAGAAACATGTGATTTGGGTTAACTATGAGCTGCCTGTGAGGCATCCATGTGGACATCTGCAACAGATAGTGAGACATACTGGCCCGGGAGCTCATAACAGAAGTCAGACCTGGAGATGAAATGGGAAAATTGTACACAGGAATAGTATTTAAAGTCACAGAGCAAAGGGATATAGAAAACTATAATGAAGCAAATGGTTCTATTCTTTATTGGAAAATTCAGTAAGTCAAGACTCTCAGCCTACCTCATTTGTTTTCAATTTTTTTATTGTGGTAAAATACACATAACATAAAACGTACCATCCTAACTTTTTTACAGGAATATCTGAGTAAATTCTTTAATATACTGTTATCACGTCATACTATGGCCATGAGTATTTTTTTCTGATTTTTTAATTGTGGTAAAATACACATTACGTAAAATGTCCTATCTTAACCATTTTTAAGACTGTAGTTCAGTGGCATTAAATACATTCATATTTTCATGCAATAATCACCACCATTCATCTCCAGAATTCTTTGTCCTGCAAAACTGATCTGACAGACAATGGGAATTATTTTTTAAAATTTTTAAAACTGAAACTCTATACCCATTAAACAATAATTCCCCATTTCTTCCTACCTCCAGCCCCTAGCAACCACTATTCTACTTTCTCTATAATTTTGAGTACTTTAAGTACTTCATGTAAGTGGTATCATACAGTATTTTTCCTTTTGTGGTAAGCTTATTTCACTTAACATAATATCTTCAAAGTTCATCACTGTTGTAGCATGTGTCAGTATTCTCTTCTTAAGGCTGAATAATATTCTATTATACATGTATACCACATTTTGCCCATTCATTCATCTGCCAGTGAACACCTGGTTTGCTTCAACATGTAAGTTATTGTCAATAATTCATCTCACCTCATTTTTAACCAACTGAATCCCACCACTCATCAGCCTGCCGAGAGATGCTTATTAAACACCTCTTATATGCACAGCACTATTATGTGAACAAGCCATAAACTTCTGATATTAAAATTAATACTATTTAATATTCTAATATTCTATAGCAAGTCGAAACTTCTGTGCTTGGTATTTTCTGAACTGAAAACCGTTTTGCTTTGCATTTGATTGGTATTCATCAGAATCACTACAATGTTTGAGGAATCAAATTAGATAACACTGTTCATCAAGTAATTTTCTGCACGAAACTCAAATTCTTGTTCCTTTGATATGCTTTTCTAAAATGGCCAAAGTAATGCAAACATAATTTAAAAATATATACATATATAGTACATATTACATTTAAGATGATTCATTTACATTTATCCTCCCTTTTTATAGGAAGGGAAGGTGGAAAGAATGTGTATAATCAGCAAATTTTCTCTGAGAGAAGCAGTTACATTACCCACAAATAAAATTTACTGCAAAATTATACATGAAAAATTGTAAGGAAAGTATTCACAATTGAAGCTTTACTGTAGGCGTCTATTAGGGAGAAATGTTAGCTAGAAACCCAATTTCCTTGTACAATAACCACAAAAGCAACAAGCATTTCTAATAAGCAACATCACAAAGTTGCCACAAGCCATACTTGCAGATTCAGGATATGTTTTCAACTGCAGAGAATGTTTACAGAACAGAAAGGTCAATGTTTTAAGCAATTTAGTGCATGGAGACAGATTTTATTTTTCAAAGGAGTATATAAACCTTGATATAAGTTGGCATAAAAGATATTAAATGATTATAGTGACTGGGGAATTATTTATTAGGCAATTTTCCCCTTTCTTTTCTGAAAATTGATATTCAAGGTGTCTTTTACCGAGATACTATTTTACACTAGGAAATCCATACTCATTCCCTATTAGAATGAGTGAGCATTTTGTGACAGCATTTGTATAAAAATGACTGTTTTCTATGTTAGAAGGCTGGTCTTCAGAATCCTCCACTTGGCTACAAGTCATGGGCCCATTAATCCCAGACACAGAATTTCTGAAATGAAAATATGCTCCATGGCTTCATTTATTGATGACATCATCTAAGTGTTTTCTCCACAAGGTTATAAATGCATTGCTTGGCCATGTTGAATATTTGCTGATGGAATGCCTAAGTGAAATATGATAATGTTCTGTTCTTCTGTCCTTGTGATTTCAACACATTTCAAATCAAAACATTGGCCTATCAGGTCAGCTGGACTGCATTGATCTTTGGTTTTCCTTTCCCTCGGAGACTCAGTGGAATGGAGTAAGCGCTGCAAAAAAAATCATTTCAGAGGAAGCACTCAGAGTGGGGAAATAAATGCCTTAAATAATGAATAATGATGTTGCTGATACTAATTTTAATCATTTGAACAAGAGGATGAATTTTTTAATGCCATCAATATGTACTTTGGGTTTAAGTTTATAGCTAATGGAACCCAGAAAAATCTAGAAGCAGTCTAATTGGGAGGGTCCCAGGATAGGGAGTTGCAGTGGACCCAAAGGGTCACTCAATTCCATGAATCACCTTTGCTCTCAGTCAACAAGCCACGGAGAAGTCAGCCTCAGACCTGCACATACCTGATGTGATTGATATGTCACATGTTTCCCAGAGAGAGGATCCCAAGGACTAGAGTAGAGCACACTTTATTGGATTTTTAAGAGAATAATTATAATACAGCTATGGGGTAAACCCCTTACTTTATAACATTTTTCCTTTCAATCCGAGTTTACATAATTCTAGGCAGTAAAAATTGTATACCTTAGCCATCATAGACTAGGTCTGTAACTTCCTAGGCAGGTCCAATTTCCACTAAAACCCCTAAGGATTTGTTTTCTTCATTTTAACAATCTCCTTCCACTCCCTTCTCCCAGTCTCTTTACAATTCCTCCAGCATTTCCTCCAACTCTGATCCATTTATTAAATGATACATCAACATGTAAAGCTCCACATATCTAGTGTGTAGGGAGATTGCACTAAATGGAGAACAAATACATGCCCTCGATACGATGGAAGGGCAAGGTTTCTATGGTTACTTCTGATACCAAGCTTCTACTTATGTAAATTGTCTTCTGTGTAAATGTGGAAAAGAAACTGGCCTCTGAGGATACTTAACCAACATTCTCAAAAGACTTCATTCAAAGTCTAGTTTTCAGCTGAATGAAACCTCGCCTCCTTTTTCTGCTTTCCCAGTTGTCTTTTGAAGTCACTTTGTTTATATTCGAACATTCTCCTTTTTCTAGTCCTCCCATAGTCCCCTGTGTGAATTGGTGAGATGGGGATGATTGAATAATAACTAGAAGTCATTTTGTATTTGATATATTACCAAAGTCAACTGACAGTTGAACATTTTTGAGAGATTGTGATGAGCAGGTAGTATATATAGAATGAGTACCCAGGGGCCCAAGCATATAACTTAGTGAAGAAAAATATGGTCATGGTCATCAGACAATTAAAGGGTTTTAATTTCACTACTACTCAAACTGTCAAAAATCATACCAGAAGTCGGGCATGGTGGCTCACGCCTGTAATCCCAGCACTTTGGGTGGTCAAGGCGGGTGGATCACATGAGGTCAGGACTTTAAGACCAGCCTGGCCAATATAGCGAAACTCCGTCTCTACCAAAAGTACAAAAAAGTGAGCCAGGCATGATGGCATGCGCCTGTGATCCCAGCTACTCGGGAGGCTGAGGCAGGAGAATCACTTGAATCCAGGAGGCAGAGATTGCAATGAGCCAAAATCACGCCACTGCACTCCAGCCTGGATGACAGAGCAAGATTCTGTCTCAAAAAAAAAAGTCATACTATTCCGTTTGTTCAAATAATTTTTTCTCTGTGTTTGCCAGAATTGTAGAAGAGAGACTACTTGGGAGGAAACATCCTTTAAAAGCATATTTACCATTCATGAAAAGACACCATGAAGATAGTAAGAGGGCAAGCCACAATTTATATATAATCTTCTGTACCGTGTATATCATGTATATATGAAAATGAGTTCAAATTCAGAATACAAAAAGAATTCCTACAAATCAATCAGAAAAAGCCAGACAACCCAACTGAAAAATGAGAAAAAAAAAAACTTGAACCAGATGTATCAAAGAGAGATTGTCAAATGGCAATAAATATATGACAAGGTGTTCAACATCATTAGTCATCAGGGAAATGCAAATTAAAATCACAATGAGGTACTATTACACACACACCAGCATGGTTTAAACAAAAAACAAAACAAAACAAAACACAGTAGTCCCTTATCCCTGGTTTCACTTTCTGTGATTTTAGTTATCTGCAGTCAACATCAGGTCAAAAATATTACATACAATAAAACATTTTGAGAAAGGGGGACCACATTTATACAAACTTTTATTACAGCATATTGTTATAATTGTTCTATTTTATTAGTTATTGCTGTTAATCTCTTACTCTGCCTAATTTATAAATTGAACTTTATCATAGGTATGTATGTGTGGAAAAAAAATAGTATAAATAGGATTCGGTCCTATCTGTGGTTTTAGGCATCTACTAGGGGTCTTGGAATGTATCCCACATAGATAAGAGAGTACCACTCTGCCAGGTGTTGGCATGAACATGAAATAAGTGGAACTCTCATGTACTACATCTGGAAGCACATACTGATACACTCTGGGAACATTGTCTGGTAGTGTCTATTAAGCTGAACATAAGCATGTCCCATGACCCAGCAGTTCTACTCCTAAGTATACACTCAACACAACTGCCTGCAATGGTCACCGAAGTACTCGCACAGGAATAATTAAAACTGTGTTGCTATTGAAAGCCCCAAAGTAGCAACTGCCTAACTTCCTTCCTTCCTTCCTTCCTTCCTTCCTTCCTTCCTTCCTTCCTTCCTTCCTTCCTTCCTTCCTTCCTTCCCTCCCTCCCTCCCTCCCTCCCTCCCTCCCTCCCTCCCTCCCTCCTTCCTTCCTTCCTTCCTTTCTTCCTTTTCTTTCTTTTCTTTCTTTTCTTTTTCTTTCCTTTCTTTCCTGTCTTTCCTTTCTTTTCTTTCTTTTTTCTTTCTTTCTCTCTCTCTCTTTCTTTTTTTTCTTTCCAGAGTTTTGATCTTGTTGCCCAGGCTGGAGTGCAGTGGCATGATTTCGGCTCACTGCAACCTCCACCTCCCAGGTTCAAGCGATTCTCCTGCCTCAGCCTCCTGAGTGGCTGGGATTATAGGTGCGTGCCACCACATCCAGCTAATTGCTTTTATTTGTAGTAGAGACAGGCTTTCATCATGTTGGCCAGACTGGTCTCAAACTCCTGACCTCAGGTGATCCACTTGCCTCAGCCTCCCCAAGTGCAGGGATTACAGGCGTGAGCCACCGAGCCCGGCCTCTACTGTCTTTCAAACATTGGATGGATAAATAAATACATACATTGAAATACTATGGAACAATGAAAACAAACTCCTGATACTTTTATGAATAAATCTCATGAACATAATATTAAGTCAAGCCAGGCATAATTGAATTACTACATATTTCTAGTTATATAAAGTTGCAGCATAGGCAAACCAATCTATAACGTTAGAGGTCAGGGTAAGCTTACCCTCTAGATAAGGATAGTCTCTGGGAGGAGATAGAAGAGGGTTTTGGGGGTGTTGGTAATATTTCCTTTTTTTGTTCACTTTGGGAGTTAAATGCTTACACTCACTTCACTAAGGAAAGAACATCATCTTTTAACTCTCACTCCTATCGGAGGATTCTAAGAGAAGCTAGTCAGGAACCATGGTGGATCTTTTAAGTTAAAGAAGACTGTCTAGGGGTGTGACGTGAAACAAATACCTAGAGCAAACAGAGTCACTTAACACAAGCAGCAAACAGAGTCACTTAACACAAGCAGCCGATGCTCCCACCGCCCCCCAGGTCTTCCTGGCTTTGCATGACCAGATGGTAGAGGGCCCTACTGTGCCAGCCCTTAAGTCCAGCCTTGATGGTTTTTTGACAATTTTCTGATGGCACCTCAGATCAGGGCTGGCTTTGCTTCCTCCTCACCCTGCTATTCAGTTTCTTGACACAGACACAACTTACCTTGCCTGTAATACGGTGCATCTGAGATTCAACAATTCTCAGCCACCACTCCCAGCTAGCCAGTCCTGAGAGTGAGGACTTTGTCAAGTGATTTTGGAAAATGAAAGAATCTGATCGATTTTGGCTAAATTTTCAACCTCTCTAGGATGCCAAACTAAACTTGTCTATGGCAAATCAGGAAATCAAGACCTATAATTTTGGCGCCTAACTGGCTAAACTTCTGAAAGGCAGGAGGCTGAAATGGCAGTGACTAGAGAAACGGGGATTAAATGAGAAGATAGCAGTCAATGATTCCCCTGACCCAGGAATTCCACCACTAGCTGTAAAGTTTACCTTGAATAAGTTAGACTCATAGAGTATAACAGAAAACAACTTTATTCTTTCTTATCCCTGTCCCTTCAAGCCTTCTGTGAAAGTGATTCTCAAGCTGTGGTCCCTGGGCCAGCAGCATCAACATCACCTGGAACTTGTGAGAAATGAAGATTCTCAGGCCCTTCCCTATACCTACTGAATCAGACATCGGGTGTAGCGGGGGAACACCACAATCTGTCTTTAAGGAGCCCTCAAGGTAAGTCTAGGACTTGCTAGAATTTGAGAACTGGCGTTTTGTTAACTTCGGTCTTCAGTGTACGTGTTAGAAGCAAACAGGCTTGTGGTATAGTTTAGTATTCTTTAGTTTCAGATGCAGGGGAGAGATATCTAGCAACAAAAAACAATCAGGACAATTAAGATGTTTCAAAGAGTGTTCAAGGCACCAAAAGGTTGAAAGGACCTTAGGCTGCACATTAATGTCACCAGAGGAGATTTTTTTCTAAATGTTCCTCATCCAGACCTCATCCTCAGAGATTCTGATTTAACCAGTTCTTGGTGAGGTCACTTTATTTTTTTTTAAGTGCCTGCCTTAGTAGGTTCAGGCTGCTATAATGGAACACCATTTGTGGAGTGTCTTATAAACAATAGAAATGTATTTTTCATAGTTCTGGAGGCAGAAAGTCTGAGATCAGGGCGCCAGTGCGACCACATTCTAGTGAGGGTCTACTTTCCTGTTCATAGATGGAATCTTCTTGTGACCTCACATAGTAGAAGGGACAAGAAAGCTCTCTGGATCTGTTTTATAATATCACTAATTCCAGGGATGAGGCTGTTGCATTTGTGATCTAATTATCTTCCGAAGGCTCCAACTCCTGAAATCATCACAGTGTGGGTTAGATTTCATCATATGAATTTTTCAGGGACACAGACCTTCAGTCTATAGCAGTGTCCCTAACCCTACCAATAAAATACAGCCAGGGTTATGAATTAATAATATTGATCACCAAAACCCTTAAGCCTGCTGATGTGATTATTCTTGTTTTGGAAAAGTTGCTTCCCAGGCCACTGGTTCCAGTATTCAGGTTTATGTTCACCTTCGTATCTAATCAAAGTCTTTCTTCCTGTGATTTGACTCATTTGGATCAAATATTCATTGATTACCTGCAATGTAACCAGTGCAACTATAAAATGGGTATCCATCGCCTCCCATCTGGTCCATGTGGTTCTCATCTGGTTTTTCAAGAGTATGAAAGAGTTTTTTTGTGTGTAGATGAGTAATTGGAATTCTAGGGTCAACCAATGCTGAGTTTGTGTGCCAGACCCCACCCTGATTATGCATGAAGTGATCGTGAGCAAGTAATTTAGCCTCATCCATCAAAGGAGACTAATACAGTACCAACTCACAGTACATTGTAATGAGAATTAAACTAGCATGCGCAGGAAGTTCTTAGCTCAGGACTTGGACACTGGCAAGCTCTCAGTGTACAGTTGCATTTCTGAGGGCACCTTTCAGGCCTTCAGTCATGTCCTCACCAGCTGCCCTGGAATTAGACTCTGTGAGCTCAGTCCCTAGCCCAGCTCACCCCTACATGCAAGCCCTATGATCACCATGTTATGCAACCTCTCTGAGCCTCAGACTCTTCACCTGTAAAATTCTCACCTGATATGAGAGTTAAATAACTCCTAGAGATCATTTAACCCAATGCAAATCATTTTTCAACATAATTTCATAGACCGATAGCACTTTAAAAATCATTTTAGGACAATTATTTAAGATCTTTCTGGATTTCCATCCCTGTGTTAGGCCATTCTTGCATTGTTATAAAGAATTACCTGAGACTGGGTAATGTATAAAGACATTTTATTGGCTCACATTTCTGCAGCCCGTACAGGAAGCATGGTGCTAGCATCCACTTGGCTCCTGGGGAGGCCTCAGGGCACTTTTCCTCATGGTAGAAGATGAAGTGGGAGGAAGCAGTTCACATGGGGAATGCAGGGGCAAGAGAGAGAGTAGTGGGGAAATGCCACATACTTAAACAGCCATATGTCATTAGAACTCACAGTCATGAGGACAGCACTAAGCCATTAGGGACCTGCCCCATGACCCTACTTCCACCCTTGGGGATTACAATTCAACATGAGATTTGGCAGGGACATATATTCAAACTATATCAACCCCCTAGATTACTGACCTTCCATTAAGTTAGTATTTGGGTTGGGATTGGGGTTGGGAATAGTGTTGAGTTAGTATAAGGATTAATTTAGACATAATTAATTGTGTTCCAGGGGATCTGGATGCAGGAGGAAGCAAGCTGACTTTACCTCTTGCCAGTTTCCTCAGTCCTGCCTGATGCTTCTCACTTTTTCCTACTGGGCTTTCACCTCCCTTCTCCCGCCAAGATATCTTCTTCCTTTCATAGCCCTGTAACTCTTACTAGCAGTACTGAGAGACACAGCCCTGGTGGACAAGTACTCACCTTCCTTTAGCCCTAGACAGACTTGATCTACAATCCATCTCCAGTTGCCCTTCCTTGTCTCCTTACTAAGAACTAAATCCTCCTGATGTTCCGAAAACAAGCCACTTCCCTTCAAAGGTGGTTAAACTCTTTCAAACCCCCTAAAACCTCCTCCTTCCTAATGGCTTCTAACTTGAGAATGAATACCAGTCTTTCTTTTGTCTCTGCTTAGAAATTAAAACATCCTTTAAGCCCATCTGTGAAGCAACCAATTCAATTAAATTTTGAGTTAAGTGCACATGAAGCATAATTGAGAAAAGACAAGAGAAGCTTGCCTTAAGAAATGATGAGGAATTCTTGGTGACTGTAGGACTACATGCATTGTGATTTTCTGCATTCCAAATGTGCCTGCTATGCATGAGTCACACTGTCTTATGCCACTTTGTGCAAACTGTTGTCAGTGCTTCTAGGCTGATTTCCCTGTATCTGGGCATGAACGACTGTTCAGGATAGTTAATGGGAGTTCCATGTGTTCCCTGATTGGAGAAGTACTGAGGGAAGAATTAAAGGGATTATCCTAAATGCATTCATTAAAAAGATTTGAATGGAGTCAGAAGTCTAGTGTGATTCAAACCAGAGCCAACATTTTTCTTTATTCCCAGATCTTACTAGCAATGTATTATGAAACAATGATTTTGCTGATAATCAGCTACTAACTAATCCAGGTTGGTGTTGTCAACTTCTTGGGTTACCATAAAAAACTGTTATATCTTAGAGCAGTTCTTCCCAGTGGTCCAGCCCTTACTAGCCTTCCCAAATTAGTTGGACTTCCTGCGTTTTAAGGTTTGAAGGTCATGCAGCCTAGCTCTTGGTAAAGCATGAATTCCCTCTGCAATATCTCCCTATGTGAATATCCAGGCCATTCCGGAAACCTGGTAAGGCCAACTCCATTTAAGGTCTTTTTAAGGGGTAAAGGCTGGTCTGAGAAGTACTGAATGCTGATTTAAAACACAGTGGCTCTTCCCATTCAATAATCAGGCCTTTTTGGATCCTTACTGCAACATACCTGTTTCCATTGCCATGTTCCATCTTGCCAAATTCTGAGTCCACTTCAGCCCCAACTTTAATACGAGCCTTCAATACCTCTGTTCAATGACCCCTGGATGCTATCCAAACCAGCTTTGCTTCCCTTGGATCCTGTTCTGCCTGCCTCCTGCCCTCCACCTCTACTTATGTGGAGGAATTAACAGAGCTGATGATGTGTCTGCCCTGTTTCCATTTAAGAGAATCAACCCCATCACACCTAGCAGGTCAGCTGTGGGATCACTGCAGACAGGGAATTCACCCCCACAGGGGCAGCTGATTATATATTTAAGACCCCTGATTATTAAATTTCCTTTCTAACACTGAGCTCATGCTGCATCTCTGCAGTGACAAGACACCATAGCGATTAAGCACAAGGGTTTCGATGTCCTACTAACCTGGGTTCTGATCCTAGCTCCACCACTTCCTTGATAACCAGGCCTTTGCCAAACTGCTCAATCTGTCCACACCTCAGTGTTCCAGTCTTTAAAGTGGAAATGGTAGCAGTAAGCACTTAACAGGGATGTTGTGAATATAAATGAGGATGTCTATAAAGCATTTGGCAGCACGTGACTGGCATATACAGTTTTTTACATTTTTCTTGTCCTAGCTGGGTTGCTGTTTTTATTCTGCTTATTCCTCTTAATCTTTCTCATTAGAATCATGTAATAAGTTCAAATCTTCCAAATAACAGTATTTTATTTTCTTGAAGACAACCTTCATATACCACCAAAGGATGAGTTTCTTTTACAATGAAGATTTCTAATACTTTATTCATTTATTTTGTGAAACAGATTTTAATTCCTTCCATATAATGTAGAGGATCATAGCATGTGTTATAGACTCAGACGAGGGAAGTTTAAATATAACTTCCACTTCTTATTAACTGCAGGAATTTGAGCAAATCCTGTAGTGTCTCTTTTGTTAAAGGTAGTCTAATTTTGAGCTGAGGTTTATTTGAATGTAGTCATATCCTTCTCTTCCTCACATTTAACTTACCATCAAAACCCCAAGTCTTTTTCATATATGTGACATATTTTTACAATTGGTGTTTATTTTAGGAGATGGTAAAGTCAAATAAGGGGTGGCAGGGAAGAGGGGTAATCTTACCCTGGGATCCCCTAAAGGGAACAAGAATAGGGGAAAGTCAAGAGGAGCAGGAGACAAAAGAGCCAAAAAGATAGTACAATATCCTACCTGCCTCTACATAGCAGCAGATATGACTGATTGCCAGATCTTGTAGGTCCACCAGTCTCTGAGAGGCTACAATATAAACAATTGCTTCTCAGAACCATGCAGAAATGAGATATATTGATCTACTCATGTCAGTTTCCATTTGCAAAGGCTTGCTCTATGGCACATTGATTCCTCCACACTTCCAAGTTGTATATGCATGGACACTGATACGGTTTGGCTGTGTCCCCACCCAAATCTAAAATTGTAGCTCCGATAATTCCCACGTCATGGGAGGGGCCCAGTGAGAGGTAACTGAATCATGGGGATGCATCTTTCCTGTGCTGTTCTCATGATAGTGAGTAAGTCTCACAAGATCTGCTGGTTTTATAAAGGGGGGTTCCCCTTCACAGGCCCTCTTGCCTGCTGCCATGTAAGACGTCTCTTTGCTCTTCCTTAGTCTTCTGCCATGATTGTGAGGCCTCCTCAGTCATGTAGAACTGAGTCAATTAAACCTCTTTCCTTTATAAATTACCCAATCTCAGGTATGTCTTTATTAGCAGCATGAGAACAGACTAATACAGATGCTAACCAGATCATCAGCTATCCAACTCCCAGAAGGAAGAAACAGGTGTCTGATGCAGGCAAGGCATGGTCAGTTGTGCCCATATGAAGCTGATCAGAAAATATAACGTGCTTGTCACATGAAAAACAGTTAGGACTAGAAAAAATATCCAGGACTCTGGAGACCAGTGAGACGAAGACCCTGCCAATATCAAGGTATATCACAGGTGTTGTTATACTCATGCAACTGATGTTTTTAACCTACATTAGGGCTACACGTGTGCCATTACATGTCTTCTTACTAATTTTACTCTCCTTCCAACTTCACGATGTTGTGTTGATTCTGTCATTCAGTGTAGTCACCATGCCTAATATACTCACTGCAGTGTTGCATCTGGGTCTATGAAACACTATAAAAAAAATGTTGAATGAGATGGGACCCTGTCAGGCATTTCACCTTAGTGTTTTTCATCAGGTTTCTATAAGTTAATGAAAATTTATGCCTTCATTGAAATTAAAGGAATCTCAAAAATCACAAGAATTTCAAAAAATCACCCATTTTGCAGTATGGCCCCTCAAATATGCATACATAGCACCAGCTTTAATAAAAGGAAATAGACATTAAGCTCTTCTAGTATTTAGATTTCTCTCAAAATTGGCTTAACTATTGTCCCAAACATATCCAACCTTTGCCTTCCAGTCGCATGAACCAACCATTTAGTTGTTCGAAGAAGTTTCATGCAAATACAGCGTCAAACTGGGCAGACAATAATTCCTACTTTATATGACACAGCTCCTCATGTTTGATCTAATCACTTTCATGAATCCTCAGCAGCAAGGATACCAAAATGCATGCAAGGCTTACAAGCACTTTGAAAGACATTTAAGCACATAAGAATCCCCTGACATTTTATTTTTATAAGCATTTCTATGTAAGTTATACTGATGTATTTATATAAATATTTCTATGTATTAATCCTCCAATTGGCCATTTTTAATAAAATATTAAAAGGATGGAAATATTGGAAATCCCATTTATTGGGACTATAGAGTAAATATAAATAATAAAACTAATTTTATTCACTGTATCTCATAATGTATGACTATTTTCTGTATTTTTTCTCCTTTTAACTCAGTTTGAATTCAAATATTGAGAAATGCACCTTCAGCAACAGATATTGTTTAAAAGTTAAAGGTAAAAATACAATATACAAAAATGAGATTCCATCATTATAGCTGATGAATAGTTATATTCCTTTCCAGGAATGAGGAAGTGTCCACGGTAAGGAAAGTAACAAAGTAAAGAAATAAGAAAGCATTTCCTTACATTCTTCTTGCATACCTTAAATATAAGTTGGCATGGAGTTCTTCCAGATTAATTTCCATGATAAGTCATCATGTTATCAAGTTCTAGAACAGCAGGAACATGTCAGCCCAATTGACTCTAAGTGGTACCTAGCCATCCACAAAAAGGCATTAATAAATCTTTTGAAGACCACAGGCGATGCAGAGACTCTCATTTTATTTCAGATCTATCAACATTCGTTCTGTTTGCTTACAATTGACAAAACACTCTTATGTGCATTGCCTCATTTGCTCTCCACAATTATCTGGTGAGGTACGCAGGGAAAACATAATCCTTATTTTACGAATGGATAATCTGAAGTTAGTAGTGATCGTGTTCAGCAGGTATTTGACTCTAAATAAATAAAGATGAGAATGTCTGGGATATTACAAATGTGGGGAATTTTACAAAAGACTCATAAGTGCGTATTGAGATTTAAGACTGAGATTATTTAATTTTATTTTTTGTTGCCTCAAATAGAATAGACAATAGAAGTAAAATACTGAACGTTTTCAGTGTATAACAGTTATCACACAGTGAACCACATTTAATGGTGTTGTACATGTACTAGTTGTCTAAAAACAGCATTGGTTAATAGAACATGACCAGGAAAAAATATCATTAAATGGAAGATATTTCTGACACTAGAGAGATTCTAAGATGTCTTGGGGGAAAATAAATCATAAAGATATTATCTCATTTGTAAACATGACCTCTCCCTCAACTCTTATGCCTAATGGGGTGCTGCTAAATGTTTACCAACCAACTCCTGGGGGGAAAAAAACCCTGACTTGAGCATTTGCCAACTTCTAGGGTATAAATACTCTCACTATGACTGACTTCCAGTTACTAATAGTTTAATAACTGGCTCATAAAACTCCTGCAAATCTGGTAATTGGTTCTCATAAGCTGGTACAAGCTGGCCAGCACACTACCATGTACAGTGTTATAACTGAACACTGAGCATGTCCATGTACAAATGATAATCATCTAAGACCTCTTATGCCAAAATCTGAACTCCTGAAACCCCCTGTCTCACAGCCCCCTAACATACGTACCTCTTCTGCCTGTGGTCTTCCCTGGCTCCGTTAATGACAACCCCATCCTTCCAATGGTTCACACCAAAATCCCTGACACCATCCCTGATGCTTTTGTTATTCTCCTTTTCAAATCGGTCAGAAAATCTAGTAGGTGGCTACCTCAAAATGTATGCAGTGTCCAGTCACCTTTCATAACCTGCTAACACCCAGATCCAAGCCATTACAATCTCTTGCCTGGTTTATTGAACTAGCCTCTTGTATTTGTCAGTGTAAAGCTCCCTAGAGCTGTAACAGAAAATGGTAAAAAATATCCCGGACTCTCAGTGGCCTAGCATGGTAAACGTTTATTTCTCATTTACATCTCTGTTTTATACGGGCTGGGGGCACTCCTGGGTAGCTCTTCTCTACCTAAGTGATGACTTAGGGACCCGCCCTGCTTCCATCATATGCCTCTACTGTTTGAGTTCTTGGCTTCCAGCCCCACAGGCCAAAGGGAGCATATAAAAGCATGAGACCTTTAGGGGGCAGATCTGGAAAGAAGATATATCCATTCACATTCTGTTGTCTACTTCAAGACATATGACTCCACCCAGATACCAAGGGGCTGGGAAATGTAGGCTTCGTGTGTACCTGGAAGGAAAACAAAGCTGTTTTGGTCAACATGTAACATTGTATGTATCAAACCTCCTAAATGATGTCTCTGCACCCAACCTTGTCTCCTCTAATCTATTCTCAACACAGCAGCAGCTGAACTACCTGTTTCATGATCAAACTAAATCAAACGATACGCTCCTCTGCTTAAAACTACCCAGTACCTTTATAACTCATGCAAAGTTTAAAAAAAAACAAGGTACCTCAATGGCTGTAGAGACACCTCATGGCCTGGCTCCTGTTTCTTTTCCAGTCTCATTTCCTACAACTCTCCCCTACACTCACTCTATTCCAACCACGCTGAAATCTTTGCTAGTCCATTGACATGCTAGGCACACTACTGCCTCAGCAGCTTTGCACTGGCTTTTTGTTGGATACCCTTTGCCCAGATATCTACATTGGTAGCTCCCCCTCCTTCCACAAATATTCCTTCAATGTCACCTTCCTTAGCCACCCTATTTAAAAGGTCAATTCTTGTTCAGTTCCCTTTACCCCATCTGTATTACTTATCCACTTTTCTGCTTTACTTTTCCCTCTAGCACTTAGCACCTTCTAATAAATAATTTACTTAATTGTTATTTAATTATTGTCCTCTAATCCTACTAGAATTTTCTTTTAATTTTTTTCTTTCACTGACCACATTTCTACTGTTCACACCTAGCAGAATTTAAGGGAGTTCAGTGTATTTTCTTACTGTGATGTCCCAGAACCTGGAACAGTGCCTATAGATAATAGATATTCAATAAATATTTGGTTAATGAATGAATAAATGATAAGTGAAGTTAAAATGTTTTCTTATGTAGTGATCCATTTTGAAAATATTAAGTATTGAAGGATTTTTGCCTTTATCAAAAGCCTCACAAATGAAGATAGATGATGTATTTAAACCCATAATAATATGGTGTAGATATTATCCAAACTACTCTCATTGGATCATGTTATTTAGTCTTTACAAAATTATAAGGAGATCGATACTATTCTATCCTATTTTAATGTTAAGACTAGGCCAGGTGTAGTGACTCACACCTGTAATCTCAGCACTTCGGGAGGCCAAGGCAGGAGGATCACTTGAGCCCAGGAGTTCAAGACCAGCCTGGGCAATATAGCAAGACTTCATGTCTTAATAAAAAAAAATTTTTAAATAGGCTGGGTGCAGTGGCTCACACCTGTAATCCCAGCACTTTGGGAGGCTGAGGCAGGCAGATCACCTGAGGTCAGGACGACCCTGGCCAACATGGTGAAATCCCATCTCTACTAAAAATTTAAAAATTAGCCAAGTGTGGTGGCACACACCTGTAATCCCAGCTACTTGGGAGGCTAAGGCAGGAGAATCGCTTGAACCTGGGAGGCAGAGGTTGCAGTGAGCCGAGATCATGCAGTTGCACTCCAGCCTGGGCAACAGAGTGAGACTCCGTCTCAAAAAAAAAATAATAATAATAATTAGCCATGCGTAGTGGCACGTGCCTGTGGTCCCAACTACTTGGAAGGCTGAGGTGGAAGGATCACTTGGGCCCAAGAGGTTGAGGCTACAGTGAGCAGTGATTCCACCACTGCACTCCAGCCTAGGCAACAGAGCAAGACCTTGTCCCAAAAATAAAAATGTCCTGGAATACAGGAAAAGTCATTTGCCCTGGGGTTATATGCCTGGTAAGAGGAAGAGGGGGGATTTGAATCCATAAAATCTGACCCCAAAGTAAAGCAAACTAGATATCGAGATTGAAACATTTCTAATATGTGTTTACAGGGAGTAAGACTTACTTTAAAGTGAATGTTAAGCCACTGATTAGCTGTGTGACCTTCAGCACATCTGAACCCCTTTGGATCTTAGGGGTTTTTTCATCTGTAGAGGGGATATTGATACAGATCACTGTAGAAGCCTCTTCTGGCTTAAAAATTAATGAATAAGTATCTTGCCGAGGGCCACACAAGCAGTAAATAGAAAAGCCACCCCTGAAAGCCACATCTTCTGAGCTCTCTCAGGGGCTTTTTCTACCATATCCTGTGGTGTCTGCCATGAGGAATATCTCAGACAGGCAGAGGCACTGAGTGACTGAGTTGCACTCAAAGTGAGTAAATACAAACAAAATCATGACACAAAAGAGGTGCAGACAATGGACACTATAGCTGATTTTATCTTAAATGTGTTTCCTTTGCAATGACTAGCACATCAACACTTGATCCTGTGCCTCACTTTCCTTAATTGTAAAGTGGAGTTGATGAAAGGACTAGGTCCATGATGGTTGTAAATGGTAAGTGAACTTATACATGTGAGCACCTAAATCATGATAAAGTTATTAAAAGTCTCTTCTGCTCTAACATTTGCTAATCTTACTGCCTGAGCATAGTGCCTGGATCATCGTAAATATCTCATAAATGTAAATGTTGGCATCATCGGCATATTTCATTCTACATTGGGATGGTATGTATTAGTTTCCGGGTTGCTTTGTTTTGTTTTATTTGAGATGGAGCCTTGCTCTGTTGTCCAGGCTGGAGTGCAGTGGCACAATCTCCACCTCCTGGGTTCCAGTGATTCTTGCACTTCAGCCTCCCAAGTAGCTGGAATTACAGGCATGCACTATGACGCCTGGCTAATTTTTGTACTTTTAGTAGAGACAGGATTTCACCATATTGGCCAGGCTGGTCTTGAACTCCTGACCTCAAGTGATCTGCCCACCTTGGTCTCCCAAAGTGCTGGGATTACAAGGGCTGTAGGTATTAGTTTCTTAGGGCTGCGGTTACAAATTACCACAAACTGGGTAGCTTAAAACAACAGAAATTTATCCTCTCACAATTCTGGAGGCTAGAAATCCAAAATCAGTATGTTGGCAAAGCCATGCTTCCTCTGAAAGCTGTAAGGGGGGACCCTTCCTTGCCTCTTCCTAGCTTCTAGGGGTTGCTAGAAATCCTCAGGATTCTTTGGCTTGTAGCAGCATCACTCCAACTTCTGCCTCTGTCTTCACATAGTGCTATTTTCTGTGTGTATGGCTGTGACATGGCTTACTTATAAGGAAAGCAGTCGTTGATTTAGAGCCCACCTTGATCCAGTATGACCTCTTCTTAGCCAATTACATCTGAAAAGACTTATTTCCAGGTAAAGAGATGAGTTACATCCTCAAGTTCTAAACTGACATGCAATTTTGGGGGACTCTATTCAGTCCAGTATAGAAGATTCATAGTCTTGCCCTCACTTCATCTCCTTCCCCACCATGTCTCTACTCGGGTGTCCTATCACCCTAGAAACTTCCAATACTATTGAGAGTTTGAAACAGGCAGCGTACACCTCTGTCTACTAACCCTGGGTGCCTCATTTGATAAAGTTGAAGTAGTCTTCTAACTCCCTACAGTGTTTTTGTTTTGTTTTGTTTTGTTTTGTTTTTCTGTCCTGTAGGATGAAAGAGTTGAAACTAACCCTGAAACCCCTTCCAGCTAGGTAGCTGTAAAGTGATCTTTTTTGTGCTCCAATTATCCGTGAGTGTTCAGAGGGACACTAATTTGTGTAGTGTTGATCACATGTGAAAGGAACAAGATTGCAAATACTAAGTAAGCATTTTCAGTATTTTGATAAATGTGTGAAACTCCTATGGCAGGTGCAAGAGAAAGTGCCAATTAAAAATTAGCTGCCATGCACATTTATAGATTGTGTTGTTGACTCCAGCATTTCACTGTTGCCTATTAAAGCAGGAGTTTGACAGGTAAATTTCCTCTACTGGATTTTTCTATAGGTCAGGAAATAGTCTTGCATAGCTTTTGAAATCCATCCAAACTGTTTAATGAGTTTTCTCTTGGCTATAGAAGCTATAATTCAGCCTGTTTGCTTTGTTAAAGAAGTGTAAATATGACATTAGATGGTGTTTAAGAATCCCACAAATACAAGCTTTCTATGGAAAGAAAAGTTAAAGGTCACCTGTTCACTCTAATCACATTTAAATTTGTGTCCCTGTAACATCTTTGTCAATATGTCATTCATGTAATGTGTACCCAGAAGCTCACTTCTCTAGGGACAGCTCTGACCATCAGAAATTTTTTTCTGTTAACACTTAGGATAAATGGAAAGTGCGTGATTTGGTCATGTAAATAACAGAATCATTTTTAGGCATTTGAACACCATCTTTAAGAATCCTGGTCTCGGCCGGGTGCGGTGGCTCAAGCCTGTAATCCCAGCACTTTGGGAGGCCGAGACGGGCGGATCACGAGGTCAGGAGATGGAGACCATCCTGGCTAACACGGTGAAACCCCGTCTCTACTAAAAAAATACAAAAAACTAGCCAGGCGCGGTGGCGGGCGCCTGTAGTCCCAGCTACTTGGGAGGCTGAGGCAGGAGAATGGTGTAAACCTGAGAGGCGGAGCTTGCAGTGAGCTGAGATCCGGCCACTGCACTCCAGCCTGGGCGACAGAGCAAGACTCCGTCTCAAAAAAAAAAAAAAAAGAATCCTGGTCTCACCTGATGCAGCTCCAAGATAGTTGCCACTTACACATTCCTTCTCAAGGTGTAAGGTATAAGGTGTGCTGGGATTCCAGTTTGAGACAAGGATTTTTACCTGCACTGCTAGCCCTTTCCTCATACATTGTAAGATCTTCACCAGCCTGTTAATACAACACTTAACCCTACACCTTCAGATAACTGAGAAGCAGCTTCTCACCAAAAGGCTGCAGAGTCATTTAGAGCAGCAAGTCTCAAATGTGAAAGTGTATATGGAGTACCTGGGATCTTGTTAAATTGCAAATTCTGATTCTGAAGATGGGGCCAGAGATTCTGCATTTCTAACAAACTGTCATGCAGTAATAAAAAGTCGTCATAAGAATTTATGGAACATATCTGGATTTGGGTTCCAATCTGAATAAAAATAAAATTTTACATTTGTATTAGTTTCCTGTGGCTGCTGTAACAAATTGTGACAAACTTGGTGGCTTAAAACAACAGAAATTTACGCTTTTACTGTCCTGGAGGCCAGAAGTACGAAATCAGCTTCAATGGGCCAAAATCAAGGCATTCGCAGGGCCAGGCTCCCTCCAGGGGAACAAGGGGAGAATTTGTTCTTGCCTCTTCCAGTTTCTCAGGGCTGCTGGTATTTCTCAGCTTGTGGTCACACCACTCTAATTGCTGCCCCCAAAGTTAAATTAGCTTCTCCTCTTCTGGCTGTCTGAAATCTCTCTTCCTTCCTTTTATGGGAATTCTTGTGATTATATTTAGGGCTTACCCAGGTTATTCAGGATAATATTCCTATTTCAAGATCCTTAATGTAATCTCATCTGTGAAGACCCTTTCTCCATATGTTAATATTTATAGGTTGCAGGGATTAGGACCTGATATCTTTGGGGGTCATTATTTAACCTACCATGATATTCCTCTTGCAGATTGCAAACTTCTTGGGTGGGTTCCAAATAGTGGTACCAGAACTTCAGGTTCAAGTCAGACCTGGAACTCTGTTTCATTGCAGGTAATGGAGGATGTTTTTCTTTCCTGTCCTTTCTTGTGCGTTCACACACAGTGCTTCAAAGCAACTTGCTTGTAGATATTCCTTCTTTTACTGTTTTAACGGGGCATTTAGGGACAACATCTCCCAATCTGTTTTGTTTTAATCCACGTAAAGGTATAGAAAGACAATACCAATAAAATGGATCCTGACATGAAGCCAGGGGGTGCACATTCCAAGTATATTTTAAGCCCTCAGTAGCCAGCTTCGTAACTGAAGATTGTTGAACAGAAAATTTTAGGAAGGAGGAAACATATTTCTACATCGACTTTAGAGACAGAACTCCTAACGGATTAATGTTGGCTCTTATATTGAGTAGCATGCTGTTGAATTTACATCATTGCATGATGTTTATTTGTTCATTCATTTATTCATCCATGTATTATTAACTTAGCCAGCTTTAGTTTAGTGCTAGGCTAAATTAATAATTTTTAATTATTAATTTAATTATTAATTTATAATTAAATTATTATTTAATTATTTAATTAATTATTATTAATTATTTAATTAATAATTAAATTATTTAATAATAAGTTATCAAATTATTGTGCTAGGGGCAACAGAAACTAGAGAAATGTCAAGATATAGTGCTTGCCCCCAGGATGCACATGCAGTATGTACTTAAACCAAGGCCAAACAAAAGAAGCCGTGTAAAGATATTGAGATATTTTTAAATATTTGCTTAAAAATGTTGCTTTAGGCCGGGTGCAGTGGCTCATGCCTGTAATCCCAGCACTTTGGGAGGCTGAGGCAGGCAGATCACAAGATCAGGAGATCGAGACCATCCTGGCTAACACGGTGAAACCCCCTCTCTAGTAAAAAATACAAAAAATTAGCCGGGCGTGGTGGTGGGCACCTGTAGTCTCAGTTACTTGGGAGGCTGAGGCAGGAGAACGGTGTGAACCTGGGAGGTGGAGATTGCAGCGAGCCAAGATCGCGCCACTGCACTCCAACCTGGGCGACACAGCAAGACTCCTTCTCAAAAAAAAAAAAAAAAAAAAAAACTGTTGCTTTAATCTGGTGCTGCAATTGCTGCCTACTCTGGAAAGTCTGTAAAACCATAATGAGCCCTTCAAAGAGGGTCATGCTAATGAAAAACAGTCATCAAAACATATTACCATGCAGCATTAATATTAAAATTATATCTGTAGTTTTATAGTTCATGTCTACTTCTGAAATGGCATTGATTTTCTCATCTTTATCAATTGTTTGGAATAGGAATAAGTTATGGTCTAATAAAGCATATGGTATCATATATATCTTGGAAAGCAAGGACTAACAGAAATACTTTGCAAACAAGTTCTGAGTTTATGCTCATGTGTATATGTTTTCATCAAACTCTGAGGACATCTTTTCTGCCCTTTACTTTGACTCAGATAATTCTTTAAGGTCTGCTAAACTCAAGTTCATTTTGAAAACATAGAGAGTGTAATCTAATCGCCATTTAGCAGCAATTAGCAATCCATCCTTTAAGGGATTCTCAGTCCAAGTCCACTCAGTGGATAATTGCAACAATTAACTCCTCGTACCTTTCTGTAGTTTTGGACAAGCGAGTCTTGCTTTCATTAGCAGAAGTCTCGGTTTGATGAAGACCAACCAGTGCTGAATGTTGAAGCAGAGATTTTTTAAAAAATAGATTTTAAGATGACTGTTTTCAACTAACCAGCATCCACAGGATCACTTTTTATTTTCCTCATGTTGTGTAAAATTTCTATGATGACATAGTAGCTCAGAATTCATTCTTCCTACCGAGAGAGCTGTCCAGGAGTGGGTGCATGTTTGTGCATATAAGCCAAGGACAATTACATGGTGAGAAACAGAAAACATGAGAAATCTCTCTCTGATGATTTAGTTTGTTTATCCTGGTTTCTACGCAGAATAAAGTGATATTAGAGGTCTCGAGCATAGTGTAAGCAAAGACAAAGAAATGGGTATAAAACGTTTAGTGGGATTATCTCTGATATGAATTTATTCATTCAAGAGATGAGAATAAATTGAATGATGATGATGATTGATAGATAGTAGATAAGTAGGATAGATTACAATAGATATAAAAATGGTAGATGATAAATAGTTGTTATATGGATGGTTGGATAGATAGATATTGCTCATATGCTTACTATGTGGCAGGCACCATACTTAGCTATTCTCATTTTATACTTACAACAACATCATGAATTTGGTGATGTGCATTTTACACATTAAAAAAGGCTTAACAAGTAAATTTCCTAAGAGTTTAGGAAGTGGGGTTCTGGAATTTAAATGTAGGCAATGTGACTGAGGAAGCCAACTTTTTGTTCATTTATTCAGCAGATATTTATTGAGTACCTGCTGTGTGTCAGGAGCTATGCTAGACGGCCGATCCAAAAATCAAACCCATGAGTAGATAAGGAGTTGCAAATCATAACAGTGTTGGGAAGGGAAAGGACCAGTACTAACATGCAGAAAGAAGGAGGGTGTCTGTGTCATCAGAGTGGTCAGAGAAAGCTTCTCTGAGGATGTGACATTAAAGCTGAGTCCTATGTCACAAGGAATGAGCCACAAAGAAGACCATTGCAAGCAGAGGGAACAGCTTATACAAAAACTCATGGGCCTGAGGAGGCTTCATGGAGGAGAAGGAGATAATTTATTAATTATCCAAGCCTGGAGAGACTTTTACCAGTAGGGAGGGTTTTGCAGGTGAGCAGAGCTATTGAACTAAGATGTGGTAGGGCAGAGGGAAAGAAGCAGAATATTTCTATTTACAGCACTATGTCTGGGGCCCTTATTTATTTTATTTTATTTTTATTGATACCCACATTACACAGATGTAAGGGGGCCCTTCTCTTGAGCATACAATTCAATTACAGAAGATGCTAAAGGATTTAAAACCCCTTTTAATATTATCAAGTTGCATTGATTTTGAACTTTTTTCCTGCTGGGTGTGGTAGAGGACAAAGAGTGCATCATGTAACTTATACCCGACTGATATGGTTTGGCTGTGTCCCCACCCAAAGCTCATCTTGCATTCCCACGTGTTATAGGAGGGACCCAGCGGGATGTAACTGAATCATGGGGGCAGGTCTTTCCCCTGCTGTTCTCATGATAGTGAATAAGTCTCACAAGATCCGATGGTTTTAAAAAGGGGAGTTTCCCTGCCCAGGCTCTCTTCTCTTGTCTGCCGCCATGTGAGACATGTCTTTCACCTTCTGCCATGGTTGTGAGGCCTCCCCAGTCACATGGAACTGTAAGTCCATTAAACCTCTTTCTTTTGTAAATTGTCCAGTCTCAAGTATGTCTTTATCAGCAGCATGAAAATGGACTAATACAGTAAATTGGTACCAGTAGAGTGGGGTGCTGCTGAAGAGATAACCAAAATGTGGAAGCAGCTTTGGAACTGGGTAACAGGCAGAGGTTGGGACAGTTTGGAGGGTGCCACGAATACAGGAAAATGTGGAAAGTTTGGAACTTCCTAGAGACTTGTTTAATAGTTTTGCCCAAAATGTTGATAGTGATATGGACAATAAAGTCCAGGCCGAGGTGATCTCATATGGAAATGAGGAACTTGTTGGGAAATGGAGCAAAGCAAAGATGACTCTTGTTATGTTTTAGCAAAGAGATTGGTGGCATTTTGCTCCTACCCTAGAGACTTGCAGAACCTTGAACTTGAGAGAGATGATTTAGGGTATCTGGCAGAAGAATTTCTAAGCAGCAAAGTAGTCAAGAGGTGACTTGGGTGCTGTTAAAGGCATTGAGTTGTATAAGGGAAGCAGAGCATAAAAATTTGGAAAATTTGCAACCTGACAATGCGATAGAAAAGAAAATCTCATTCTCTGAGGAAAATCCAAGCAAGCCAGCTGTAAAAATTTGAATAAGTAATGAAGAGCCAAACGTTAATCCCCAAGACGATGGGGAAAATGTCTCCAGGGCATGTCAGAGGTCTTCATGGCAGCCCCTCCCATCACAGGTTTGGAGGCCTAAGAGGAAAAAGTGGTTTCATTAGCCAGACCCAGGGTCCCTGTGCTGTGTACAGCCTGGGGACTTGGTGCCCTGCACCCTAGCCACTCCAGCCATCAGTGAAAGGGGCCAACATAGAGCTCAGGATGTGGCTTCAGAGGATGCAAACCTCAAACCTTGGCAGCTTCCATGTGGTATTGAGCCTGCCAGTGCATAGAAGTCAAGAATTGGGGTTTGGGAACCTCCATCTAGATTTCAGAGGATGTATGGAAATGCCTGGATGTTGAGGCAGAAGTTTGCTGCAGGAGTAGGGCTCTCATGGAGAATCTCTGCTAGGGAAGTGCAGAAGGGAAATGTGGAGTTGGAGCCCCACACAGAGTCCCTACAGGTGCACTGCCTAGTGGAGCTGTGAGAAGAGGACCACCAACCTCCAGACTTCAGAATGGTATAGATCCACCTACAGCTTGCACTGTGTGCCTGGAAAAGCCACAGACACTCAATGCCAGCCTGTGAAAGCAGCTGGGAGGGCTGTGCCCTGCAAAGCCACAGGGGAGGAGCTGCCCAAGACCATGAGAAGCCACCTCTTGCATCAGTGTGACCTGGATGTGAGACATAGACTCAAAAGAGATCATTTGGAGCTTTAAGATTTGACTGCCCTGCTGGATTTCGGACTTGCATGGGGCCTGTTGCCCCTTTATGTTGGCCAATTTCTCCCATTTGGAATGGCTGTATTTACCCAATGCCTGTACCCTCATGGTATCTAGGAAGTAACTAATTTGCTTTTGATTTTACAGGCTCATAGGCAGAAGGGATTTGCCTTGTCTTGGATAAGACTTTGGACTGTGGACTTTTGAGTTAATGCCAAAATGAGTTAAGACTTTGGAGGCTGTTGGGAAGGTATGATTGGTTTTGAAATGTGAGGGCATGAGATTCAAGAGGGGCCACAGAATGATACAGTTTGACTGTGTCCCCACCCAAATCTCAATTTGAATTCTCACATGTTGTGGGAGGGACCTGGTGAGATATAATTGAATCATGAGGGCAGTCTTTCCCCTGCTGTCTCGTGATAGGTAATAAGTCTCACCAGATCTGATAGCTTTCAAAAGGGGTTTCCCTGCACAATCTCTCTTCTCTTGTCTGCCGCCATGTGAGACATGCCTTTCACCATCCCCCATTATTGTGAGGCCTCCCCAAGCCACATGGAACTATAAGTCCGTCAACCCTCTTTCTTTTGTGAATTGCCCAGTCTTGGGTATGTCTTTGTCAGCAGTGGGAAAATGGACTAATTCACCAACTAAAGCATTTTCTCATTAAACATTTGAGTCATCCATCCCACTGGCCCACATGAAGACTATGGTGGGCAGGAAAGGTGATTACTCATGCAGTCTGAGGTGCGTAGAGATCAACCTCCAGCACACAAGCCAGGCACCCTGCTATGTCCTAGATGTGCTAAGATGGGAGGTCCTCAAGGGGAGCTTTTACTGTGTTGAGTTTAAAAAGTCAAGTAAGCAAACAAGAGCTTAGATCAGAGATCAGCAAACCATGGCAAAGTCCAAAGACCAAATCCAGTCCACATCCCTTTTTGTACAACTGGGAGCTAAGTATGGTTTTTACATTTTTTAAATGGTCAGAAACAATTTTTAAAAAGAGTAATATTTCCCGGTCCATGAAAATGATATGAAATTCCAATTTCAGTGTCCATCAATAAAGTTTTGTTGAAACACAGCCACATGCATGGTTGCTTTTGAGCTACAGTGACACAGTTGAGTAGTTGTGATAGAGACTTTATATGGCCTGCATAATTAGAAATATTTACTTGCTGGCCTTTTATAGAAAACGTTGTCTGAGCCCTGGTGTTGGTAGTTGAAGGGGCCATGAGCATATCACAGAGGGCACATAACTCAGATGCAAGGATAAGGGACATCTTCCTGCAACTCAAGTTGCAGTTGGCTGTTTAGCATAAGAAGTGAGTTAGGTAAGAAGGAGCAGGAAGAACACTCCAGGGATGAGAGAGTAAATGTGTTCCCTTGTTTATGATATAAAGATAGTGGCTCTTGAAAACAGTTTGCCAACCCCAAAGACATGAAGACAAGCAAAGATAAATAAAGATAAGGACTTTCAGTCCTAATATACTTTCAGTATATAGCAGTGTTGTAACCTAACTATATACCAGTGCCCTTTCACCCACCACACATACACACAATGTTGGTGACATCCTATTGCCAGGCTCAGTTCATTACCAAAGAAATGACACAGGGAACAAAAGCTATAAATTCAGAGTTCAACTCTGGATGCTGGTGAGATCTGGGAAGGCTCCATGAAGGAGGAGGAGGAGGAAGAGATAGGATCTGTCCAGACTTTGTAAAATCTGAACCAGAAAGAGGGCCTGCCAGATCATCAGCACTACCTGAACAAAGACTCATCTTCCAAGTAAGTAAATCTGTTTCCATTTAATTGTCTGGGGTCCCTTCCCTCAAGCATATGATTCAATAGAAAAGGATTTCAAAGGATTTAAGACATTCTTAATGTTCTGCAGTTTGCACTGAAATTGCGCTTCTCTGTGTGTGAATTTGAGGGGAGGCGGCCTTCAAGGAAATTAAACCTAGTCTTGGCATTTTCTCATTAAATACCTGAGCAGCTCAATCCCACAGGCCTACACAAGGACCACGGTAGACAGAGCGGGTGATTAGCAGTTTCAGAACCATCAAAAAGATGCCCACAGTACCTGACTTTTAATTAATAACTATTCTGCATCTAGCCATTTATCTCAAGCATCTGGGGGACGTTGAAAAGTGTTTCTCTCCACATAGCTCCAGTATATCAAGGTTGGGGCTGAGCAAAGCTGATATAAAAATTATGACTGGCAGGAAGTTACTGAAAACCCTACACCTCATTTTCTACTTCTTAAACTTCAAATCACAATTGTAAGTTTGACTTTAAGAACATTCTGGAATTATAAACAAATATCTTAAAGAGAAAACTACATTTAAGTATTTCTATTTTTCCAAGGGACAGGATTAGGAGCCTCCCAAGCTGAGACAGATCTCAGCTTCTGGCTGTATGCAGTTGGATGAGCTTCTTACCTGACCCCTGGGCTTCAGTTTTTTATCTGCAAGATGAAGTTTACCAGAGAATGGGACAAGCAGGAGGAAAGTTCCTCTGCTTGTATGCCAGATAATCTTAGTTGAATGTGCTATGATTTTACAAGGAGCATGGAAAGGACTTTAAATGGTATTGAATTACATCATGAGAAAGTTATTCCTTTCTGATCAGCTCTCTTCCCAGTTTCTACATTGAAGCAAAGTCTCAGTTTAATGCTGGAATATTGTAACATAGCTAATCTCTCCTTAAAAATAAAAAGAAAACAGCAGGCTTAGACTAAAATATTTCTACATAGAATTGCTAGATTAAGCAAATGAAAGTACACAAGGCAATGAATGACTCGTAAGAGAAGTATGTCCAAATATTGTATGGATCATACTTATTCTAAAAATGATTTGTTGTTTATCTGAAATTAAACTTTAACTGAGTATCCAGTATTTTATTTGGAAACCCCATTTCTGCAGGCAGTGGTGGCTAACTAAAATTTTAAAGTATTGTTTTGTTTTCATCATGTTGACTATTTCTTTTTCACATGTGGTGGATAAAGGTTCATCAGATACTCACCCCGTTCTCTGTGAGCAAATTATCTTTCCCTGCCTTATTGATGTTGGGATTGGTGTGTGACTTGCTTTGGCCAATGAAATATGAGTAGACATGATGGGGTGCCAGTTTCAAACCACAGACAGCCTCTGTTCTTTAATTTTGGGCTCCAGAATAAGATATGTGAGGCAGACCTACAACTTGGAGCCTGGCCAACTAAGCCCAGCTAGATCAAACTAAGCCAACCTGCAGACCTGTGCATGTGAGAATAAGCACACCTTGTTATAAGGCACTGAGTTTGAGGTTGGCTTAGCTACAAGAATATTTTGAAAATAGTTCAGCCATATACTTCTTGTTTATGGCAAATGACACTAGTTTTTTCATTGTCAGTAATGACAGAAAGCTTTTATAAAAATATTTTATTAAAAATTATAAATCTATTTAAATAAAAATATTGTCATATTAGTTTAGGTGTTACATAGATAGTTTAAAATGTGTGGAGATTTGAATGATAGACTGACTTCTGGGAACTGTTTCACTTGATGACATCCAGGGTCCCTTCTAGCCTAATATTTTAGGAATGGGGCATAGAAGGAATATGAGATTTGCAGTGTGATAGAGATCTTAGCTTTCATTCTGGCTCTGACACCATCTGCGTGACCTAGGAAGTCACTAAGTGACTGGTTTATAATGAGCCTGGGCAAGTCACCTAACTTTTCTCAGTTGCTTCATTTCTAAAATTAGATTGATGATTGTACCAATCTCAAAGGGCCAGGCATTTTGGAAAACAGTACAGAGGTTTCTCAAAAAATTTAAAATAGGACTACCATATGATCTGGCCATCACATTCCTGGGTTTACTCTATCCAAAGGAAATGAAATCAGTATGTCAGAGGGATGTCTGCACTCCTGCTGTGAATATACACAAAGAAAATTCCATAAAGTGCCTGGTAAACATAAAGTCCCTGATATTAGCTCCCTTCCCTTTCTCAGTGATTGGCAATGGTACAGACTACAAAGAAGATCAGAGAAATTTCTATAAGGCCCAATCAATAGTTAACACATGTAGAGGAAAAGTGAGGAAGTCATGGGCACATGACAAAGACATGTTTGCTGAGAAAGACAAAAGGACACGGGACTTTAAACTCTTCTTCTAGTCCTTTAAATATCCTGTTTCTTTTTTACTTCAGGGATGATGCTAGGAGTCTTCTAATTCCTTAGCAAATAGAAGTTGGTTGGGCCAGTTTCTGTCCTAACCAGCCACTTCACAGACCAGCCAGTTCCTATTCTTTCTGTCTGTTTTCTTTCTAAGCACATGACTCACATTGGCGTAAATTTAAATTTAGGGGTCCCAGACAGAGGCTTGGATGTCTAAGCCAGAAACTGGGACCCTTTGTCCTCCAAGTGCTTTAGGGTTGACCTTCATAGAAGCTGGAACTCCAACATCTAGAGGAAACCAGCATTTGGGGCAAGCCACCCAGGAAATGTTAAAGTCTCTGTTGACAAATGAGCACAGGCACCAAAGAGAGGGGGCTGAGCAGACACTGTGCCCAACCGAAGCCTGAGGGATTATCAAAGGAAGTACAGGCCCATGTCCTGCTCTTGTCATCGGGGATGGACTGAGAAGAACTCTTTCAAAATTGAAGATATAAAGAAAAAAGAGAAGATTAACAAAATTAAAAGCCAATTCTTTGAAAGTATTAATGCAAATAAACAAAATACAGAATGAAATCTAAAAAAGACAAATCTGTGGAAACAAAAAGTTGATTAGTGGCTGTCTGGGGCTAGGAGTGAGAACAGGAGTGACCAGCTGACCCCATCCCCACATGGGATCTTCTGACAGTAGATTGGATTAATGGTTGCATAGCTCTGGAAATTTACTAAAAATTATTGAATGTACACTTAAAACAAGTGAATTTTAGGCTATGCAAATTATATCTCAAAGCTATTAAAATATATACAATACAAAGTGAACTAACCATAGATATAATGGACAATTATAAAAATACTAAGGATTATTAACAACTATACAGAAATGATTCTGTAAGCATAATTGGATAAATTCCTGAAAAATTGGCACAAGAAGAAGATGTCTTGCATACTACAATAGTTATTTTTAAATGTAGACAAAGACTAGCCTCTAAAACAGTTCCAGGTCCAGATGTCTTTACAGGCACTTCGTTCAAATTTTCAAGAAGCAGTTGATTCCTGACTTACACAAGTTGTTTAAGGAAAAATACAAAAAAAAAACCCAAAATCTACCTAGTTTGTTCTATGGTGCTAGTGTATTCTTAACTCCAAATATAGATAACAACAAAAGCAGAAAAATATATAGAAATAATGGGCACATTTCATTTATGAACATAGGTGTAAAAATATACTCACTAACTGAATTGAAGAGTGTATAAAAATATAAATCAGGACCTTGCATGGTAGTACACACCTGTGCACTCAGCTACTTAGGAGGTCAAAGTAGGAAGATAGCTAGAGCCCAGGAGTTTTAGGCTACAGTGAGCTATGATTGCACCACTGTACTTCAGCCTGGGCAACAGAGAGAAACCCTGTCTCTAAAAATAACATATATGTGTGTGTGTGTGTGTGTGTATGTATATGTGTATGTATATGTATGTATTTATATATGTGTCAAAATCAAGTGGAATATATTTCAGAAATATAAAATATAGTTAAACAGCAGAAAAGTCATATGATTATGGCAACTGAAGTGAAAACATTTTTCAAAATGGCTCCTGCAACTTCAGGATTAGGCAGGGAAGTCCCAGGGACTCTCACCCAGATCCATAAGACATGTATGTGAAGGTTCATTGCCAAGATAGCTGGGTAACTGAGGAGCTGGAGACAATGTGGATATTATTTCTGCAATAGCGCTGAATATGTCATGGCAGATGCACACCCAGGTGGATGATGCAGCGGAAGAAGCATCAGGGCAACACAGATCTCAAAAACAGAGCAAAAATAGAGTCAGAAACAATAGGGTAGATAACACTGCCATGTATATAAATTAAAACACGTGCACACAGAACAACAATGCAATAATCACAAATTTTATTTATACAAAATAATATATAAAATCAACAGAATGCATTTTTTTGGGGTTTTTGTTGTTGTTGTTGTTCTGAGGCAGGGTCTCACTCTGTCACCCAGGCTGGAGTGTAGTGTTACACTCTTGGCTCACTGCAACCTCTGCCTCCCGGACTCAGATGATCCTCCCACCTCAACCTCCTGAATATCTGGGACAACAGGTGGCCGCCACCACACCTAGCTAATTTTTGTATTTTTTGCAGAGACACGGTTTCACCATGTTGCCAAGGCTGGTCTTGAACTCCTGGGGTCAAGCAATCCATCTCCTTGGCCTCCCAAAGTGCTGGGATTACAGGCGTGAGCCACTGTGCTCGGCCAACAGAATGCACATTTAACACACTGAAATGTTGGAGCAGAGGCGTGGGAGCAGAGTGTGGATAGACAGTGAATCAATGAATCAAGCAAACAGCTCAGACAATTGGAGACTATTTACCATGAATTGAAGAGTGCAATTAACTCCTGCACTGGGTCTTACAGAAAAGTGTTCTCTTTCTGAAGTTCTTTCTGGGACTGAAGTAGTATTCTCCTATGCTCTAATACTAGTCATATTGTTTAATATTTGACAAGACTAATTTTGCACATAGATTGAGTTGCCCGTATTTCAAAATAGTGAGTCTCAGACTGGGATTTTAATAACCAGAAGAATTTTTTTAACCTGGATACCAGCAGAGTTGTCTAATGTTTACTATTCTAAGAAAGGAAAATCTCAAAATCAAAATGCGGAATTCTCCCAAGAAGCCCTGTTACCAAAATCACATGGATTGTCTATCTGATCTATCTACTCTATGCAGAGGGGTGTGTGTGTGTGTGTGTGTGTGTGTGTGTGTGTGTGTATAACACAACCTATTTTTCTTTGGGCTTGGAAAAATATTCTTGTAAACCAGTGCTTCTCAATCTTTTTTCCCACTATCATCCCCCTTTCCCCAAAGGATCTTATAAGATTTTTTTCGAATCACCCACACCCCACGCAATGTTAATACCACAGACATACTGTACAATTTGTCTCTGTGTCATGGCCCTTTGGGGAGGGGCACAAACCATTGTAATATCTGACAATGTTTTCATCCCTCCCCAAGAACCAATTTTTACCCTCTTAGGGGACAATATGACCCCAAATGAGAATGCATGCTATACACCAAATGAGAATGCATGCTATACCCCAAATGAGAATGCATGCTATACCCCAAATGAGAATGCATGCTATACACCAAATGAGAATGCATGCTATACCCCAAATGAGAATGCATGCTATACACCAAAGCCAGTCTGTGAACCAGGACTTGAAACCCCTATTTATGCAGTAAGATTCAAAGGACTATTTCCCCTACCTTTGCATGAAATCCCTCCTTCAGCAGTTCATTCTTATTTGTTCATCCTTTTCTATTCTTATCCCATTTCTCTTCTAAGTAGCAAATATTTCTGAGACACAACACGTTAAGAATATAAAACATTAATTTTTAAATTAAAATATACAGAACACCTGCTAAGAACAATATGCTTTGTTCAGCAGTTGGGGAAGGACTGAAAGTTGACTTAGCTGCGGGCTGATGCCTCAGAAGAGTTCAGAACTGGTGGGTCAGGGAATTGGGTACAAGAGAGTGAATGAAGGAATGGAAAGGGAGGTGATTAGTGTGAGTTGGAGGTAGAGGGACCTCGGCTCAAAGTGTCGAACTGAAATACTATGGTACCATCATGTGCTTAGTTTATTCAGTCTGTCTTCTGGCAAGTGGAGGTAAAAAAGAAGGAAGTAATAAGGCTGGGTGGGAGAGATGTTTATTCAATCATTCATCCATTCAGCAAATATTTCTTGAGAACATGCCATGTGCTAGGCACTGTCTTAGGGATTATGCAGAGGGCCAGTGCAGAGCATTGGGGCTTTGCCCTCAAGCCAACATTTCTTCCAGGAAGCAAAGCCAGATCCCAGGAGAGCTAAGGTCCTACCAATAAGGAGAGTTCCTCTATTTTGTCAGTCACTACCGTACTGGCCCTTGTAACTCCACTGATGAAACAAGTTTTGGTTTTTTTCTCAGCCTGGGCTGTCAGCAACACAGTAATGAGATGGGCACATTGTGTAGCAACCCAGTCTCCCCTGCGACTGCCTGACAGGGCTTAGAATCATTTGTCACACCGCTAAACAATAAGCTCGCAGCCTTAGCAAGGTGGCAATTAAGAAAATTCAAGCATATCTTCATTTACCCCAGTGGAATTCTTCATTCTTGACAGTTTGTGAAATTACGACGTTAAGTAAAGACATCACCAGAATGTTCTTAGCTTATTTGAAAACTCGTTAACTAGAAAATGATGAAGGAACTTTATATACCTAATTGGTGTTTACAATCATGTGAAATGTCTGGAGATTTTTTTTTGTTTTTGCCTTTCTCTTATTTTGCTGTTGTTTGTTTGATGCCCTCTAAATTTCAGGAGTTTTTGTTTAGTTTTTATCTTTGATTCTTAACAAACATTAGATTTGGTACCATGTAAGATGAGATTTACTTTCTGCGGAGTGTGAAATGCATGTTTATGGAAAGCCTAAACTGTTGGGCTAGGCTTTGCTGAGGAATTGTGCCCTTAATTATTTGCACAATGCAACTGATATATAGTGTGAATAATCCCCTGCGAGCCACGAGACCAAAATAGATGCCCTTTCATCAATTAAGATGGGCCCTAAGATTCAGAACACAAAGTTAACCATGGGGTTGAGGAGTGCAGACCTGGCTGCCATAGCAAATTTTAAATTTCTGCTATAAAAGAAAAACATACCCTTGCTAAACTCCCTAACAATAGGAGTGATCAGGCTGACTTACTACCCAGACCACTACAACTCTGATTGGACAGGGGACCAAGGACCAGGCTTACAAACATTCTTTTCTGATAAGTTATTGCAGAACTTAGACCAGTTTCAACAGCTTATAGAAGTTGCACACAAACTGTCCTTGTGTCTTATAGTTCGCCTTTTGACATAAGGGGCCAAATTCCACTTCATTTTAATGCTAAAATCCCACCCCAAAGTGAACATGGAATGTATATTACATGCAAGTTTACTCAGTCTGAATGCTCTCAGCTTCCCCTCATAAATATGTATGGTTTTTCCCTCAAACCTGCTGAATATGTATGATACAGGCCTTGTGAGTCATAAAATTCAACCTGTCCTTCCCCCTTTAAAGATAGAATACGTTCAGTCCAAGCTGGAGACTTTCTCTTTCTGGCCTGCAAGCGGATATCACCAGTAAAGGTCTCCTTTCTAGTATTTAGCCATCCTGATGGTGTTTTGGATAATACCCCAAATCCTATTTAATTAGTTTTTTAATACAAGCTGATTAAAAATACTAAAAACGAAATCCACTCTGCTCAAGTGTTGGATGTTATTCTCTCTGTCCCTCATTATAGCTGAAATATGTTTTTTTCAGTGTGGTATGTTGGAAAAAAGCCTGTCTAGGAATCAGGACTGAGGCTTAAAGCAATTCTGTTATTTATTTGTTGGATAACAGTACCAGTCAGTATAGGCTATATGATGCTGCAGTAACAAATCAACCTCAAGTCAACAATACCAACACAGGTAGCTTGCAACAACAAAGGTTTATTTCTTATTTACATTGCTGAGAGCAAACTGTGACTCTCCATCCCTTCATCTGTGATCTATCTCAGACATTGCTTGTCACATAGAAAGAGATACAGAACATAGTAGTACCATGTGATGGCTTTTAAAGTCCCTGCCTGAAAGTGACATACATCATTTCTGCTTATATCTCATTGGTCAAAGCAAATAACATGGCCAAATCCAATGGCAGAGAAGTAAAGAAAATCATTCCACAAAGAAGGGGGAGCGATATCTTGAAGAGTAACAATCTGCCAAAGTGGCCTTGCATGAGGCATTGAACTTCAGTTTCTTCTTCAGTAAAATGAGAGGATAGAACTGAGCATCTCTGAAAATCCTGTGCTTCTAATAAAGTGTAAAGTATTTGTGTAGCTGGGGAGGGCATATAATGGGAAATTCAGGCTGAGATTAAATACTGACTCTGGAAAAAATGTATGAAATGGGTAACGCTTCTGGATAATAAAATAAAATGCCTATATCACATGGGGTGAAGGAATAGCAATAGTTGTAAGCCATTCAAATGCCATTATTTGAGACATGCTAAAGTCCTCCTCTGCTGAGATACTTTGGATATTTGACCCCTCCAAATATAATGTTGAAATTTGATGCTCAGTGTTAAAGGTGAGGTCTAGTGGGAGATGTTTGGGTTATGGGGGCAGATCCTGCATGAATGGCTTGGTACCATCTTCATGGTATTGAGTGAATTCTTGCTCTATTAGTTCCCACAAGATCTGGCTGTTAAAAAGAGTCTGGAACCTTTCCCCTTCTCTCTTTCTTCTTCTCTCACCATGGGACACACCTGCTCCCCCTTCACCTGCTACATGATTGGAAGCTCCCTGAGTCCCTCACCAGAAGCAGATGCTTTCTGTACAGCCTGCAGAACCATTAATCAAATAAATTTATTTTCTCAATAAATTATCCAGTCTCAGGCATTCCTTTATGGCAACATAAAATGGAATAAGACACCTGCCACACTGGCTGCAGGGCCAGAGATCCCTGTGATTAGAGACACACTGCATCCTCTGCTTCACCAGAAAGCCCCCAAAATGACAGATGTTGAGACAAACTCGTGCTCATGTCACCTTTGCAAACAGTAGGTCCAGATTATCAAAAGTGATAAAGGAACGGGAAAGATCTCAGACATTTTGAGGAAGACCCACCCCAAATGTGCAGTAGGATATACTCTGGGCATCCAGGTGCTATAGAATATTAGAATAAAGAAACAGCTGTGATTGAGATAAAGGAGAGGAGGTACCCACATTACAAATTAAACTCTGTTTACTTTGTGATTATTCCTAAAGCAGCTGAATTGAATAGTTTTCTTTAACCCCAATTTGACTTGTTCCTATTATGATAAAAATGAAGTTTCCTAGCCCTGTGAAATGTGGCCATGTGTTTAACAGAGATAGAACTGAGGTAGCAGAGAAAAGCCACACTACTTCAAGGTCTTGTGGACCTGAGGTGGGTTTGGTAGGAAATTTGCTGTATTATTTTGATTCTACCACAAACTAGTCACTGTCTGCCTGCACAACCTAAGGCAAATTGTAGGTAGAATGACTTGAGGCATAAACAAGCAATATTTGGACATGGAAAGCAGATGTTTTAAGCACATTTGTTCAATAATCTCATGCTTTCTTATTCCCTTACACCTTTTGTCACCTGGAAGCTGGCTCAGTAAATATTTTAAGTTGTAAAGGTCAAGGCATTTCCAAACAACCAAGGGCTGGGGACTGGGAGAAAACAGCCAGATGGAATTTCCCAGTTGAGCATCACTTTGGCCAGCTGTGGCCAGCCTGGCCTTTTCTCTGATGCATTAACCTGTCTGTTTCTGTAGAGGTGTCTCACAGCCAGCAGACAGGTGGCTGTGATATATGCCCCTGCACTGGGGAGCAGATAGAGCTACAAGAAAAATGAAGGGATTTGCCAAGGCCTTTGTGCAGAATAGAGACCTCAACCAAAGAAAGTGGGAGATGAGCCATTCATCTCAGACCTATCATTGCTGCTCCTTTTCTGGGTATTCTCATGACCTGCCTTCTGAGCTCTGTGTCAGGGCAGTTTATGACTCTGAGGCACTGTCTAGGGCCAGGGCTTCTCAGCCTTGCCACTATTGACATTTGGAGCTAGATAATTCTGTGTTGTTGAGGGCTCTCTTATGCCTCACAGAATGCATAGTTGCCTCCCTAGTTTCTACCCTCTAGATGCCAGTAGCAACCACTCCACAGGTTCAGACAAGTGAAAATGTCTCTTGCCATTGCCAAATGTCTCCTTGAGGACAAAGTCACCTCTAGTTGAGAACCACTCATCTAGAGGATGTGATGTTTGAACTACCCGAGCCAGTCTCTTCTTGGCCACAGCACACCGGCTTGTGGCTTGAAATGATGCACTTCCGCATAGTTCATGTTTAAAAGTATAAAAGAATGATCAAGAGTCTGGCTCTCCCAGGTTAGTAATTACCTCTGTCGTTATTAATTTTCTCAAGCAACCCAGTCAAATGAGTCATTATTATCTCAATCCCTCTGCCATGGCTGATTGATTTTGCTCCCCTATTGTTTCTAATTTCATGTAATGTCTGATTACATAGAGAAGCATTGAATACAATTCTTATGTAAGAGTCATTACAAATAGGCTTATTCCTCAGTTGTAAGTAGGAACGGATAGGGGATTTTCTATCACTTTATTGCCATAAGTGCCTTTATAGAAGTAAAATGCTCGAACACTCCACAAATTGATAGCATAGTACAAAAAGTCAAAACGAGTCAATACAGGTACCTAATGATTTTTAAATATGTTTAAGATGCATATTTATGATATGCTCTCATTTACGTTGTATAATTAGAGCATCGGTTCAATGAAAAACGTCCATAAATGATCAACATACTTCTTCTCACTGGAATTCCAGGGATGTGTCTGTTCGATTTGTATGGTGTTTGCTCCTATCTGAAAATTGATCAAGAGCTTTCTGCCTGTCTTGGGGACAAGCTTTGACAGATATAAAATAGTGTAAAAGACATGGGCTTTTAGCCCAGTGAAGGTCTAGTCCCTGGCAGTAAATGAGGCATGTGGGTGGCATATACCCTTGCTCAGTTCCCTGGAGGCCCCGCCACTTAATCCATTGCTAGGAAAGCACCTGGCCATGGCGAGTCTTTGAGCAGATATTGGTCTGGGGTATTGCAATGCTGACTTTTCACCAAGCACTACGACTATATGATGACTAATACTGGCCAATTCGGGAGGGACAGTGGTGACAGACAAAAAGGGGATTTGATGGAGGTGGGTGGGAGGCACAGGAAGAGAAGTAGCCCATCAACTGAAGCTGGCTACCAGATGATATCAAGCCTTAGGGAGATATATCTGGGGCTTTCTTCAGGATTAAGGGTGCTTTTTCCAGGGACTGTGCTTTTGGTTTTAAGGGTTGAACCAACAGTTGAGCACTAAGATTTACTATGTTAAAAGAGCTATGGTGAAACATTTCCTCAATCTATGTGGCCACAGACCTCACCTGGCATAATTATATCATAATAAGGAGCACAGATTCTGCAGTCAGACTGCCTGGGTTCAAATTCCTCACTCTGCCCTTTATTAGCTTGCCTTGGGCAAGTTACCTAGGCTCTCTGTGTCTCAGTTGCTTCCTCTGGAAAAAAAGATATTGTAATAGTACCTACCTCGTAAGATTTTGTAAGGATTAAATGAATCAAAATATATAAAGTGCCCAGAACAGAGTCCAGCATATAACACATGATATATAATATTGATGGGACTATCTTTAACATGTGCTCAACTCTTTTTTGTAAGTAAGTTTAGACTAAAATCCTTCTCCATTGGGTTTTCAGGTTTAGCAAGTGAAATACAGAATGTTCTGTTCAATTTTGACTTCAGGTTTACAAACATTTTTTATAAACATTCTCCATGCAATATTTGGGAATTCTTTCACCAAAACAATAAACAGTTAGTACTTCTGTGGTTACCAGATACTACTCCTTAAAAGAGATAAATGTGTTATATTCCACTTCATTGCCATTTTAGATAGTGTATAATGACATATTCTTCAATCACACCACATGATAACTGTTTTCTGACCCTCATTTATAAACTCCCTCCCTCCACCACCCATAACCAACATGCAACTCATCAAATACTCCAAAAGACATACATATTCCCTTTCTTCTAGAAAAGCTCAACCCTTCCAGTAAACTTTTAGTCATTAATTCCATCTAACACTCTTGCATGCTTTCTCTCTCTCTGCAATTTTTATTCTATTTGTTATATTAATTAGCAGGAAGTTAAATGTCTCCTTGAAATGTTTTCTTGATGTCTCCAATGGACTTCCAATGAGTACTTTGTGATTTGAAGCAAGAACTGTGTTTTGTATTTTCCCATAAGGTCTGCTTCTCAACTTTTCACACAGTAAGTGTTCTAAAAAGGCTAATTAATATAATACATGCATATGTTGACACCAATTCCCTATCAGTTCAATGCACGTTTATTTGTTCACATTTAGGTTGCATTGGCCTGAAGGGCTTTGAAAAATGTGGCAGGATGCAGATTAGCAGTTGATTTATAGCCCTTTAAAAAGAAATAATTTAGCTGTATTCTTTGGCAAGTGTGGATCACATAAACTATCTTTCTCAAAGCCAGGTTTACTTTGGGAAATCCTGAGAACATCTGTAATTCACAGTTTAACTCTTGAGCACATACTAGCTTATACCCAAGGTTTATGATGAAATGACAGTATTATTTCCCTAGAGAAGTTGGTAGTACAATAAAGTGGATCTCTTAAAGTTCTTTCAGTACAACTTGTACTCCTTTTATATAAAAGATCTCTTTGGGAAGCATAAAAGTAATTTTCCCATGCTGTTTCTGGGTGACAAGGATTCTGATGTGACCCAGAACGTATTTTCTCTGACTTTACTTATGGACAACAGCGTTCAACACCAATGCTTTGTTTTGCAAAGTCCTTGCAGCCAGGATGCTAATTAACTCACATAATGCATCACAGTCTTATTAAATGTCAGAGCTGAAATTCTTGTCTTACCTCCTCCCCCTCTTTTAAAATTTTAAAAATCTGCCACTCAGAGAAGGGATATAAATTCCAAGGGTCACACAGCTTGGGAGTATCTGTGTTCCTTTTCCCTTTACAGGAACAAAGTGAAGAGAAGAGAAATATATATTAGGGGTTTTTTTTAACCTCTTTAGAAGAAAACACCACAGAAATGGGAGCATCATTATAACATTTTCCATACTGTCTTTGCAATGGTGTGTGGGCTCTCAAGATTCACAGTAGCTTCAGTGCAATGTTGTGGGTGGTTCCAACTGCCTTTGAACTAGGTGTTGACAGAAAAATAACATAGCACAGCAGGACTCTTCAGGGAGGAGTCTCATGAGGACATGTAGGACATGTTTCCTCAGCACTCGTTCAATTGTAAGTGACAGGATCTAACTCAAATTAGCTCAAGAACAAATGGAAAATGTGTTCCCTTAAGTAGGAAATCCAGTATTTGGTTTAGACACTTCTGGGTCCAGTGGTTAAAATGATGTCACCCAGACTCCACCTCTCTGTATCTGGATTTAGCTTTGTATTAATCCATTCTCATGCTGCTACAAGGACATACCCGAGACTGGGTAATTTATAAAGAAAAGAGGTTTAATTGACTCACAGTTTCACATGGCTGGGGTGGCCTCAGGAAACCTATAATCATGGTGGAAGGGACCTCTTCACAGGGCAGCACGAGAGAGAAGAAGGGAAGAGTGAAGGGGGAAGCCTCTTATGAAACCATCAGATCTCACGAGAACCCATTCACTATCATGAGAACAGTATGGGAGAAACCACGCCCATGGTCCAATCACCTTCCTCCAGATCTCACCCTACACACATAGGGATTATAATTCAAGATGAGATTTGGGTGGGGACACAAAGCTAAACCATATCAAGCTTAATTCTCAAATAGACTCTCCCCATGCCATGATGAGGAGGTCATCAGAGTTCTCAAGCTTATATTTTTCTCATGATTCCAGAGAGAGAGAGTATATTTCCTGATAGCAACAGGAGAATTTGTAGGAGGTATTCTCATTGCCCCAGAGTGATGCAGTTACATATCTCTTGACCAACAGCTAACCAGAGTAATGGAGTAATCTGATTGGCCAGGCTTGAGGCATGTGTCCAGCATGGAGCTGAGGGGAAGGAAATTCTCCATCCCAGCCACATAGACACTAAGAATTTCCCCAAAAGAATGGAAGTTAGAGGCCAGGCCTGGTGGCTCACACCTGTAATCTCAGCATTTTGGGACACTGAGGCAGGAAGATCGCTTGAGGCTAGGAATTTGAGACCAGCCTGCACAATGTTATGAGACCTCATCACTACACAATTTTTTTAAATTAGCTGGGTGTGCTGGCATGCACCTTTAGTCCCAACTACTTGAGAGGCTGAGCCAGAAAGATCCCTTGAGCCCAGGAGTTTGAGGCTGCAGTAAGCTATGATCGCACCACTGCACTCCGGCCCGGGTGACAGAGCAAGAGCAAGATTCTGTCTCCGAAAAAAAAAAAAAAAAGAATGGAACTTACACAAGCTACAGACTACAGATGTTCTCTCTGTGGTCTATATATACATTTATTTATATACACACACATCTATAGCTGCTGCACCTATTCCTGAGGGTAAGTTTATTCAATCCTTGGGATCCACAGCAGAGATAAAGATACTTATGGATACTGTATAGAGTCATTCCTCATTTCTTTCAGAAGTCCTTAGCTCCTTAAGGATCTCTATTTCTACTTTAACCAAATAGTGAGAAAAATTGGCTCTGTGTCTCTACTTTTTGCCATATTTATGACCTACAGTTTTTTTTTTTCCACTCAGACAGCTGCAAGGTGCACAGGATCGTATATAGTTGTTTCCTTCATGGTAAAGAAGGTTGCAGAGTGCTTGGAACTGACCACTGACCCTCAGAGCTTCAGAAAGCATGAGACCTGGGATTCTAGAGGGATTACTAATCTTCAGGAGACTGCGGATCTTAAGACAGTTTTAGAGGCTCAATCATTCATTTATCATTCATTTACTGAGTCAAACTATGTGCCAGGCATGGTTCTAGGTATAGAGCTCAGGTATAAACCGTGAAGACAATGGCCCTATTCTCATGGAGTTTGCACTCACAGTATGGGCAGAAAATAAGTAAAACCAATAGGAAAAATATGAAAGAGGTGACAGAGTTACTGAAAGGACAACTGTAATAAGAAAGGAAAGAGCTCTCTGGGGAGACCAACCTTGAACTGACACCTAGATCATAAAGGGGATCCATTCATTTAAAGATTTAGGAAAGGAATATTCCTGGCAGAGGGATGGTCAAAGGCTCTGAGGTAGGATAAAGTTTGAATGACGAGAAATGGAAAGGAGGCTCAGTGAACAAGGAGGAAATGAGGTTAGTGCGGTCATCGGGAGCATATCAAAAAGGACTTCATGGCTTGCTGGGCACAGTGGCTCACATCTGTAATCCGAGTGCTTTGGAAGGCCAAGGAAGGAGGATCACTTGAGGTCAGGAGTGAGCTATGATTATGCCATTCCACTCCAGCCTGGGAGACAGAGCAAGAATCAGCTAGATTTTTGTAATGGGTATAAATGAGAAGGTATCAAAAAGAAGCTTGTGTATAAAGGACTGAATTAATCTGATTTGAGGTTAGGAGAGATCACTCGGGCTATTATATGGCAAATAGATTGTGTCAAGCAGCAGTTTTCAGATCGTGGTCCTTAGACTAGCAGCAGTGGCATCACCTGGGAATTATTTAGATGTGCAGATTCTCAGGCACAATCCAGACCTACTGAATCAGAGACTCTGACACGGGATCCAGCAATCTGTGTTTTAATAAGGCCCCCAGGAGATTCTGATGCATACTCAAATTGAGAACCGTGGATGATAAAGCATGACAGGAGAGAGCCCCCTTGGGAAGCTACTGCACTCATCCAAATGAGGATAATGGTAGTGTAGACTCAGGCGCAGATGTGGGATCAAACCAGATGAATCCAGTATCTATTTGGTAGGAAAAATTGAGAGGACCTGCTAATGGATTGGATGTGAAGATGAGAAAGAAAGAGAAGTTACCTCCTGGGTTGTGGTTGGAGATGCTGCTTTTACATAATCTTTGCTTTCCACATGCCATGAAGTATAGACACAACAGCAAAGGCAGGCAAGCCCAAGTTAGAAAGAGGAGAAGGAGCCAGATGACTCAGTTATGTGTTGGTTCTGCACTTAGTTCTGTTTCCTTGGTAATAGTCACCTTTATTCTCTGAGCCTTAGTTTTCTCAACTCTAAAATGGGATTATATATAACCTATCTCAAAAGATAAGCATTAAGACTCAGCATTGACTTTGTGAATAATTAACTATCACATACATGGAAAACATTGTCATTAACATTGTTTATCCTGGGAGGGCTGGGCAGGGACATGAATCTACACACGAATTTTGTGGAACTCCACTGCACAACCCCGCTTCGGTGACATCCATGAATACTTAGACTGAATTCCAATTTATAGATAGCTTTAGTTCCAACAAGATCATATTTTTTTTTTTACTTTGAGAGCTATGTCCACTTAATTTCTATACTTAGAAAACTCCCACAATGGAAAAAAATACTCATTTGTAAGATCCCTTTGTAGGATATGAAGATGACTAAAATTGATGCACTTTTCTTGAAGAGTTTACATTCTAATAAGAGATAGAATGTATATGGGGTGTTAGGGTATAACTACATTCTATAGAAGTTCAGAAAAAACAAATATGTCCAAAGACCACTTCATCCTCCTTAAAACCTGCTTGTAACTTGTTACGTATGACTAACACTCTGGGACTCTTGGTTACATTCCTTACTTCTGTGAAAGATCCCAAGTCTCAAAAGGGAATAAACAATGTGGAACCTCTTCAGAAGCCCAAAGATTAGCAAGTCTAGAAAAGCAGATTCAGTACACCACTGACAAGTGTATTTATAATAATCTCTGGCAATTTTTCCAGCATACAATATCAAAAGAAACCCAAAGTAAATCTGAAAGTTGGCCATTGGCAGAAGGGGGCTATGCCTTAGAAATTTATCATAGATTCACCTAAATCTGACGGTAAACACTCAGAAATATGCTGGGGTTGTTTTCTACTCATTAATTGCACCTGGTGAGTAGTGGTTCATAGCCAAAATCTAAAGGGCAGTTGGAAGGCAAGGAGGATATAAAGACCTTTGAGAATAGGATAGTGCCGTCTTTTTTGCTTATTGAGGATTCAATACTACATGAAGCGGGTACCAGGTGTGGATCTCCATGGGAAATTTTGGGAGACCTGGAAAGTCAAGAACATACTATCTCCTGCTTTGAGTAGTCATCTCTAAAAAGATAAATGTCTTTATCTTTTGCAATTACAGAAATCTCACAACTTTTTCCTGTGTCTATCAATGTCTTTTCATGAATCACAGACATTGCAACAAGCAGGTAGATGGTTTTGGAGCTGTTAAAAAAGGTAGGAGTAATCACAGGAACCAACCACCATGCCAGACCAATTGCATTTCCCTTTTTGAAAGGATTTTCAGAACAAAGCATAAGAAATGTAGGAGACATAGTATGTTGAAGTTTCAGTAAGTCATAGTTATTTTATATGATTATAGATAGATACAGAATATGTAGTAGAGGACAGTAACAATTGAAAGGGTCTGGTTTAAAAGTCAGTCTCTAAGGTTGTAGGTTGATAGATTTTCACTTGCTTCCAAGCCTGTGCCTTGTGACTTGGTGCAGGCTGATGTATCCATTCTCATAAGGCAAGATGGAGGTTGACTCCCAGGGAGATTCCAAGTCAGTACCAGGCAAGCACAAGTGAGTATCTGTCCAATTCCATCTGTGATAATGGAAGATAGATAAGGAAGGGGTCAAATAAGATTTGTAAGGAGACACTCAAAGCCAATCCAGAAAAAGTCCAAATCTGAAGATCAAGGGCATAGTATTAAAGGTACCAGATAGTTATCATAGAAGAAGCAAGATGTAGTCAGAAAGTAAGCCAGACAATAGCCCCAACACAGCTCTCGGCACCCCAGAAAGTTTTTAATGGGACTGTATTATGTGGCAGGGTTTGCAGGGGTGTCTTAAAGGTACTGTAATTGGGGCAGAAAAATCCCAAAGTCAGTAACCAATACATAAACAGTAGGTAGGTTGGCCAGTTGATCCGGTTTTCCTGGGACTCAGGGAGAGTTCCAGGATATGGGACTTTTCACTCATAAAACCAGGACATGCTGGTCACCCTGATGGTGGAGGGTTTCAGAACTATGTCATATGAGGACATATTGGAATTTGTTTCATCAGAAACGTAGTCATAATATGAATAGTAATAAATAGTGTTTACTGACACCATTTTACAGGCTACAAAGGACTTTAGATGGATATCCTCATTTAATCTTCACAACCAACCAGTAACTAGGCATAATTATTTTCTCCATTTTTCATGAAGAGGAAACCAAGGTCTTCCATGACTAAATAACTGCCCAGTGACACATCTAGTAAGTAGTAGAACCCCAAATTGAACCTAAGTGGTTGGATCCCAGATCCCACAATCCTAAACCCTTCAGAAGACTTAAGGGAACTCAACAGATGCTTCAATAATTGAAGGGCTATCATGGAAGAAAGATGGGTTTAATTTATGAAATGATGGCAGAGAGGATGTTATGGAGAGACAGGATTCTGAGTTTCTAAAGTTTCCAGAATGGAATAGGCTGCCCAGAACAAAAGACATTCTCTGTACTTGGTAGGAATGCTTAGAGAAAGACAAACAGTGTGTAATTAGCCTAATGTTAAAATCACTCCTCACAATAACATGGTTTTGCAAAATTTATTTTTCTAGCAAGGTCAAAATTAGGAAAGCACTCCATACCCACTCTCAAAATTAATATTAAAAACACAGTGGAAAATCAACTTATTTTACAACTAAACTTATGATTTATCATAAATTCCCATGCTTTCTAAATAAATGTTGATATACCACATGCCTCCTTCAGTTCAAATTTGAGTATAAATTATAAAAAGTCCATAATCCAGAATGCTTTATGTGTTTTTACGATCACAGAAGGCTGCCCTGCCTTCCATTCATGATTAATTTTTTTGGATGGCTCCCTCTAGATCTTAGAAAATAATTAAAACTAATGAACAATCCTAAATGGCAGTAAAGCAAGGAGCATATTGTTTCCTGCCTGCGCTCTGAGCTTGATCAAAGGGAAGACTCCCTGAGATGCAGACATTGATGTTTTACACTTCACTTCCTGACCACCCACTGAGACCACATGACAGCTTCAGGGGAAATCATGAATTAACATTTTTTAGTACTTCATAGAATACTTAGAGTTTGCAAAAATACAATTAGTCAGTATAACTGCTGATTCCTCAACAGAGAAGGATTCTAAGACGTGCGCTTTTCATCTTCTCTTAGCTCTGTCCTGTCATGAGTGGGGTAACGTTTTCATTGAAGCAGGTCCCCTCTTCACACATATCACAAAAACCAGTGTGACTGCTGCAAAGAAGAGTAGAAAAAAAAGGCATTCGCAAAGTGCCCGTTTATTATATTTTCCCAGTTCGGTGATATGTTTTCAGCAGATATTTTAAAGAATATTTTATTCAGAGGTTTACCCAGTCAAATACAAGAAGAAAAGCAAAGTTTCAAGTTAAGTCAATTGTTTTGGGCACAGAAGTTTGGTTTGTGAAGTGTTTCTATAGAAGTTTAGAGGGAAGTAGAAATTTGGGGGAGGATTGATTACTTCCATCTACTTTCTATTGTATATCCTGTAACTTCATCTACAGAAAAACATTCGACTTTTTTGCTTGACCTGGCATTCAATTCAATTTCACTCGACTGGTTAGGCAACTAACAAATCGTGGTCAATCAAAATAGAAGCATTATCTTCTTTCATTTTTCTTCTGCAAATGACTTTTAAAAAATAAATCCTACACATTAAAGATACAGCCAAAGCAAATTAGCTTTTAACATTGGCCACAAAGGGGGTTTAGATGGTAATAATAAAAATATAGTCAAGTCTTTTTTTAAATCTCAACTTTTATTTTAGATATGGGGGTACATCCGCAACTTTGTTACATTGGTATACTGCACCCTGGAAGTGAGCATAGTACTCAGTAGATAATTTTTCAACCTATGCCTCCTCCATCCCCTATCTAGTAGTTCACAGTGTCTCCTGTTCTCATGTTTAAGTCCATGTGTATTCAATGTTTAGCTCCCACTTATAAGTGAGAACACGTGGTATTTGGTTTTCTGTTCCTGCATTTTATTTACTTAGGATGGCCTCTAGCTCCATTCATGTAGCTGCAAAGGACATGATTTTATTCTTTTTTATGGCTGTATAGTTTTCCATGGTGTATATGTACCACATTTTCTTTATTGAATCCACTGTGAATGGGCACCTAGGTCGATTCCTTGTCTTTGCTATTATGAACAGGGTGGCAATGAACATACAAGTCCATGTGTCTTTTTGGTATAACATTCTATTTTCCTTTGGGCATATACCCAGTAATAGGATTGCTAGGTCAAATGGTAGCTGTTTTAAGTTCTTTGAGAAATCACCAAACTGTCTTCCACAATGGTCACACTAATATACACTCCCACCATCAGTGTATTCCTTTTTCTCCACAACCTTGCCAGCATCTGTTGTTTTCTGATTTTTAATAAGAAACATTCTGACTGGTGTGAGACAATATCTCATTGTGGTTTTGACTTGTATTTCACTGATGATTCATGATGAGCATTTTTTCATATGTTTGTAGGCCACTTGCATATCTTCTTTTGAGAAGTGTCTGTTTATGTCCTTTGCCCATTTCTTAACGAGGTTATTTGTTTTCTGCTTTTTGATAAGTTCCCTATAGTTTCTGGATATTGGACCTTTGTCAAATACATAATTTGCTAATATATTCTCACATTCTGTAAGTTGTCTGTTTACTATGTTAGTAGTTTATTTTGCTGTGCAAAAACTCTTTAGTTGAATTAGGTCCCACTTGTGAATTTTTGTTTTGTTGCAATTGCTTTTGGGAACTTAGCCAAAAATTATTTGCCAAGGCCAATGTCAACAAGGATATTTCCTAGTTTTTCTTCTAGGATTTTCATAGTTTGTAATCTTACATTTAAATCTTTAATCCATCTTGAGTTCATTTTTGTATATGATGAGAGGTAAGGGTCCAGTTTCCTCCTTCTGCATATGGGTAACCAGTTATCCTACTACTGTTTATTGAATAGGGTGTCCTTTCCCCAATGCTTGTTTTTGGCCTTGTTGAAGATCAGATGGTTGTAAATGTGTGGCTTTATTTCTGAGTTTTCTACTCTGTTCCTTTAGTCAATGTATCTGTTTTTGTATCAGTGCCATGCTATTTTGGTTACTGTAGCCTTATGGTATGGTTTGGAGTAGTTTGATGTCTCCAACTTCGTTCTTTTTGATTAGAATTGCTTTGGCAATTCAGGTTCTTTTTTGTTTTCATATGCATTTTAGAATAGTTTTTTCTAATTCTGTGAAGAATAACATTGGTAGTTTGATATGAATAGCATTGAATCTGTAAATTGCTTTGGACAGTATGGCCATTTTAACAATATTGATTCTTCTAATCCATGAGCATAGAATGTTTTTCCATTTATTTTTGTCATCACTTATTTCTTTTAGCAATGTTTTGTAATTCCCCTGTAAAGATCTTCTGCCCTCTTCGTTAGCTGTATTCTTAGGCATTTCATTTTCTTTGTGGTTTTTGTAATGAGATTGTGTTCTTAATTTGACTGTCAGCCTGGACAATTATTGATGTATAGAAATGCTACTGATTTTTGTACATTGATTTTTGTATCCTGAAACCTCACTAAAATCATGCATCAGTTCTAGTAGAATTTTTGCAGAGCCTTCAGGGTTTTCTAGTTACAGACCCATATCGTCAGCAAATAGAGATAGTCAGACTTCTTCTTTTCTCATTTGGATGCCTTTTCTTTCTTTCTGTTGTCTGATTGCTCTGCCTAGGACTTGCAATATTCTATGGAACAGGAGTAGTGAGAGTGGGCATCCTTATCTTGTTTCAGTTCTCACAGGAAACGATTCCAGCTTTTGCCTGTTCAGTATGATGTTGGATGTGGGTTTGTCATAGATGGTTCTTAATTATTTTGAGGTATGTTCCTTCGATGTCTAATCTGTTGAGGGCTTTTATTATGAAGGGATATTGGGTTTCATCAAAAGCTTTTTCTGCATCTCTTGAGATAATTTTATGGTTTTTGCTTTTAATTCTGTTTATGTGTTGAATCACATTTATTGGTTTACACATGTTGAAACAGCGTTGCATCCCAGGAATAAAGCGTACTTTATTGTGATATATTAACATTTCAATGTGCTACTGGATTTGGTTTGCTAGTATTTTGTTGAGAATATTTGCGTCTGTGTTCATCATAGATATTAGCCTGAAACTTTGTTTTTTGGTGTGTCTCTGCTAGATTTTGGTATTAAGCTGATGTTGGCTTTATAGAATGAATTAGGAAGGAGCCCCTACTCCTCAATTTTTGGAATAGTTTCAGTAGGATTAGCACCAGTTTTTCTTTGTATATCTAGTAGAATTCAGCTGTGAATCCATCTGGTCCAGGACTTTTTTTGGCTGATAGATTTTTTATTACTGTTTCCATTTCAGAGCTCAATATTGATCTATTCAGGGTTTCAATCTCTTCCTGATTATATCTTGGAAGATTGTGTGTTTCCAGGAATTTGTCCATTTCCTCTATATATTCTAGTTTGTGTGCATAGAGTTGTTCAGAGTATTCTCTGAGGATCTTTTCTTTTTCTGTCAGACCAGTTGTAATGTCATTTTTGTCATTTTTGAGTATCCTTACTTGGGTTTTCTTTTTTTTTTTTTTGGTTTTTTTTTTTTGTTTTTTTTTTTTTTGCTTTGTTAATCTAGCTAGTGGTCTGTCAATCTTATCTTTTCAAAGAACCAACTCTTGGTTTCATTGATCTTTTGTATAGATTTTTGCATCTCAGCTTCATTCAGTTCTTCTTTAATTTTTTAATTATTTCTTTTCTTCTAGCTTTTGGTTGCTTAGTTCTTTTTTCCTACTTCCTTTGGGTGCAAAGTTAGACTGTTAATTTGAGATCTTTCTAACTTCTTGATAAAAACATTTAGCACTATAAACTTTCCTGCTAACACTGCTCTAGCAGCATCTCAGAGATTTTAGTATGTTGTGTCCCTGTTTTCATTAATTTCAAAGAATTTTTCTGTTTTTGCCTTAATGTCAATGTTCTCGCAGGAGTTATTCAGGAGTAAGTTGTTTAATTTCCACGTATTTGGGTATTTTGAGACATCTTCTTGGTATTATTTTCTATTTTTATTGCACTGTGGTCTGAGAGTATCCTTGGTATGATTTCCATTTTTTTAAGTTACTGAGATTTTCCTTATGACTAAGCATGGGGTCTATCTTAAAATATGTTTCATGTGCAGAGGAGAAGAATGTACATTCTGTGGTTGTTGGGTGGAGTGCTCTGTAGATGTCTTTTAGGTCCAGTTGGTTAAGTGTTGAGTTTCTTTGTTAATTTCTTTGTTAATTTTCCTCCTCGATGATCTAACATTGTCTGTTGCATATTAAAGTCTCCCACTATTATTATGTTGTTGTCTAAATCTCTTCATAGGTCAACAAGAACTTGTTTTATGAATCTGGGTGTTCCAATGTTAGGTGCATATATATTTAGAATAGTTGAGTATTCTTGTTGGATTGTACCCTTTATGATTATGTAATGTCCTTTATCCTTCTTCACTTTTATTGGTTTAAACTCTGTTTTATCTGATGTAAGAATGGCAACTCCTACTCTTTTTTGTTTTCCTTTTGCATAGTAAATCTGTCTCCATTATTTTACTTTGAGGTCGTGAGTGTCATTATGTGAGATGGGTCTCTTTACAGTCAATTCTTAATTGCTCTGAAGCTGATTACATTTGGGGCCTACTTGGGATCTTGAATTTCTTCCTTCTTTCATTTTCTGTCTATGTTTATTGGCTCCAAATGGGTAGGACGAACCCACAGATGCTCCAATAGCACCTGACATACACAAAAGGATTGGCATAGAAGAGTTGCTAGGAGTTGTTAGATTTCGATCGTCCAAGCTTGCTCCATTTGCTTGTTGGCACACCAAATTGAAAGTTGACAATACAGTTCCAGAACCCTAAGTCAAGATGCTTCTGTAGATTTACAAGCAGTATTGTCCCTAGGCAAGGAAGTGAAGTGCTGCCTTCAGAATGCTCTCTGTGTCTCCACCTTCTTCTGTCTCTATTCTAGAATCTTAAAACCTCAAGAATGGAAAACCTTAGCTATTTCCTTCTTCTCCCCTCAGGTCAAATCCTGCTTTCAGTAAAGGATCTGACACCTATAGAATTTCAGATGGGTTTTTTAAATCTCCTTATTTATTGTGGAATAAAAGATGCCATTGGTTGAAAAGGACAACAAATAGCTGTGAGTTGATGGAGCAAAAATCTTCAAGAATAGAGACATCCAGAGCTTGAAACCACCTCAAGAGTTGAAGTCATATTCTGTACACTACACACCAACTTAGCCTGCATCTAAGATTGTCCCTGACCCTTATGTATGAGAAAGGGCAGAGTTCATCCCTAGGGTCCCTTGATAAAGTCTAAATCAGGGTTCAGCAATCTGTTGTTCAGAGGCCAAATCCAGCCACAGCCTGTTTTCATTTGGCCTGTGAACTAAAGATGGTTTTTGCATTTTAAAATGGTTGGAAAAAATCAAGAAAATAATAATATTTTGTGACATCCAAAAATGGTATGAATAAATAAAGTTTTATTGAAACACAGCCATGTACACCCGTTTAAGGAATGTCTATGATGCTTTTGCACTGCAATAGCAACAGACTAAAGAGCCTAAAAGACCTAAAATATTTACTATCTTGCTCTTTAAGAGACAATTTACTGAGGTCTAGGTCGATATTTTTTAAACAGTGTGCTAAAGATCCCGATGGTTCAACAGAGCTCACCTCAATGCAGGGAAGGGGAAGGATGGCCCTGAGAAAGGAGCCACATAGAAGATGTACCATCTTCATTAAACCAGAATGGTTCTGCTTTTACCTCTTTTATACTTTGGAAATCAAAGGTTGATTTTGTAAGAGATTATAAAAAGTTTATAAATGTGGCAAGCCATGAGTCTTCAAACTGTAAAGTATTATAGATCTCTATTTCTAGCACTTTTCCAAATTAAATACTCAGTAACACACAATATACTTTTGAGGAAATGGGGAACTGCTATCATTATTTCACCATGAAAGCAGAGGTTTCTAGAGAAGGAAGTTAGCACTGGAGACTTGTCAGGGCCAGGCTAGAGCTAGGGATTCTTTTACCTTTTCTCCCCACTTCCCATCTCAAATCCTCATCTTCACTTCTTCCAAAATCTATTTTTATTTTTCTCTTCTCTGTTTATACTACCTTTCTCAATCACTATATGTATTTTTTCATTTCTTTTTTTTAAGACAAGATATCTCCATGTTGTCACGGTTGAGGTGAAGTGGGATGATCATAGTTCACTGCAGCCTTGAACTCCTGGGTTCAAGTGATCCTTCTGCCTCAGCCTGCCAAGTAGCTGGGACTACAGGCATGAGACACCATGCCTGACCCCTTATTCCTTCTTAAACAAAGCTTACCTGTGGCTTTGGTTTGCCATGGCATCCTTATAATTTCTGTTCCACTACTACTTTTCAGATTTATTTCTGTTTCTCCCTAAGAGAGAAAAACCTAGTGGGTAAAAGGCATGAGTTTTGTAGCCAGACTGCCCAGGCTTGAATCTTGGCTTCTATTTACCAACTGAGCAAGTTATTTAACTTTCTGTACTTCATGAGTCTAATGGGGATAATAACAGTACCTATCTCCTGAGGTTATTGTGAAAATTAGGGGTGTGTGTGTGTGTGTGTGTGTATAACACATATATAACACATATAATTTTCACAAAACAATATATAATGATCTTATATATATATCTTATATATATGTACACACACACACATATAAAATCATTAGAATAATACCTGGAATATGGTAAGCATGATGTAGGTGTTTGTTCTTATTAATATCTGAATGGCTCACTCAAAACATGCCATGGACCCCTCGTCAACCAAAAAGAGTTTTAGGAATTATCTCTTGTCAGCTACCACCCACAGATCTGATCAGCGTAGTCTACGTTATGGAACATGGTAGATTGCATTAAAGGTCACAATTCTTTATTTCTCCCTGTATCTACTCACTTTTTTGTGTAATTTTTCAGTATCTTCCTACTTGAATAGGACACATTTCCCATGTCTTGATGCTATGCTTGGCATGTGACTTGCTCTGGCCAATGGAAAGTTTGCTGACATAATAGAAACAGAGGCTTAAAAAGGGCTTATACAGTTGAGTTTACCCTCTTGATCCTCTGCCATCATCATGAGAAGGTCATGCCCAAGTTGATCTGTTGATTCGAGGAGGAGGATGAGAAACACGTGAAGCAGAATCGTCCTGAGCCTAGATGAGCCAACTCCTAGTCAGCCTGCAGACTGATGAGAAATAAGATGTGATTATTGTTTAATGCCATTGGGTTTTGGGTAGTTTGTTACACAGAATAAATAGGAAAAAAATACTGGGTTGAACCCAGTAGCATATTGTATTAGGCCATTTGCACTGCTACAAAGAAATACCTGAGGTTGGGTAATTCATAAGGAAAAGAGGTTTAATTGGCTCTTGGTTCTGCAGGCTGTACAAGCACGGAACTGGCATCAGCTTGGGTTCTTGGGAAAACTCAAGGAGCTTTTACTTATGGCAGAAAACAAAGCAGGAGCAGATGTGTCACATGACCAGAGCAGGAGCAAGAGAGAGAAAGTGGTGGGGGAGGTGCCACACTTTACAACAACCAGACCTCCTGAGAGCTCCTTTATTATCATGAGGACAGCACCTAGCCATGAGGCATATCAACTTATTCAATTTTTTAAAATCACACTCAAGCACTATTATGAAATGCTTTTTACTGAATTCATCAAGCTATTCTTTTTCTTTCAAACTGAGTTACTCAGAGATCCTAACTCCAAAATTCCTGTTTTTCTCTTCCCATTGACTCCCCTGACCTTGAAAGATTTTTAGCCTATTTTTTCCATAAACTCCACAAATATCTGTAAATGACTGAAGGAAGATGTTTTGCCTTGCCAGTGCAAATTCTCTTTGGGATTCCCTTAAAATTCATCTGCTGTGAAAGGGCACTGTAGGTGGTTTGCATAGCTGTGGACAGTGAAATCGATTTCCAGACTTCCAACTCAGTGAGTTCCCATGGGGGTTGTGGAGAAAAGGAATAACGTTTATCAGAATAAAGGAGCAAGCTGACTTATACATATCTGTAAACTTTAGATTTTTGTTCAAGAGAGAGTGGAAAGAACAATACAGATACAGACATACCTATATAAACAAGGGTAAACTTCAAACCTAAGCCTTCTTTGTAGAAATCCATCTGTTGAGGCTGAGAGTAGAGAAATAGGACCAAAATAGTGTTTATAAATTGAAAGATAAGATTTTTAGCCTTTGATCCTGGATGTATGCATTTTCCAAATGGTCCAGGCAGTCTGAGATCAGGATGCAATTTACAGGCTATAGAAGAGCATAGGAAAAAACAACTTCCTAGAAGAGATATTGACCACTAGTTTCAAATCCTGGTTCCACTGCTTCTCAGCTTGTAACTTTTGGTAAGTCATACAACCCGTCTTCTCCTGAGGTTGTGATGAGGATTAAATTACTTAAACCATTTAAGATGCACAGAAGAGTGCTGGGCACATAATAAGCACTCTATAAATGTCTGTTGTTATCACCTTCCCTTTTGTTACAGCTATTACTACTATTTTGGGTAACACAACTCTGAGTTTATTCTGGGAAACCATCCCTTCCTTTAGTTTAGATCCTGTTCTATAAATGCTGGCTCCACCCTCCCAGCCTGGCCAATTATAGCCATCATCCTCAGGCCACATTTTGAGGTTTGAGCATGTGACCCAGTCTGATGAGGTGCAATCTTTAGATTTGATGGCTTTATGAGAGTGATATGTACTTCCTCTTCTACTGGACATCAATTCATACGGAAGTAGGTGAGAATGAAACCCATTACAAAGAGCAAAGCCAAGAGATGGAAGAGTAGGTCCTGATAACAAAATATAAAACCAGAGATTGAAGTCTTGAAACCCATGGGTTTTTTGTTTAATGAGGCTATAAAATGTTTCTTTTTGCTTAAACTAGTTCAAATTGGGTTTCACAGGAGAACTTACACACCTTCTAACAGCTTTTACAGAAACTTTCATTGAAACTTTAGTTCCCTTTCTTAAATTTTTCATGGAGATTTAGACTACTTCAGGTCAAACTTGAATGAGCAAATGTTAATTAATTTTTAAAAAAATAACAATCTCATTCAGGTTGAGCTGCCAGGAATTGTCATGTGTGGGGATTTTTCCTTTTATTTTGTGGGGGTTTGGAGTGCAGGAGCTTACAGCAGAAATCACCACCTTGCTCTTCTGTCCAGAGCTATGCATTAAGCCAAGTTGAATCTAAGCTTTCATGGAATCTAAAAATGGCAAATAAAAGAAAGCAGCTTTGATTTCCCCCCCTCATGAGATTTATTCTGACAGTTTGCAACTCGATGAAATAGATAATGGAACTCCCTTGTCACAATAACTCAGTTTAAATGCATTGTCAGATTAATAGACTCAGTTATCCACTTCACTAAGGACTGTAAGAGGCAAGGTTTGAAATCATCCCTTCTCATAAACATCCCAAAGGACTAAAAGATGTTTCTAAGCAGAAGAAATTGTGAAGTGGGCATATTTTGCCTTGAGTTAGTTATTCCCCAGATCCCCCTTCTGTTCGTGTGTTTGGCTTCCTTCCCCCTCTTACACTCTCTCTCTTTATGCCTAGTAAGAATCCCCATTAGTTTATGGAGATGGTACTGGAGTTAGTTAACGGCGTTCTGGAAATTGTCACATTTCCCTGGCACCAAGGGAATGCATGTGGTTCAGACTGGACCAATCAGAGTCTCACCTCTCCATAGCCACAGTGATTGGACCAAGCTGTGGGTGTGTGAAACAAGGTGAGCCGATCACAATCCTCCTGCAGGATTTTTTTTGTTTTTGAAGCTGAAGGGGAAGATCTTTTGGTTATGTGGTAACAGCTTTTAGGGTGTGAGTCCAGAGGTTCCTGCAGACAGAGAGAAAACATGCTGACAGCAATAGTAAACAGTAACATTGTCACAGGGAGAATTCAAAATGTGGAGAAGGAGTCTCTTGGCAGTATTCAAGGCCTTAGTCCTGGTGATTCCTGAAGCCAGCTCTGCCTCCCTTCCCATGAATTTGTTATGTAGGTAAATAATATATCTTCATTTCTTGAGAAAGAGACTTCCAGTATCAACTCTGACATGTGAAGAGCTTGGGAGACAGCATTCCCATCCTCAAAATAACAAAAAGATAGAAAAACAAAATCAGTTTTTATGGACTTTCCTTGAAATTCCAGAGGACTACAATTTTGGGGGGCCCTCACTTCCATGAGCATTACCTCCAGGAACACTACCAGGTTTTCGTGCTGAAGATCCCAGAAAGATGCTCTTATAGCTCTGGCAGGGGTAAGGAAAGAGTAGCCATTGTAAAATTTAACCGGAGCTTTCTCCATTACAAAGACCTACTACCCATGGGAAAAGACTTTGCCAGAGCCTTACTCAGTAGATGAAAGAACATTCGTTCAATTCATAGCCTCCTCCAGCTTTCCTGCCTCACCTACTAGAGAGGGAACAAAACAACAACAACAATGAGGGATAGGACTTCAAGGAAATAAATTGGGCATGGTGCTGCCAGGGAAGGGAGCAGGAGACAGAAGAAAAAAACTTTACCACTGGAGAAACACTTGTGAATGTCACAACTCCAGGACTCAGGCCCGCTATAACACTGAAAAGTCCCTAGAATGCTTCCCTTTCCCTACCCTTAACACCACACCAACAGGACCCCAGTATGATAACATTAGGTTACAGCTTAAAATTGCAAAATGCAGATTCTATCTGAGGCAGAATACTTGGGGAAGCCCAAAACCTAGAGAGGAGACAAAAACTTGAACACTAGAGAAATTTGGAACCTCTGGCACCTATAGTTATAGCAAATATGAAACGAGTCTGGGTAAGCATAGGCACAGAATACATTTAAAGAAGAAGGAGGAGGAGGAGGAGGAGAAGGAGGAGGAGGAGAAGAGGAAGAGGAAGAGGAAGAAGAGGAAGAAGAAGAACAAGAAGAACAAGAAGAAAAAGAAAAGAGTCCAACTCCTAGGCTTATAACCATAAATCCTCACACTAAAGGCCTATTTACCTCAAGTTCTACTGTCTGATACATGTCTTGATTTCAACAAAAAGTTACAAAACATGCCAAAGGAAAGAAAAAAGAATGTCTGAAGAGACAAAGCAATAAGCAGAAACAGGTGCAGATATGACATAAATGTAGAAATTATCTGACAGGGTATTTAAAGTAACTATGATAAATATGAAATGGGCTTTAATGGAAGAAGTAGACAATGTGCAAGAGCAGATGGTAATGTAGATAGAAACTCTAAGAAATAGCAAAAAGGAAATTCTAGAAAAACATTGTACCAGAAATGTAAAAATGCCTTCAGGTAGGCTCATCAGTGGATTTGATACAATTCAGGAAATAATCTGTGAGCTTGAAGTGAGATCAGTAGAAACTTCCCAAACTGAAAAGCAAAAAGTAAAAAGAAAAACAAGCAACATCCAACAACTGGGGGATAATTTCAAAAGGTGTAACATACATGTAATTGGAATATTGGAAGGAAAAGAGAGAATAGAAAGGAAGAAATATGTGAATAATGGCTAAGAACGTACCAAAATTAATGACAGACACCAGACCACAGATCCACACAGGATAAATTCCAAAACCTCACTCAGTTGTGCAGAAAGTCAAAGGCAAAGAGAAAATCTTGAAAGATTTTCTTAAACAAAATAGCTTACCTATAGAGGAATAAATAAGAATTACAGCATGCTTCTCATCAGAAATCATGCAACCAAGAGTGTAGAGTGCAATATCTAAAGTGAAAGCAAAAGAAGGAACAAAAGATTTCCACCAACCTAGAGTTTTATATACAGCAAAATTAATTCTTCAAAAATGAAGGAAATATCAAGACTTTCTCAGACAAACAAAAGCTGAGGGAATTTATCACCAGCAGACCTACTCTGCAAGAAATATTAAAGTAAATTCTTCAGAAAGAAGGAAAATGATGTGTCAAAAATATGTATCTTGATACAGAAAAGCTCCAGAAAAGAAACAAAAATATTTTATTTTTCTTTCTCTTAATTGATGCAAAAGACAACTTTTTTAAAAGATATAATAGTAATTAAAAATAGAATTACCATATAACCCAGCAATTCGTCTTCTGAGTATATATCCAAAAGAAATGAAATCACCATCGTGTAAGGATCTTTGTTCTCCCATGTTCATTGCAGCGTTATTCACATTAGCCAAGATATGAAAACAACCTAGATGTCCATCCACAGACAAATGGTTAAAGAAACTGTGATTGTTTATCCATTTGTCGGGGGATGGACATCTAGGTTGTTTCCATATGTTTCCATTGTATATTTCCATGTACAATCTGTTGTGTGTATTTGTATGTATGTATGCAACAGATTTTTATCCAGTCTTTAAAAAAAGGAGATCCTGTCATTTGCCAAAAATGGATGAACTTGAAGAACATAATGATAAGTGAATGCCAGATACAGAAAAAATATTGCATAATCTCACTTATATATGTAATATTTTTAAAAATCAAATATAGAGAGAAAATGAAACAGTGGTTACCAGGGGAAAGGTGGTAGGAAGGAAATGAGGAAATGTAGAATAAAGGATACAAAGTAGCAGATATGAGGGATGAACGAGTCTGAAGATCTGATGTACAACCTGAAGACTGTAATTCATAATGCTGTAATATACTCAGAATTGTTACTAAACGAGCAGATTGTAGCTGCTTTTGCCACAGGAAGGAGAAATGGGTAACTATGTGAGATGATGGTTGTAGCAATTTCTTTCACCGTAGTAACCACTTTAATATATATACATATATATATATCTCATAACCTTATATATGTGTATACCTTCAATATACACTGTATATATACGATTTATTTTTGAAAAATGAATAAAAGTAACAGTCTACTAGTTATTATAGCATGTGGATCAGGGAAATGAATGACAGCACTGTCACAAAGGACAGGAAGAACTAATTGGGAGTACTCTATTACAAATTGCCTGCACTACACAAGAAGAGTATAGTGTTATTTGGAGGTGAATTTAGATTTAAAATGCATATTGCATAATGGGATACTGCTTCACTTTGAAAAAAAATGAAAAAATTCTATATGGTTACACAGCAATGTGAATGTACTTATTGCTGCTGAATTGTACACCTAAAAATGGTTAAAATTATAAATTTTATGTTATATATATTTTACCAAAAATATTTAAAACTTTTTAAAAGGTACATTGTAAACTCTAGGGCAACCACTAAGAAATGCTTTTTAAAAATTAGAATTTACAGCCGGGTGCAGTGGCTCACGCCTGTAATCCCAGCACTTTGGGAGGCCGAGGGGGGCAGATCACAAAGTCAAGAGATTGAGACCATCCTGGCCAACATGGTGAAACTCCATCTCTACTAAAAATACAAAAATTAGCTGGGTGTGGTGGCACATGCCTGTAATCCCAGCTACTCAGGAAGCTGAGGCAGGAGAATTGCTTGAACCTGGGAGGCAGAGGTTGCAGTGAGCCCAGATCATGCCACTGCACTCCAGCCCTGTGACAGAGCAAGACTCCATCTCAAAAAACAAAAACAAACAAACAAACAAAAATAGAATTTACTTGCTAAGAGATTGATAAAATTGAGTCACATTAAATGTTCAATTATAACCAGAGAAGGCAGAAAATGGGGTTTGGAGTAATAAAGAACAAATACAATGTATAGAACACACTTACAAACATGGTAGAAAACCGTAAACACTTTTAAATACGAATGGTCTAAATATACCAAATAAAAGGCAGAGATTGATAAAGTGGATTAAAAAACAAAAATAAAATTAAAACAAGACCCAACTATATGTTGTCTATAAGAAACCCACTTTAACTATAAAGACACAAATAGTTTAGAAGTAAAGGGATAGATAAAGAGATACCATGCTAACACTAATTAAAAGAAAGCTACCATCATTGTATTAATTTCAAACAAAGCAGACTTCAGAACAAGAAAGATTATGAAAGACAAGCCAATTACATAATGATAAAGGGGTCAATTGTCCAAGACATAACCATCCTTACTATATATACACCTAACAAGAGACTGTCAAAATACATGAGGCAAAAACTGACAGAACTGAAAGGAGAAATGGACAAATTTAGTATAGTTAGAAATATCAGCACCCATCTGTCAATAATGCATAGATCAAACAGGCAGAAAATCAGTAAGGATATATATGACCTGAACAGCACTATCAATCAACTTTATCTAATTGACATTTATAGATTGCTCCATTCAACAACAGTAAAATATACTTTCTTCTCAAGCTCACATGGAACTTTAACCAAGATAGACCACAATCTGTACTATAAAATTCACCTTAACAAATTTATACAAATCATACAAAGCATGTTCTCGCACCACAATGAAAATAAACTAGAAATCAGTAACAGAAACATGACTAGAGAATCCCCAAATAGCTTAAAATTAAACACATTGCTAAGTAACATGTGAATCAAAGAAGTGTCAAGAGAAATGTTAAAATACTTTGAACTAAGTGAAAAAGACAATATAACTTACCTAATTTATACAATGCAGCATAGCAGTGCATAAGTGGAACTCTGTAACATTAGATGCATGTATTACAAAAGAGGAAAATCTGTAATTTATAACCTAAGCTTCCACCTTAGCAAACTAGAGAAAGAAGAGCAATGTATGCCTAAAACAAGCAGAAGAAAAAATAATTAAAATTAGAGTAGAAACCCATAAAATTAAACACAAAAATATAATAGAGCAAATCACCAAAACCAAAAGCCGGTTTTTTGAACAAGGTAATTTTTTGAGATAGTTCAGATTGCATTCTGTAACTTAAAACCAAAAGTTCTGTTTAATCTATTCATTCTTATCTCCATCTTCTAAAGTTTCTAGGTTTTCTCTTTTCCACTTGCTCCTCTCAGTCTCTACAGAGGGAACTTTTCTGATAAATGGGTTCATACTAAGGCATCAGTGAGATAATATGTTAATCATTCCAGGATCATTGTGCACTGCTGTATCAGCAGTGCCTGATATAATGCAGGTGCTCAATAAATATTTATTTAAAGGACAAATGAATTACTTACACTTTAAACAGGAACCACTGGAATTGATCAGATCATCTTCAATGCTAGAAATTTGGAAGTTATAGAATTTACGTTGAGGAAGTTGCATGTTACAAGTGTCCTTAGATTCATTCAGGTTGCATAAATTGGGCCAAGTCCTAAGACCAGCTCGCCTCCAAAATTATATTCCCAGGCTCATCTTTGTGATTAATATTTACTCTTTCTCCCTAATTTCAGGCTGGGGTGACATTTAATATTATCTGTATTGAGAAGATGATAATACACTCACAACTAAACCTATTCAAGTCCAGGGTGCTTATGTATGACGGCAAGAGGGAATGGTTAGCCTTGATCCATCTAAAGCGTTACTACAAACAGAAAAAAATAGCTTCACCTCATGTTCAAGGAGAGTGCTACCATTTTTATTAACTTTATTTATTTATTTATTTAATTTTGAGACAGAGTATCACTCTTGTTGCCCAGGCTGGAGTGCAATGGCACCATCTGGGCTCACTTCAACCTCCTGGGTTCAAGTGATTCTCCTGACTCAGCCTCCCAACTAGCTGGGATTACAGGCACCCAGCACCACACCCAGCTAATTTTTGTATTTTTAGTAGAGATGGGGTTTCGCCATTTTGGCCAGGCTGGTCTCGAACTCCTGACCTCAGGTGATCCTCCCACCTCAGCCTCCCAAAGTGCTGGAATTACAGGCATGAGCCACCATGCCCAGCCTACCATTTTTATTATCTTAAGACCCATCCAAATTCTGAAATTTAGCTCTGAGTGAATGCCCCAATGGTTTCTGTTCCCTTATGATGCCTAAAGGTATGACCTTGTTAAGAATTTCATATACCTTTATTTCATTTCCTTTGATATGTAAATGGTAAATCAATGGTTCCATTGTAGAAATAGTTCACAGTAGTTCTTTTTATAGAAAAATCAACCTAGAAAACTGACTGTCAAACCCAGGGCCCATTGGTTTTGCTTAAATGATAATCATAGAGAATCTAGTGGTGTTAATTAATGAAGTCTGCATCAATACAGGAGGGCAAAAAGTGATTTCCATTAAAATAGTGCATTTCATGAACTTTTTGCTCATTCTGTAACTTAATAATTTTTAGTTTCTTTGACAAAGTTCTTTGAGTTTTTTGTGTTTTTGTTGTTGTTGTTGTTGTTGTTGTTGTTATTTTTGAGAAACAATGTCTTGCTCTGTCACCCAGGCTGTAGTGCAGCAGTCTAATCATAGCTCATTGTAACCTCAAACTCCTGGGCTCAAGAGATTCTTCCACTTCAGATTCCCAAGTAGCTAGGACTGGCTACAAGCACAGGCTACCATACCCAGCTAATTGTTTTATTTTTATTTTTTGTAGCAATAGGGGTACTTTCTATGTTGCCCAGCCTGGTCTCGAACTCCTGGCCTCAAATGATCCTCCTGCCTCCCAAAGGACTGAGTTTATATGCGTAAGCCACCATACCCAGCCATTTTTAACTTTTAACAAGAGAGGATTAAATTAGATGTAAGAAATTTGTTCTCACTCTGTGGACTGCTAATAGCTAAAATGTGTTAATAAGGAAATTTACATAGTTTTTAAAAACATGAAACACTAAATTGTCAAAATTTTATTGTAATAAAATAAATCCACACTGCTTTATTATCATGCAATTTGGTAAGTATATAAAATTGCAAGACATATCACTTACAGTCTGGATAACAATAACTTCCATTTATTAATTAAATCCTATGTGCAAGTCATGATATTAATGTTCTACTTAGAGTAATTCTCGATCCTCATGACAATGCTATAAAAGCTAAGTATAGTTGTCTCAGTTTAACAGATGTGTAAATAAATTTTGAGACATTACGTTTATTGCCTAAGACAGTAAGCTGAGATCAAATCCAAGTATGTCTTACACCAAAAGTCATACCATCCTAAATACAATGCTTCTATGAGAACTTCAGATTCAGTGAAGCGTATTAAGCATGTACTATGCTCTGGTCCCATTGTAGATGCTGGAGGCACAGCAGTTAATAATACAGAGACCTGCCCCAATGCTTATATTCCCTTTTTTTTTTTTTTTTTTTTTTTTTTTTTTTTTTTTGAGGCAGAGTCTTGCTCTGTCGCCCAGGCTGGAGTGCACTGGTGCAATCTCGGCTCATTACAACCTCCGCCTCCTGGGTTCAAGTGATTCTCCTGCCTCAGGCTCCTGAGTAGCTGGGATTACAGTTGTGTGCCACCACGCCCAGTTATTTGATATTTTTAGTAGAGACGAGGTTTCACCATGTTGGCCAGGCTGGTCTCGAACTTCTGACCTCAAGAGATCCACCCGCCTCGGCCTCCCAAAGTTCTGGGATTACAGTTGTGAGCCACCATGCCCGGCCCCAATGCTTATATTACAATGGGGATAGGAAATTTATGCCATGAACAATTTAGGAGAAAGTAATAGTCAGAAGCTCTCAGAAGAGAGACTACTCACACTTTATCACTCTTACCTCTTCTCTGGATAGATACTATTTTGTATACGGCACAAACATTTTGGAAAGTTAACGTGAGAAAGGAAAAAGAGTTGAATAGTTCATTTGCATTTGGTAACAGGAAATGGAAAGTGCAAACAGCTGAACTGTAGCCTCTCAGCCCACTACCAAAGCAAAAATGAGCTCTTAATATAGTATCTGTTAAGAGACAAGTCACAGCCTTTCTGGTACGGGACAACTTGTAGTATTAAATTTTTAGAACTAGTTTAGAGATTCTCAGTCTGCAAAATGGATATGTTCCATCACTAAATTGGAATAATTGCAGGGGTGTTGCAATTTTCAGAAAATATAACTTAATGGATAAAATTTTCACAATTTTAAGCTTTTCTTTGCCAAAATTTTTGAGCCGTTTTTGCACCTGCTACTGCTTGTCTGCTGGTGAGTGCTAGCTGATAACAAATGCAACGAATAAGTATCAAGCAAAAGTTAATGCAAACAGCCAATCACTCTTAATTCAGCAGCATGATTTTTTTATGGATATGTGAGTTTGTGGTTATGATTTTATATTGTGACATATAATAGAGCCACATTTTCTCCTTAAAATTATTCCTAAAATTAAATGTATCAATATTTCATGGTGTTCTATGAAGAGTATAACTTCCAAGTGTTCTATGATTATAAGCTTCTTAAAAGATCAACAAAATACTGTTTTTGTGAATCACATGTTAAATGTGGAAATCACATCCTCTGACATATATACCCTGGTAACCCCCAACTTCCGCTCAGTCAAACTGCCCAAGAAGGGAGGAAGTTGGTCCCCTCATGTCAGATTTCTGGAATGACTCCAAAAGTTGGATCGTGAAGGAATATTTGGCCCTCCCAACAGAAGAAGGGCTGCTTGTGCAGATGCTTATTGGCCCATATTTTATAAGTGAGTGGAATGCTTGTGCCTTGTCAGGAATGCAACTATATCTCATTTCCTTCTTCATGTCCTGCCCCCACTCTGTGAAGGCACTCTTCCCACCACTTCTTGCTTCAATATGACAAGGGTAAGAAGCTTAAGTCCAAGTGCCAGGCTACATGTTCAGATTCATGCTCCAATTTGATTTTACCAGAAAAGTCCCCCATTGGAACTGAGTACTGCCAAGCCCTGACCTTATTTCCCATTCTGCCAATGATTCTTCCTTAGACATAAGCTTCTTGTGTTGACAGCCTGAAAGGAAAGAAGTACCCATGCGGGACTCAGGTCTTTGAATTGTTAACACTACCCAATTACTTTCTTCCCTACCAGAGAAAACCACATGATTATGAGCCAAGTCATGGCCTCCAGATTCAATGTAGTCATTGGCTAAGTGAAAGAGACCCCCTTCTCTGAAAATGCTCCACTAAATGCTACCAGCAAGCTCTTTATTACTCAATTCAATAGGCTCACTAGTCCCCTGTATTATCTGAACTTTATAGAGTATTTAATATTATAGACCACCCCATTTATTAAACATGCTCCTCCTTTAACTTCCTACATAGCACCATCACTAGAGTTTTCCTACTTTATAACCACCAGCTTTGGTTACTGGCTCCTCATCCACTTAACTGCTAGATGTCTCTAACTGAATGTCCACAGGTACTCCAATGAGCATGCCCAAAATGGAATGTATCAACAGATTACGTACCTTCTCTTAAATTCCTCTTCCTCCTGCATTGTCAATTATGATGATGATGATGATGATATCAAAGAAGATGATGGAGAGGAAGAAGTAGAAAGCAAATAATGATAAACCCACACAGTTCTAAGTGTTTTATGTGTGTTAAATTATTTACTTTTTACATTAATTGTATGAGATAGGCACTATTACTAGCCTCAATTTACAGATATTGAAATGGAGGCAAAGAGAAATTAATTTGTCCAAAGTTACATAGCTAGTAGTGGCAGCATCAGGATTAGAACCTATAGTTCTAAATTCTACCTTGCATATTATTCTCCATCTCTAAATATAACACCACTACCCATCCAGTTACCTGAGAATGAACCTAGATGCACCCCTCTTCCTTAATGCCCAATCAGCTACTAACAGGGATCTTTACTTACATTCCTAGAATGGGGGATTGTGAAGAAGGGAGAGAAAGTCCTTTCACCAATGTACTCTTGTGACTGCTATCAAAGTGATCAGACTCAATTTTAAAATGAGCAAATGATCTGAATAGACATTCCTCCAAAGGAAATATATAAATGGCCACAAAGCACACGAAAAGAGGTCAGCTTCATTAGCCATCAGGGAAATACATATCAAAACCACAGTGAGATATCACTTCATACCTCCTAGGAGAGCAATAATCAAAATGACATAAGTACTGACAAGAATGGAGAAAAAATGGAAGCTTCATACAGTTCAGGTGGGAATAAAAAATGGTGTAGCTTTGGAAAACAGGATAGCATTTTCTCAAAAAGTTAAAAAAAAAAAAAAAGGAGTTACCATATGACCCAGCATTTCCATTTCTAGGTATATACCCAAGGGTAATGCAACACATGTCCATACAAACATTATACTGAACATTCATAACAAAATAGCCAAAAGGTAGAAACAATCCAAGTCTATGAGTGAATGAATTGATAAACAAAATGTGGTATGCCCATAGAATAGAATATTATTCTGCTGTAAAACCGCATGGCTACTGATACTAAATAGATGAATCTTGAAAATATGACATCAAGCAAAAGAAGCCAGTCACAAAAGAACATACATTACATGATTCTGCAACTCAAAAAGTATTTGAGACAGGTCTCAATTAATTTAGAAGTTTATTTTGCATAGGTTGACGATGCCCTGGGGAAAAAGGAACACAAAACCACGATAACATCTGTGGTCCATGCTTTTTCCAAAGAGAGACTGTGGACTTCAATATGTAAAGGGGAAAGAGCAGGCAGTAGGAAAACATGAAAGGGGAAAAAAGGGGAGGGTAGATAAAAGGGGCAAGCAGTTGCATTCTTTTGAGTCTTTGATCAGCATTCAATGAGTCCACATTTTACTTTGAAAGGAGGAGGTATACAAATAATTACACATTTGTCTCATGCTCAGTGAGTCTGCATTTTTACATAAGATAAAGTAAATTTTTACACAAGATAAAGTAGAGGAATCAAATATACATTTGTCTCAGATGAGCAGAGGGATGACTTCTAGTTCAGTCCTTTGTCCCATGCCTGTGAGGATAAGCTGTCAATTTACATCGTTGGGGGCAAAATTCAACAGAACTGTTTTTGTGTAAAGATCCTGGGGTCCACAAGAGGTTTTCTTGTGAGCAAATTGTGAGGGAGGTATACAGCCTTTTATCTTCATAGTTACCTATTTATGAACAAAATGGGAGGCAGTTTGGTGTTATTGAGTTCTTGAGCTTGACTTTTCCCCTTAGCATATGAGTTTGGGGTCCCAAGGTTTTTATTTTCCTTTCAGTATTCCATTTATATGAAATTTCAGAATAAAGAAATTCATAGAGACAAAAGGCAGATTAGTGGTTGCCGGGGGTTGAAGGGAGGGGCTCCTGGAGAAGGATTGCCAAAGGGCACAGAGTTTCTTTTTGGGGTAGTGAAAATGCTCTAAAAACTGATTGTGTTAACCCTTGCACAATTCTATAAATATTATATATTAAACATCATTGAATCGTATGTACACTTTAAATAGGTAGATTATACAGTATGTGAAATATAACTCAGTAAAGCTGTTATTTTTTTAAAAATAGGAATGATAGGAAATTGAGACTTCAGATGAGGAGCAGGATACAAGTGTTGAGAAAGGGATAATTTTTCTCCATAATATCCCTTCACTTTGAAGATAACTTTTTGCCTGTGTCGAAGAGGATGTTGCCATATACAACTGTGCCTGTTATGGCTATGGATGGTGGCATTCTCGCTCCAATATTTAAACACAATTTCCTTCTGCACATGGGGGGAAAAATGACCTCTTTGCTGACTTTACCCTAATGTGATTTTTATCACTCATAAAAAATGTATGCTATAAGTAATTATGTTACATATGCTAGCTACAAAAAGCTAGCACGAGTAGTTCCTAGACATGGGTCATGGTAGAATAAGTTATGGATAATTTTAGCTCATTTCTTCATTGTAATTGCATTTTTTATAACTGTATTCATCAGAACTCTTTTATTTCAACTGACAAAAACCCAAGTCAAAACAGCTACATCGAGAGATAGAAGAAATAGAATGTATGAGCTTATATACCTGGGGAGTCCAAGGGTAGATTTCTTTCCTGGATGCAGAGACTTAGAGAATGAGTGCTCTAGGACACTCTCTCTATATCTGTCTAGGTGCTGCTTTTTTATATACACTCATCTTGTCCCCTCCTGCCTCAGAGAGGCCCTTTCCACATTGTGAGAAAGATGGCTGTTGATATATGTTTACATCTTGTCAGCCAAAAACAAGCACAAGCTGTCTCTGCAACTAGCTTGGTAAAGTCTGGGGACAGAATCTGATTGGTCTGACTTTGGTCACATGCCTGTTCCTGAGCCAATCATTGTTCTGAGAGGGAAAAGTATACTCAGACTGGTCTACCTGGTTTATATGCCCACTCCAGATGTGTTTGGAAGAGGGAGAGGATGCTACAATTGACTGTTCCACAAAGACCACATGTACTGGTGGAGAAGTTTCCCAAGGGAAAGGAGGCAGTGTTACCAGAAAGGAGATGGGAATACATGCTGGACAGAAAAACCACAGCCCATTCCAGTGCCCCTTGTAGGTATTAATACATGCTTTACCGCTGGCTTCTGGGGGAAAGCCAGGCAGAACCTACCTCCAAGAGAGTCGCGCAGCCTGGAATCCAGTGTCATCTGCCTGGGGCCTACCATCTTGCATATGCCTGCAATGCTTTTTGACAGTCCACTACCTTTCACCCCGTATCTTATCTTTCCCTTCTGGAAACATTTCCCATTACAGGAGAATGGCAGGCACTTGACAAACTGCAAATGCAAATGGGGAACGTCATCCATGCTGCCATTCAAGAACAGCTAAATTAGGCAGCACAATATACTCCATCAAACATTTAAAATGGTGCAATCAAATGGAAGGTTTATTGTTCCAAAAGCACTAATGATACATCTATACATGTTGCAAATTGTTTTTTATGCAAGGAGTTTATAATACCAGCTGCTGTGTTGTATGAACTGCTCTCTTTTTTATCTTTGACCCAGGTATTTCAATCAAAGATTCATTCTGCTATGAACTCCAATGACTAGCCACCCGCCAAGTTGTCTAGCCAAGCCTCGGAAAGTACATTCAAGAAAAATTGTCTGCCTTGGAAAGTACATTTAAGAAAAATTGTTTAAATCGAGTTTCTTTAGGTCCAAAAAAAGGCTGTCAATCTGATTCAAGAGATATATTTGAATTCTGTCCAAGGTTCAGATGTGTAGGAAAATGGCGAGTGTTTATGCCTGTTAGACAGAGCTAAATATTAAATCTTACAAGTTATGCAGAGGTAGTTCTGTTTTTCAGAAATGAACTCAGTGTCCTTATCATTAACTGTGAAATATAGTACAGAGAACCCAGCTAGTATCAGGAATCAAGGAAAACTATTACACTATAGATATGTTATGTGACAGTGAGAACTGCATGGCAAGTGGTTTTTGAGAGTCTAGTGTTTCTACCCTGTGCTCACAAAGAAGCCATTTATGACTTAAAAAATGAGGAGTCATTCTGAACTGTCCAACTATCTAGAGGCCATAGTGCTTTTTTTAAGAAATGAGGAAACTTAAGAATACTGATCTCTATTACAGAGAACTTCTTACTAGCCTTAGTAGCAAAAGACTCAGATGACTTGAGTGATTTGGGGAAGCTACAAATGCAGGGCTTCAGGGGCTATACCAGAAAGAAAGATGACTCCCAAAGACGTACAGACATATGATGTCTCCAAATGTGGTAGTGCTAAGGAAAGCTGAACCACTCTGAGGCCTCTATGACTCATTCTGAGGGAAGTAGTTGGCTCACTGGGGGAGATACCACCCTCCCCATACCTATGAGGTTGATCTACCAGAGTAGAAAGTGATTCTTCTCCATGTAGAACCTCTGAAACTCCACCTTTAAAGAGTCTGAAAGATACTCCAGTGCTCAGATTCCTGGGGATGAGATATTTGGACAAGGGTTATGTAGACTTTATCTGTAGCCAAGAAACTTCCCTTTATAAAGCATTGCTGAGTTATGTAATACTTCCATATGCTGGGTCTTATTTTATCCTGACAAAAACCCTGCAAACTAGTTTGCCCATTTTATGGGTAAATAAACCTACTGAGATAAAACCCACGAACCAACCTAATAGCAAACAAAGATTGGCACCATCGTTTTCTATTCTGAGCCCTCTGCCCTTTCCCATCCTGGCATTTATCTCCGGCTCTAGTTCCACATACTTGGCCCTCTGGATCTGGGGTTCCAGATCCATGAATTCAACCAACTACGGATTGAAAATATTTGGAACCAAAAAAATTCCACAAACTTACAAAAAGCAAAACTTGAATTTGCCACATGCCAAGTACTATGTTGAATCCATACAAATGACATGATGTGTAGGCATTGTATTAGGTGTTATAAGTAATCTAGAGACGACTAAAGTATACAGGAGGATGTGTATAGGTTATATGATATCAGGGACTTGAGTATTGGTCGGGGGTGAAGGATCAGGAGGGAAGGTCTTGAAACCAATCCTTTATGGATACTGAGGGATGACTGTGTATCCCTTTTCTCTCTTATCTAGTCATTTTCAAATCCTGTCAGTTCTCTCTGTTCCCATTACCTCTTCCTCAGTTTGTGCTGCTGGCTTTAATCACCAGGATTAAAATATTTCCTTTGCATTAAGCACCCTGCCTCTAGTCTAGTCTTGTCCCCTTCATCCTTTGCGAACAACTAGAGTTATCTTTCAAAAGCCCAAATCCAATTATGTAATTTTCCTTTATAGCTCATGACTCTTGTCCTTTGAGTCAAGTCTAAACTCCTTCACGATCTAAGAATACCTTGTGTATTTCTCTAACCTCCATCCCTATACCATTACTTACTCCAGCCATATTGAGCCATTCCACTCACTCACGCTTCCAGGAGTTTGCCTGTGTTGTTCTCTCTGCTTGAAATGTTCACCTTCTGTCTCCCACTTTCTGCCACCCAGTAGGACCTACTGTGAGCCCTTTACTTTGGCATCTACTCTTCATGGAGACATTGCTTACACTTTGTCCCACTTTAGATGCTTTCCTTAATTTTCTCAGTCTTCATCTTCTACTGTCCCATTGCATTTAGCATCATCATAACACCACATTTTGTTGAACTTGCCTTTCGCATAAGGTAAGTAAACCTTAGTTTCTGTGACATAGAAACACAAAAATATTCATGATTACTACAGTATACATTTCTTTTTGGTTTAAACAATGATCCATTGAACCGGAACAGTATAGATGTTCAAGAAGCAGCCTTCCACTTGGGCATGGATAAACCCAGATTCCTTGCATCTTGTGACTGCCATCTTCAACACATAGCTCCCAAGGTCATTGCAGAAGAGAAAAAAAGCGTGAATAAATAAGACATATTTTTTATCCTGGTCAGATTGAAAGTGACACACTGTGCATCATTCATGTTCCATTGGCAAGATTTAGGCATGTGGCTATGCTTAGATGCAAGTGGGGTTGAAAAACATCCCTGGAACTACAGTGCTACTGTATGGAAAGAGAGTACATGCTTTGGTCAACTGGCCATCTCTGCAATCTTTATGTTTTTTTGTTGTCCCTGGTAACTTTAAGGTAGGAGCTGTGTCCCAATCTCTATCTCCTATATTATATTTGTGAAATTAATGAATATATATATACATAATTTGTCAATACAGTTGACCCTTGAACAGCTTGAGTTTGAACTCTACAAGTCTAATTATACATAAGTTTTCTTCTGCCTCTGCTACCCCTGAGACAGCGAGACTGACACCTCTTCTTCTTCCTCCTCAGCCCACTCAATGTGAAGACAATGAGAATGATAACCTTTGTCATACTCTAATTCCATTTATTCAGTAGCAAATATATTTTCTCTTCCTTATGATTTTCTTAATAACATTTTTTAGCTTGCTTTATTGTAAGAATACAGTATATAATGCATATAACCTACAAAATATGTGTTAATCTACTGTCTATATTATCAGCGAGGCTTCCAGTCAACAGTAGGCTGTTAGTAATTCAATTCTGCAGGAGTCAAAAGTTATATATGGATTTTAGACTGCACCAGGGTTCAGCGTGCCTCATCTCTATGTTGTTCAAGGGCCAACTATAGGAATCAGTAGTGTTGATATTTTGTGGGTCACAGACACCACTGGAAATATGCCACATCAATATAGATAAATCTATGTACCTTTTCTACAAAACAATGCAAATTCATAAAATTTGACCTATAATTTCATAACTTACATGGTCACAAGATTGATAAACTCATCACCTGTCCTCAAAGAGAATGAAGTAAGGCCCAGAAGACAATCAAGCCCAATTACAGAAGTGGTAGGGGAGGTCTTTGAACTCCATGTTAAGAACTGTGGCATAGGGATACATAGAAGGGTCTGAACAAATTATTCGCACCTTGGTTTGGTTGGGTGGTTTGAATATACTTTTTTTCCCTGGGAAATGCCACATCAAAGTGGCTACCTCAATTGCCCACTGATTAATTACTTCCTCCTCTGCACTCCCCCAGCATTCTCTACATTCCTCTATTTGTTTCCAATATATTTAGAAGTTGGTTCCGAAATTAAGCCACTTAACTCATCTCCATCACCTCAAAGTGCCTAGCACACAGTGGGGCACACTAAGCATCTCTTGCACAGAATGAACTAGACCAGTTGAGCACCAACACTCTACAACACGTGTCTCCAGGCAAGTCAGCTCCACGTCTACCCTAGAGAGAAAACCCAGCACAGCCCGGGAGTGACAAAGGGGACAGTTACACACCACAGTGACTAATTCCCAGCTAAAGGGGGAAGGCAGGCTCCATCTGGGAGACAGATGGAAAGCTCCCCTTTTAGCGCTCAACATAAATTAAATCTCACTATCCACCAAAACTGAAGGTTTACATTGATTTCGTAAGATTTTTTTTCCCCTCCTTAAATAAAAAAGCCATTTGTTTATGAACACCAATTTCATGACAAATTTTGCTCCGTATTGTGATAACACCTAATTTGCTAATTAAACATGCTAATTGCAAGTAGTTACCTCACATAACTACAAGATGCAGAAGTATAATTATGTAATAAAGAGCTTTTATGAAACTTTTGTGGGAAAGCGCTGGCTGAGGAGGCAGCTGCTTCACAAGACCAGGAGTGGTACTCCCTAGGGCCCACTGCATCTGAATTGCCCCTGGGTAACAATTATAACCCGGCTCCATGCTCCAGTTTTACTGTTCATAAGTCTGAGAAAAGCTCCTTCTGCAACCAAGGGCATGAGGACAGAGGCTGTTGGAGGAGGAAAAGGAACCTCTTTACGAACCGAAGGGATTCTGCTGACTTCCAGCTTGAGACTGGAGTGAGCCGAGGACTTCCATGGGAGCTTTCCTTACAGGAGTTTGTTTCTAATACCCACCCCCGTCAGCTCCCCATCATTATCCACCCACTGAAAGCAAGTCCCGAGGACTCTAGTTTCCTTGTCTTTTATGAAACAGAATTGCAAGCAAGAAGCAGATCCAAGAGGCAAATGAGAGATTAGTAGAATGAACTTGCCTAATAAAGAACTGGAGGCCAGGCACATTGTCTCACGCCTGTAATCCCAGCACTTTGGGAGGCCAAGGTGGGTGGATCATTTGAGGTCAGGAGTTCGAGAGCAGCCTGGACAATATGCTGAAACCCGTCTCTACTAAAAATACAAAAATTAACTGGATGTGGCAGCATGCGCCTGTAATCCCAGCTACTCGGGAGGCTGAAGCTGGAGAATCACTTGAACCCAAGAGGTGGAGGTTGCAGTGAGTCAAGATCGTTCCACTGTACTCCAGCCTGGGTGACAGAGTGAGACTCAGTCACAAAAAAAAAAAAGAAAAGAAAAGGAATAAAACTAGTGGAAGAAAAGCCATTAAGCTTGGACTTAAGAGTTTGATGATTTGGTATTCAGGGAAATGTAGAAAGGAACTTGGGATAAGTGTTGCTGAACAATATGGATGGAGTTCCTTTAATGTCTTCAGGAGGCTCAAGTAAGGATGGGGATTTCTTTTCAATATCTCTCTATGCTGAAACTGTGCTTCTTAGAATGTGACTTTGCATAAACTTCAGACCACATGAGGTCCCCACATGTATTTGGGCTATACACAATCGTCTTATCTATACTCATTCCTATAAAGCAAATATCTTTTATTTTTCCATTCTTTTTCTCCTCATACATAACCTAATCACCTTTAGTATATTTATCTAAATATATAAGTGTGGGAGGGTGTGTATAAATTCTAGCTGCTTTTTTCTTTTTCTTTTTTTTTTTTTTTTTTTTTTTTGAGACAGTTTCGCTCTTGTTGAGGAGTACAGTGGCACGATCTTAGCTCACTGCAACCTCCACCTTCCGGTTTCAAGCGATTCTCCTGCTTCAGCCTCCTGAGTAGCTGGGATTACAGGTGCCTGCCACTATGCTCAGTTAATTTTTGTATTTTTAATAGAGACAGGGTTTCACCATGTTGGCCAAGCTGGTCTCAAACTCCCAACCTCATGATCCACCCGCCTCTAGCTGCTTTTTCTACAAATCTTCATTATTATCACAATTGTTACTTCCACAATTGTTCTTATATTCTGTAAGGCCTCAGATTCAAACATTCCTTTCCTGTTCTCTTGCCTTTTATTCCTTCCACTCACCATCATCACATCTATATAAGCAGATTAAGTGGATCTTTATATTTCTAATCAGTAGACCAAAGTTAAAGATAAGTAAACACTTAAGCTGAAGCATATGAAAGAAACCCATAGAAAAGTTGAAACTATGTCATGTGAACTGACTGAAGTTCAGCCACTGTAATGTCCTGTTATTTTGTTCCCATTACTCTCTGCAAGATGCTATGTAATCCTCTCATCAGTTCGTGCATTTAAAATATTATCCGTGAGCAAAACTACCAGGTTAGATTGTTTTTTCCATTTCCTGTTACATACATAATTGAAGCTACAGCCCAGCAGCCATGAATTAAGTTGTATCACATTAAAGTGACAGTAGAATTCACAGTGGGAAATGGGAGAGACACTTAGATAGTACCTTGTCAAGACTTTGTTCCTATTTCCTTACTGCTGTGGAGCAACAGACCAGCTAAGCCTGATGGCTCCCAAGCACGCTGGCACGACAGCACATTCTCATTTATTTACAACTGGAACTCACAAGCTCAGTCTTTTGTGGTTTTTGTGTTTTCGTTATTATTATTATTATTTTGGAGCCAAAGACAGCAAAAGCTTCCCGAACCTTCCCATAACCAAGAGCACCCAAAGTAACTCAAGGAAACAAAACCACCAACAGCCAGCCTGGGCATTGGTGGTGGTACAACCTGACCAGCAACCATTTCCTGAGAGAAATTAACGTATGTTTGGAAACTTCATTTCACTTCATATGGCAGAAAGAGTTTGAAATGAAGGTTATACAAAATCGAAGAGAAGATTTTCACAATAGCACAGTTCTTAGCTCACAGAAGGAGATCCACAAAGATTTGGTGAATGAATATTTTTTAAGAAAGCAAGCATTGCAATTGGTGGTCCACAGCTTATATTTTTCCCTCAAACATTGTGCTTATTGTGATAAATATAAATTGCATGTATAATTCCACATGTTATATTTTCTTTTTTTTTTTTTTTTTTTGCAACAGAGTCTTTATCACCCAGGCTGGAATGCAACGGCACCATCTCAGCTCACTGCAACCTCCACCTCCCAGGCTCAAGCGATTTTCCCAGCTCAGCCTCCCTCCCGAGTAGTTGGGATTACAGGCACACAGCAACACACCTGGCTAATTTCTGTGGTTTTTGTAGAGACAAGAGTTTTGCCACGGTGCCCAGGCTTGTCTCAAACTCCTTAAGCTCAGATGATCCACCTGCCTCAGCCTCCCAAAGTGCTGAGATTACAGGCATGAGCCACCATGCCCAACCTTAATTCCATATATTTCATGAAAGACGGAAAATGCTTTCTTCAGAGGCCACAATGTAGAAAACTCTCCTGGGTTTTGATTCTTAAATTCCTTTTTAAAAACTCTTTATTTTGGCCAGGCATGATGGTTCATGCCTGTAATCCCAGCATTTTGGGAGGTAGAGGCAGGAAGATTGCTTGAGCTCAAGAGTTTGAGACTAGCCTGGAGTTTGATTGAGTTTGAGACCCTATCTCTATAAAAAATAAAAATTAAAAGTTAAAAAAAAACTCATTATTTTAAGATAATCTTAGACTTAGAGAAAAGTTACAAAAAATAGTACAGAGTTCCCCTACACCCTTCACTCTGTTTCCCTTTATATTAAATACCCCTTACATAACCACAGAACAATGATCAAACCTGAGAACTACTGTTAACTAAATGCAGAATTACTCTGATTTCACTAGTTTTCCATTAATGTCCTTTTACTGTTCCAGAATCCAATCTAGGATCTCAATTTGCATTTGGTTGTCATGTCTCCTAAGGCTCCTCCCACCTATGACAATTTCTTCTCTCCTTGTCTTTATGACCTTGGCACTTTTAAAGAGTACTGTTTAGTTATTCTGTAGAAAGTCCCTCATTTGTGTTTGTCTGATGTTTTCTCATTGCTTTATTGAGGAAATGGATTATTGGAGTGTATACCATGGGGGTGATGTGGCTTCTCATTTGTCAAATCAGGGATTATACGATCTCTTCAGGTATTGCTGGTGATATTAACCTCCACCACTTCTCTAACGTGGTATCTGCCATGTTTCTCCACTGTAAAGTTACTATTTTCCCTTTGTCATTACCAAATATTTGGGGAATATACTTTGAAACTATGAAAATACTATGTTTCTGTTTAAACTTTTACCTACCAACTATAGCATCCATCAGGAGAGATTGTTGGTGGTAATTATTAGTGTGTGTTGTAATGATGATTTTCTATTTCTTCCATTTCTTTCACATGTATTGATTGGAATTTATCTGCAAAGAAGAGTTGTCACTTATCCCCCATTTATTTGTTCAGTTCATTATTTATATCAGAATGGGCTGGTGAATGTTTTTATTTTATTCTTTAGGTTGTAAGCTAATACATCATCATTAGGTTTGTAGGTCAAGCTGTTCTCACTTTAGCCAGTCAGAGCTCTTCCAGGTATCTCTTGTGCCCTTTCAGCATCTTTTTGTTTTGTGTTGATTTGTTTAGCATTTCCTTACTATTTGGCATTCCCAGATGCTCCAGGCTCATTCTGTATTTTCCCCACCCCAGCTGGGGGATCAACCAATTCACCAAAGAGCCCTTGGTTGCTTTTATTTAGAGAATGGTGTTTAGAATGGTGCTACTGAAATGTCACAAATTTATTGTTTTGAATGTTGTCCTAGGCAAGTCAGTGCTTCAGGAAGTCTCCCATTCCAACCACCCCGACCTACCTATAGAACAGAAAGCACAACCCTTTGTCCCAATTGTAAGCAGCATATTGATACGCAGCCCTGCTTACCAAGAGCAGTATTGTTTTTAATTCACAATCATTATGACAGGGATAACAAAGGTCATATTGGATGCCAGTCTTAATCCTGGGGCAGGATCCTGGACTCCCCAGCTGTGGCTGATATCACTGTCCTTTGTTGCTAGGTTATGAAGAGATACCGGGAGAGTACAAGATGCAAGCAGGTCCCATAAAAGAGGTCACAGTAGTTTGAGGCTATGGGGCAGGCACTCGGAGTCAGAGCAGCAGCAGTTTCCAACCAGTTATTTCTATATCTTAAGTAGCAGTAGAACCATACGTGCACATAGCAGCTGATTATCAGCCTTGCTCTTACAATCTTATAGTGCCAGTCTTCTGCAAACGGGGTCCTAATTCTCATTAATGACACTACAGTCCTGTCATTTTTCACCTTCCACCTGACAGCCAGGACTCAGACTCGGAAGTCAGCTCCAGCTGCCTTTGAATCCCCATTTCTTCCACACATCATTCTAGTCAAGTCATTTGAGCTCTCTGAGCCTGTTACCTCAAAAGGGATAATGAGATTACCTACCTCACAGCACTGACTATGTGATAGAATCCATATAAAGCACTCAGAACAGTGCCTGGCACATGGTAAATGTTCAACAAACATTAGCACTATTGCTGTTATTAGTAAGGGGTTTCAATGCAGACCCCAAGAGAGAGTTCTTGGATTGCGCACAAGAAAGAATTTGAGGCAAATCCATAGAGTAAAGTGAAAGCAAGTATATTAGGAAAGTAAAGGAATAAAAGAATGGCTGTTCCATAGGCAGTGCAGTGGCTTGAGCTGCTGGCCTAAGGATACTTAATAGTTACTTATTGTTTATGTGCTAAAAAAAAAAAAAAAAAAGGGTGTATTATTCATAAGCTTTACAGGAAAGGCATGGGCAATTCCCAGAACTGAAGGTTCCTCTCCCTTTTCGACTGTATAGGATGAGGTTCCCATGGTCTTTGTAAACTGTCATAGTGCTGGTAGGAGTGTCTTTTGGCATGCTAATGCATTATTAGTGTATAATGAGCAGTGAGGATGACCAGAGGTGGCTCTTGTCACCATCTTGGTTTTTGTGGGTTATGACCAGCTTCTTTACTGCAACCTGTTTTATCAGAAAGGTCTTTATAAACTGTATCTTGTGCCAACCTCCTATCCTGTGACTTAATCTCCTGGGAATGCAGCCCAGTAGGTCTCAGCCTTAGGTTACCCAGCCCCTATTCAAGACGGAGTCGTTCTGGTTCAAACACCTCTGACCTTTCTGCTACTACTACTACTACAAATAATACAGATTATAAAAAATGTTAGCCATTATTTGATCTATCATTGAGGGTTTTTTCTATCCTCCACAGAATCAGAAGACATTACAGAATTCACTATATTCCCTACAAAAGAAACTTTTGTATTTTGTCAAGATGATACTATAACAATGAGATGGAGAGTTCTACTTCCAGTTATTAATTACCCAAGCATATTTCATATAACTAATCAACTTTAAATGGAATGGTAAGTTAATGAAATTTTTCTCTGCTCTATCTTTATGAAACCAGGAACAGTAATTGCACAGGAGAAATCTGATCTCTGTTGGCATGATTACGTACGTTATTAATTAGTTTTAATGCAAATACCTTGGGCACATTTTTAAAGTTTGTACCATGTGTAATTATACTCCAGGATACTGGAAGCAAAAATAATCTTAATGATAATTTAGTTTGATAAATTTGTTTTGCATAAAAGATCATTGAATCCCAGAAAAGTTAAGTGACTTTCCCAGGGTTACATAGCCAGGTAGTGTGTGTCTACCTCAGGACCTCCATGCTTTTTTTTTTCCAGACATGAAATATCATCCTGCAGATAATTAATTGGTACTTCTCAATCAGAGGTAAATTTTGTCCTGATGACTCTAAACTTTAGCCAACTTCTGTGTTGTATCCCATGTCTTCCAACTCATAGCATCCCAACAGGTGATTTAAGAAAAACTCGTAACAGTGATAACAATACCCTTTCAGCTTCCAGAAGTGTTAACTCACCATAGCCCTGGGATCACCATACTGCAAATGAGAAAGCTTAAGCTCTGAGATCTGGAATTTGGAATAACAAACTCCTCTCTTGGTAATCAAAGAAGACTTCATGGAAGCAGTGGCATTTGAACTATGACTTAAAGAATAAGTAGAATATTACCCATTGGGCCAGAGCAAAAACGAGGAAGGCAATCCAGGTTAAAACAACAACAACAACAACAGCATCAGCAAAAACAAGTAGGATATTAGAATGTTCATTAAGAAACTTCCTCTCCTGCTTTGATTTAATATATTAAACACTGCACAGGAGGCATCAAATGATAGAGATATTTTTATTGGTCATGGAATTTCAAGGGCTTATCAAATGGTTAATGAGCAAGGATTGTGTACATTTTGTGGTTACAACTTGAACTAATAGACAGAAGGGGAATTCGAATTTTATCATCCAGTGTCCATAAAACAGAATCATGGTACTGTAATTATTAACATAATCATTAAAAAACAGTTTAGTTAAATTTAAGAAAACCTAGACACATCAAGACATAGAGTCTTCATCAAAGCAGCTCAAGTCCAGATAAAACAACCCTCCTAAATTGACTGTGATACTTTGAAATAAAATCCTTGGAGCGCCAATTACAGCAGTCTCTGAAAAGCAATTATTATCAGCCTCCACTGCTTTTCACGAAGCATTCTAATTGAATTACATCTTCTCTGTTTAAAATGTAGTAGTGTACTGAAAGATATGGCAGTAGAAAAAAAGAGTTCATGTTAATAAAAAAGTGTTTTTTATATTGAGGATAATTAGTCTTGGTCTTACTGTTTCCAAGAGAGACATGGGATTATGAACTCATTAATTTCAAGTGGTCATTGCTGCAGAATAATTTCTTTAGTGTTGGGGGAATTGTTATCCCTGGGTGGGGAGGATCTAGGAGAGAAGAGACAGAGCTTGATCATCTTCAGCATCCGCCCTGCCCAGGTTGCTCAATACCTTCCAGGGATCTCCTCCAGTCCAACTTCGTTATTCCAAGCTAAATCAGGTTTACAGATTTGTTTTATTGATTGTGAATATTTAACAATTGCATTTGGCTTCCAACTCCTGTAGATGAAACAGCCATTTACACAACTCATGAATTCTCTTTTCACATCTATAATGCTGGGGAACAAAGTGGATGTGTGCTTCCCTGGCAGAAAACCAAGCCACATTGACCTTTTACAGAAAAGGCTTTTTCCCGTCATTCTCACAGTTCATCGTTTATCTGGAGGCTCTAAAATTCCTCTTGTTTCTAAATGTACCATCTCTCTGGATGGTGGTGAAGAATCATTGCATTTTCTGGGTGGAAAGAGTCATTTTGATCATATGTCCACTGATTTATTTTATAGATGAGGAGATCCAGAGGTATAGTTCTTAAGAGGATTCCTCAAGGTCACCAAGATATTAGGCAAAACAGGGACTAGGCTGTAGGTCACCTGCGTTCCAGTTCCACTAAGGCAGGGAATATTCTATGACAATGAAGCCTATTTGATTCTGAAATCAACATTTGGTATTGACTTATAGAATGAGGTTAATCTCCACCCTATATCACTTTTTTTTAACCTTGGATAGTCACTGCTTCTTAGAATCTTCATAACACTGTTTCAAATCCACTGTGTGAATATTCCTTTAAAAAATTTCAATTGCACATCTCTACACCCTATGTGAGACCTTCTAGATCAGAATGTACCATATACATTAAAGTTTAAAACAGTTGATCCTTAAGTAAGATAGCTTTGATTGCATGGGTCCATCTATAAGTAATTTTTCAATAAAACTTATGTCAAGTGTGCCTGCCTCCTCTTCTACTTCCTTCACCTCTCCCACCTCTGTAGACCCTGAGAAAGCAAGACTAACCTCTCCCTGTCCTCCTATTCCTCAGCCTGCTCAACCTAAAGACAACAAGGATGAAAATGTTTTTGATGATCTACTTCCACTTAATGAATAGTAAATATATTTTCTCTTCCTTATGATTTTCTAAATAACATTTTCTTTAGCTTACTTTATTGTAAGAATACAGTATATACTGTATATAACATGCAAAATATGTGATAATGGACTCTTTTTGTTATTAGTAAGTCTTCTAATTCTGCTTCTGTTTAGTAAGGCTTTTGTAATTAGTAAGACTGAAGCTTGAGACCTAGTCTCTCCCCTCCTACCTGCACTTTGGCCCCTGTTTATTTAGCTGTTGGAGTGGTGCTACCTTCAAGCTTGATGGCATGATAGGCATGATATGTTGACCACTACCAAGCCCTGAAATGGTGTTGGTTCATAATGGAAATCTACATGTCAGCTACATAAATTGCAGAGCCCAGCGCAAAATTAAAATGCGTATCCTCTTGTGCAAAAATAATTAAGAATTTCTAGATGGTGATCGCAAAGCATTAAACCAAGAGCTGAACACTTGCAGTCAACAGTAGGCTATATGAGTAGTCAAGTTTGGAAGGAGTCAAAAGTTATATACAGATTTTCGGATGTACAGTGTGGGGTTGGTGCCCCTAATTCCCATATTGTTCACGAGTCAACTGTATTGCTCTTCCCCTATAGCTTTCAGCCTGGGGGGAATAGGTTGAAGGATTACATAGATATCATCAAGGTATCTTTTCTGAACCACACATATCTAGCACTTGTCAAATAAGGAGGGAAGGTAGTACCTAGGGTACTCTTAAAAAGAATATCCCCCAATATGCAAACTATTGCTCTAAAGAATATCAGGAACAAAGATACATCAGGTTAAATATTCTACAAGTAGAGTAAATGGGTTCTATGTATTTATTTCCAGCTGCTTATACTAAAAGCCACAGATATGATAGAATGATTTAAAAAAGAGAGAAAATCAGTGTAATAAAGATGGCCAGGGAGAAAAAAGCTGCACCAAAAACTGAGGTTAATGACATTTGCTAAGATAGAGCATGTAGCAACTTCTGAGCTTCCTGGCATCCAACGCAAAAAGGAAGTATAATATGCCACAGTGCTCTCACAGTCTAACTGCAGCATAAAAGAGTATTGGATTTTTTTCCCAAGCATAAAATTCTGAGATATTTTAATGAAAATTTATACATTGAACACCACTGGAGCTGTGTCTGTCCTCAGAGCCTTTAGAAAGATACAGAAAGAGGCCAGGAGCGGTGGCTCATGCCTGTAATCCCAGCACTTTGGGTGGCCAAGGTGGGTGGATCACCTGAGATCAGAAGTTGGAGACCAGCCTGGCCAACATGGTGAAACCCCGTCTCTACTAAAAATATAAAAATTAGCTTGGCATGGTCGTCCATCCCTGTAATCCCAGCTACTCTGGAAGTTGAGGCAGGAGAATCGCTTGAACCCAGGAGGCAGAGGTTGCAGTGAGCCAAAGTCATGCCACTGCACTCCAGACTGAGTGACAGAGTGAGACTCTGTCTCCAGAAAAAAAAAAAAAAAAAAGATATAGAAAGATTGTCTGCAGGGTTGTTCCAGCACACGTCCAGTACATAGGTCAAAGCAGTAGGATTCTGGCCCCTTCATATTTCTTGATCTCACGTTATTGTGCATCATGAGGAAACGAGAAACAGAAAAAGACACTTAAGAAGGGTAATACAACATACCTGACTTTGCCTGTGTCATGTAGATAAAAATTCTCCACATAAAACAGTTGCCAGGCACAGGGAATATAGCAGCTCCCACAGCAGCCTCAATGCTAATGATTCCTGTAGGGATCCAATCCAATGCAAGGGTAGCTTTGCATTAGATGCATTGTGATTCACCAAGGCCTCACCCATGAACAGGGTCTTAAAGACACAGGCATCCAAGCAATCATACACTTTAGAGAATTCTAGGGAAATTCAATCTTTACTGCAGTGGCTAACTGCAGCACCCCTTAAATTACCGTCTCAAGTATGTCAGTGTAAAAACCAAGCTGCCGCTGCCTTTGGCTGAAATTGTTTGACTTGTTTGTTATTCTGTCAAAATATTTTTTAGAACATTTCTTAAGGCTATAAAACAAAACAAAATAACTCCTCCAGGTCAGAAGCTCTCCGAAGATCCATAAAGATAATGTTTTGTTCACCTAAAGGGGGAAAATTATTCAAAACAAAAACTCATAACTTGGCCTATAGGTTTTACCTAACTCCTTTGGAACAGTGCAGTGGAACTCTAAAATACAGTAAGATTGTCCTCCAAAGGAAGAGGCTATCAAAAGGAATGCAAAAAGTCTAATTTAGTAATGTTTTATTGAATGACCAGATTAAAACTCACATAATTTTACTCTTTTGCAAGTTGCTGTGTGTTTTTCAATTTTGTTTTTAAACCCTGGGCCTGTGACATAAACAGATATTATCAGGCATACCACTGTATCATCTCTCAGGGAGGAGGTGGCCTCAGGACCAGCAGGCAATTTTGTCTGAGCTGCCAAGTGCTCTGGGAAAGAGAAATGTCATTCCCTCACCAAGGGGATTTCACTGTGGACCTTCACTCATATTGCTAATTGCTCCTGTGCCTAATTCTCAGGCCATGCTTGAAATCATCCAATTCAAAGCGGAAACTCCTAAGAGATTATTCCTCATTTGCAAATTTGGCACTCAAATTAAAGAATGAAAGTTACAGGTCCTCAGGCCTTTCCTTTCTTTATTGATCTTTACGAAGACTACTCCTCTGCTGTTTCATCTCAATCAAAGAAGACTGAGGCTCTATGTCAGTCTCGACCTAATACACTGAAGACTTTCCATGAGAAATTCACAACTGAAAGCTAGCACTGAATTTGGCTACTTTACTCAGGGTTGGACTGAACTAAGAATTGGATGGTCAAATCCAGGAAACTGTCAGAGCCTTTGGGAGCCTGATAGAAGATGGTGTCTGCATAACATTGAAGACTGAAGCTTGAGACTTAGTCTCTTCGCCCTTACCTTCACTTTGGCCCCTGCTTATTTAGCTGTTGCAGCAGCACTACCTTCAAACTTGATGGCATGATACAGTCACCACTACCAAGCCCTGAAATGGTGTTGGTTCATAATGGAAATCTGCACGTAGGACTAGCTACATAAACTGCAGAACCCAGCACAAAATGAAAATGCATATCCTCCTGTGCAACAATGATTGAGAATTTCTAAATGGTGATGGCAAAACATTAAACCAAGTGCTGAACACTTCTAAGCACAGGACCCTGTCTGACCATGAAGCCAGCCCTATCTGCATGGTTGCTCCCTAGAGACTGAGAAAGTTCTCAGCAGCTTTATCAACATAACCAGAGTTTTTCTCCCGATCTCATAGACTCTCAGGATGGAGGAGAGCTTGCAGTCAGCAGGTCCTATCTGAGGGTTTTTCTCATGACAAACCCTCTTCTGCTGCATCCTGCTTTCGCTCTGCCCATCATGATTCTAATTTGGAGTCAGGGTTGCAGTTTCTGTTTTAGAGCCTCTAGTTCCTTAGATCTTCCTGGTCTCCATAGTTGAAGATCCTCTTTTCTTGAGTCAAACATCACTATTGTCTTCAATGATTCATTCTGTGATACGATTTTAAGTCCCTTTCCTGGGCAACAAGTATTCACCTATATTTCCTTTATCACATTGCACCCAGATCAGAGGATAATATTCTTGGTGCTGTCCAGCTCACAGAATTGCCTACTACCTCAGTCATTGTCCCAGATATGAGGTTTGTACTCTTGAATAACTCATGTCACTTCTCTGAGACCCAAGAGCTCTCCCTTAGAAATGAAAGCATTAATAAGGAGGATTCAGTTGACCATTACAGATCCTTCTGTCATTCTCTCACTCTCCTAAAACATTTTAAAGTTATGTAGATGGGTGTAAAATGTTTCCCCAAATCATACAAGAATGTGCAGATTCTCAAAGGCTAAGAGCTCCTAAGATGACACATTCCACAAAATCATTTTGATGGGACCACTTCTGGAAGAAGTGTAGCCTTGAGCATCTCCTGCCTCCAGTACTAGTGGAGGGAAGAGGGCTCCATCCAAGCACACTTTCCACTTTCTTCACATTGTCTCATAAGGCCAAAAATGCAACTTCCTCCTTTCATGTTGAAGTGGCAGTAACTTCTACCTTATCCCTTCAGGAGAACAGCCTAGAGAGATAGAACACAGGACATCAGGACCACAGAATGGAAAGGGCAGATCCACGAGTCACACAAAAATCAAAGGCAGTGTTTGTCCAAAGATAAAGCTCCTATTTTAGTATTTTTCACAGGCCAGACTAGCTGGTTCCACTTAGACACCAAACAAAAAAACAAAAAACTCTGAAGTGCTAAATATGATTATCTTATTGAACATTTTATAAAAGAATTCCAAATACAATATTTTATTTAATCTTTACAATATTAAGACTGGTCAATATTATTATCTTCTTTTTATGATGAAGCCTGGCATCATTCTCACCTGTTGCTTTAAGGATATCATAAAATGTGTCTGACCAACCCAATAGTATTGTACTTGAAAATATTACATTTATAACAAGATGAAAGAAAAATAAAATTCATTGAAGTTAGAGGACTGGGAGAAAATGCTAAGACACTCAGAGAAAGGAGATAATAATGTAAATGGGATGACTACTAAGCACCTTTCTAGTTCCCAGCGTTCTAGCTCAACATTTCCCAAAGTGGTATCCCAAAGAGCGCTGGTCCACAGGCTATTCATAGATATGTTGAGAACATAAGTGTTTAATGCTCAAACAGGCTTGAGAGACTAATAAAGTAAAACCAGCCAGGTGCAATGGCTCACACCTGTAATCCTAACACTTTGAGAGGTCAAGGTAGGGGATCACTTGAGCTCAGGAGTTCGAGACCTGCCTGGGCAACATAGGAAGACCCCATCACTACAAAAAGTCAAAAAATTAGCCAGGCGTGATGGCATGCACCTATGGTCCCAGCTACTTGGGAGGCTGAGGTGGGAGGATTGTTTGGGCCCAGGAGGTCAATGCTGCAGTAAGCTTCGATCACACTGCTGCACTCTAGCCTGGGGGAAAGAGTAAAACCCTATCTCCAAAAAAAAAGTAAAGCCAGGTGCTTTGCTGTGTGACTCCTTAGGGTCATGGACATGTATTCTATATCTCCTAATGGCCGATATTAGGCATAATTTAGGAAATATTTTTCAAATTCTTGCAGGCCACTTGCCTGCTTCGTTTTACATCGGGAATCCAGGATCTGTGGTGTCATTGCTGATCCTATTTCCAGATAGCTGATAAAGTATCTCAAAGCACTAACTCTGAGTCATTGCATCTTTGCTGCTCTCTGCTCTGAAGAACTTGGATAAGTAAAACCTGTAAATAATGCAGGAAGAAAAAAACAGCCAGTCACATCTCCATGGGCTAAATCAATGCTATACCCATCCCTATTAAAATGCAACTTCAGTCTGATTCAAGGACTTTGTGATCTCATATTTGAAACAAGAATCTGTTCTGGATAAGTAAATGATATTTGGATCTGAGGCAATCGTCATCAGTGCCTTATGGTAAAAGGCTATTTCCAATGATTTCCATATAATCAGATGTTTAAGGTCTTTTTCCTCCAACCACCCCCACATAAAACATGCTAAAACTGAATGTTCATGAAAAATAAATATCAAAAATATATTTGTATGCGATTTCAAGAATATCTGCTACATGGGCCTCTCATCCTTTTATTCTTGGTTTAAGTAACTTCTCCAAAGTCACTCAAAGCCATTTCTCAAAAACCATCATGGAACTCCAAGTCCTTTGTGTCAGTGAAGGTACTGGGATGGTGCAAAGTGGCAATGGAGCCAGGGGTGAAAGGGTGATTGAGAGCCCATTATGCTTTCTAGGTGAGGTTGAGTGATGGTCGTTAATACAATGTTACTGGGAAAAATTAGATCAGACAGACCAGATGGAACAATCCTTTAAACAAGAAGAAATTGTTTGCAGGTGTAAACAAGCATGAAATAGGATTCTGCTAATGAGTTTTCATTACTAGCTAAATACATAATCAAACAATTTGAGCCCTATTCACAACAGTGAGAAATCAATTATTCATCATAAATCTTAGGGTATGTATTGACTACCTTGGTATGTGTCTAACCTGGTCTATAATGAATGAATGTTTCAGTTTGATCAAGGGCATATTATTAGCACATAGGTAATGAAAAAATCAAAAACAGCTGAAAAGTTCTGAGTTTATGAAAACCCAAAGCAGTTGAAAAATTTTCTTCAAGACTTTTCTTAAATAAAAGAAATATTGATCAAGGTGAAAATTAAATGAACTGCTTTTGAGAAATTGCTAGAATAATTGGACATCTATGTTAGGAAAAATGAACCTGAACCCATATCGTATACCTATAAAATGTTAATATGAAATGGATCATAGACCCAAATGTAAAACTTCAAACATAAGATTTCCAAAAGAAAACACAGAAGAAAATTTTTGTAACCTTGGGTTAGGCAAAAATGTCTTAGAACACAAAAAGCATAAATCATAAAAGAAAAAAGTGATGAATTGGACTTCATCAAAATTTAAATATTCTAAAAATACTGTTAAGAAAATGAAAAGAAAAACAATAGGCTGGGAAAAAATATTTTCAAAGTACATATCTGATAAACAACTATAGTCCAGATTACACAAAGAACTCTCAAACTCTATAATAAGAAAACAGCCTAATTTTTAAAATAGGTAATAGGCTGGGCATGGTGGCTTCTGCCTGTAATCCCAGCACTTTTGGAGGCTGAGGTGAGAGGATCACTTGAAGTCAGGAGTTCAAGCCAGCCTGACCAACATGGTGAAACCCTGTCTCTACTAAAAGTACAAAAATTACCTGGGCATGGTGGTGAGTCCCTGTAATCCCAGTTACTCTGGAGGCTGAGGCAGGAGAATAGCTTGAACCCTGGAGATGGAGGTTGCAGTGAGCCGATCACACCACTGCACTCCAGGCTGGGCGACAGAGTGAGACTCTGTCTCAAAAACTGATAATAAATAAAATAAAATAAAATAAAGTAAAATAAAATAAAATGGGTAACAGATGTGAACACTTCACCAAAGAAGATATATGATGGCAAAGAAATAAATGAAAAGATGCTCAACATTATTAGTCATTAGAGAAATGCAAATTAAAATCACAATAGGCACAACCATTAAAATGACTTAAATATTTTAAATTGACAATAGTATGTGCTGGTGAGGTTTTGAACTGTGGTAGACAGAATAACGCTCCCAAAAAATGTCCATATCCTAATCCCAGGACCTTTGAGTATATTATATTACATGGCAAGGGAGGAATACAGCTGCAAAGGAAAGTAAATTTGTGAATCATTTGACTCTGTCTCAAAAAATAAATACCCAGGCTGTATACCCAGGCTGTATACCCTGTATACCCAGGCTGGAGTGCAGTGGCATGATAGCAGCTCACTGTAACCTCCTCCTCCTGGACTCAAGCAGTCCTCACACCCCAGCCTCCCAAGTAGCTGTGAGTACAGGCCCGTGCCACCACACCCAACTAATTTCTTTTTTTTTTTTTTTTCCTGTAGAGACGGGATTTTCACCATGTTCCCCAGGCTGGCTGGTCTTGAACAACTCCCACCTCAGCCTCCCAAAGTGCTGGGATTACATGCATGTGTCACCACACCCGGCCTCATCTGACTTTAAAAGAAGGAAATTCTCCTGGATTATGCAAGTATCTGATGTAGTCATAAAGGCCCTTTAAATCTGGAAGCAGGCAGAAGAGTAAGTGTCAGGGTGATGCTATATAAAAAGACTCAACCAGCCATTGCTGAATTTGCAGATAGAAGGGACACAGGGCAAGGGACGCAGGTAGCCTAAAGAAGCTGGAGAGGCAAGGGAACAGATTCTCCCATAGGCTTTCTAGAAAGGAATGCAGACTGCCCCAACCTTAATTCTAGCTCAGTGAGACCCATTTTGGATATTTGACCTCCAGAGCTATAAGATAATAAATTTAGGCCACCAAGTTTGTGGCAATTTTTATAACTGTCATAGAAAACAAACACATAAACTAATGGAAATGCTCCAAAATTTCTGATAGGCATGCAAAAGGGTGCAGCTACTCTGGAAAAATCCTGACAGTGTCTAATGAAGTTAAAAATACATCCACCATATGACCCAGCAATCCCATTCCTAGATATTTAAACAGAAATCCACGGAAATGTTTTTTGTGGCTTTTTTTCAAAATTCTTCAACTGGTGAATGAGTAAACTGTGGTACACTCACACAGTGGAATTCTACTCAGCAATACACAGGGTTGAATTACTGGTCCATGCAACAACATGGATGATGCTGAAGTGAAATGAAGTAAAGTGAAAAAAAGCCAGACTCAAAAGTCTATAGACTATATGACTCATTTACATGGTTTTTTGGAAAAGGCAAACCTATAGGGACAGAAACCATCAGTGGTTGCCAGGGGCTGGAGTCAGGTGAGAAGATTGACTGCAAAGGGGCATTGTGGAATTTTTTGAGGTGATGGAACCATATCTTGATTGTGATGGTGGTTCCTTGGTTGTATGCATTTGTCAGAACTGATAGAACTGTACACCAAAACAGGTGGACTAAATTTATGTGTGAGTTTTACCTTAGTATGCTCAATGATAGGTGATTGATTGATTGATAAATAGATAGATACATAGATAGACATCCATAAATAAAATTCTCAGCTAACTACCACTTAGAAGTCAGGCTGCATTTGAAGTCAGGGAATCAGAGAAGCCCCATCTATAAATGGCTCCTTTCTGCTGTTTTACAAGAGTTACTTTTCAGAAAAAAAGAATTTAGAACTGGAAGGAATTTAGGCCAGGAGCATTGGCTCATGCCTGTAATCCCAGCACTTTGGGAGGCCGAGGCGGGAGGATCACTTGAGCCTAGGAGTTCGAGATCAGCCTGGCCAACATGGTGAAATCCCTGTCTCTACAAAAGTTACAAAAATTAGCTGGGCATGGTGGCACATGATTGTAATCCCAGCTACTTGGGAGGCTGAAGACAGGAGGATTGATTGAACCCAAGAAGCAGTGGTTGCAGTGAGCCAAAATCATGCCACTGCACTCCAGCCTGGGCCACAGAGTGAGACTCCATCTCTCAAAAAAAAAAAGAACTGGAAAGAATTTAAAAGATAATTTAGCTCATTGATTTTTGAACCAATTTTAGGTTTCAGAATCCTGTGTCCAAATATAGTAATATTAAGTAGGTAGTGTGTGTGATATGGTTTGGCTATGTTCCTACCCAAATCTCATCTTGAATTACAATTTTCGAAACTGCCATGTGTGGTGGGAGGAACCCAATGGGAGGTGATTGTATTATAGGGACCTGTGTTTCCTGTGCTGTTCTCCTGACAGTGAGCAAATCTCATGAGATCTGACGGTTTTAAAAATGGGAGTTTCCCTACACAAGCTCTCTTTGCCTGCTGCCATTCACGTAAGACGTGACTTGCTCTTCCATGCCTTTCACCTTTGCCATGATTGTGAGGCCTCCTCAGACATGTGGAACTGTGAGTCCCTTAAACCTCTTTCTTTTGTAAACTGCCCAGTCTTGAGTATTTATCAGCAGAGTAAAAACAGACTAATATAGTAAATTGGTACCAGTAGAGTGGGGCGCTGCTAAAGATACCTGAAAATGTGGCAGTGACTTTGGAACTGGGTAACAGGCAGAGGTTGGAACAGTTTGGAGGGCTCAGAAGAAGACAGGAAAATTTGGGAAAGTTTGGGACTCCCTAGAGACTTGTTGAATGGCTTTGACCAAAATGCTGATAATGATATGGACAATGAAATCGAGGCTGAGGTGGTCTCAGATGGAGATGAGGAACTTGTTGGGAACTGGAGCAAAGGTGACTCTTGTTATGTTTTAGTAAAGAGACTGCTGGCATTTTACCCCTGACCTACAGGTTTGTGGAAGTTTTAACTTGACAGAGATGATTTAGGGTATCTGGTGGAAGAAATTTCTAAGCAGCAAAGCATTCAAGAGGTGACTTGGTTACTGTTAAAGGCATTCAGTTTTATAAGGGAAGCAGAGCATAAAAGTTTGGAAAATTTGCAGCCTAACTGCGATAAGAAAGAAGAATCCCATTTTCTGAGGAGAAATTCAAGCTGGCTACAAAAATTTACATAAGTTACAAGGAGCCAAATGTTAATCCCTAAGACAATGGGGAAAATATCTCCAGGGCATGTCAGAGGTCCTCACACCAGCCCCTCCCATCACAGTCCCAGAGGCCTAAGAAGAAAACATGGTTTTGTGATAATGAATGAGTCTCACGAGATTTGATGGTTTTAAAAAGAGCAGTTCCCCTGCACAAATTCTTTTTTCACCTGCCACTATCATGCAAGACATGACTTGTTCCTCCATGCCTTTCACCTTCCACCATGATTGTGAGGCCTCCCCAGCCATGTGGAACTGGAAGTCCAATAAACTTCTTGCTTTTGTAAATTGCCTAGTCTCAGGTATGTCTTTATCAGCAGCATGAAAACGAACTAATATAGCGTGGTAGACACTGTTGCAAGCCCTTTATATTACCTCTTTTAACCCCCAAAGACATCCCTATGACTATAGTTAATAATAAAAAAATATATATTGTTAATAATAACAATAAGTTTGCAGATATGGAAACTGAGGCTTACATAACTCACACAGCTGGAGTTGTTGAATGAACATTTAAACTCTGTTGATTTGATTCTAAAGCACATTCTTGTAACCATTACATTTTACAGCCTCTTTTCTATGAAATCCCTATATGATATTCCTTTAAAACAAGTATGTGTGGGGCTACTTGGGCTGTGAATGTGTGTGTTTGGGTGTGTGTAGTGGGGGTGTGGGTCTGGATCCTGTTGGTGGTTTCACAATAACAATATAACTTGAATACTATTGATCCAGTCCAAATGATGATTATATAAGGAAGAATTTGAAGCCCAGAGAGGTCAAGTGACTAGGTCACACATCTAGTTAGTGACTGAGGCACAACTCCTGACTCTAGGTCTAATGTTACTTCCTCAACGTAATGTCAACTTGCAATACAAAGCCCATTTAAAAATGTTAACACAAATAGTCCCTTAACCCATCCAAGACAAAAATCAGTAGGAAAATTAACCTGATAAGTTGGCTTTCCTCTCTCTGTGCTATACTTTATGATTTTTAAAATAAAGATTGTTATATTTAAAGAAACAATGTTGATCCCCCCCAAAAAAACTGGTTGTAGGCTGGGTGTAGTGGCTCATGACTCTTAATCCCAACACGTTGGGAGGCCAAAGCTGGAGGATTGCTTGAGCCCCAGAGTTTGAGACCAGCCTGGGCAGCATAGTGAGACCCTGTATCTACAAAAAATACAAATTAAAAAATTGGCCGGGTGTGACAGTGCGTGCCTATAGTCCTAGCTACCCAGGAGGCTGAAGTGGAAAGATTCCTTTGAGACAATCACATATAAAGGGAACCCTGGAGAACCTCCCACCAGCCTGTACACTGGGAGGAATGCGCACTGGGGTAGAGCCACGGAAGTTTGTGCTGTTTGCAGTTGGGAGAAGCCTGGCCTCTCCTGTTCCCGGGTGGTAACCTGGGATTCAATCTGTGAGACAGCATGCCTACTCTCGCTTTGCTGAGAGTTCCTGTTCCCCTTTTTCTTCTTTTTCACCCAATAAACTCTGCCCTTTTCATCCTTCAAAATGTCAGCAAGCCTAATCTTTCATAGTTGTGTGACAAAAACCTGGCTTTTAGCTGAACTAAGGAGAGTCCTACAACACCTTGAGCCCAAAAGATGAAGGCTGCAATGTGCTATGATTGTGCTACTACACTCCGGCCTGAGTGACAGAGGAAGATCCTGTCATTAATAACCAAATAATATAATAAAATCAAAATTTAAAATGTTATTGTAAAATTTTTTTTTTTAAAGGCCAAAGTCACCCAAAAGACTTGCTTGACCAGCTGATTCCAAAGTCTAGTCTTTGGCCATCTCATGATTATCTGATCCTTTCTAATAGTGTTTGTTACATGTTTTACAATCCAAATAACTTGAATTGAGTTTTATAATGGAGAAATGAATTTAATTTGTATTTCATGGGCAATACTTCCTTGTACTCCTCACTCTATTCTCAGATACAAATTCTTTCTGTACCCTTGAAACTTGCACTGTACTGGAGTCCCATATGTATGTTATTTCCACTGAGAACTGCATAGTAAACCTAGCTCAGAACAAAGGTTTGGCTGATCTTCCTACAAGTAAATTCCGAGAAAATATAGTAGTAGATAAAGTAAGGCAGACCAATTTAAAGCTCAATATAGGAAGTATGTGAATTTAACCGTGCCTATTCACACATAAGGCAAGAGTAAATGGATCTCTACTGCTCTCATTATAGAGAACAGGGATTGTGGCCTTACATAGTTTTCAGTAGAAGGTAAGTGTGATCTGGTCTCAGTTCATTAATATGAGTCTGATTCTGTTAGTTCTGCTGACCTCTCTTAGATATTCTGGGATGTAGTCCAGGAGGCATGTCTTTCACTGGGCACTGGCTGTATAGTGGGGATAAACTCACTTCATTTGCTACATCATTTGTTGAGTGCCTACTATGAGCTGTATACTGTATTGTGTTTTACATCTGTTATATTACTGAACTCTATATAATGTTCCTGGGGTAATCATTGTTATTCATATTTTTATCCTTTTAACTTTATATTTTGATCTTTTATCCTGATTCTAAACATGCCAAAGAGAGTAAGTAAATTGCTCAAGTTCACATGTCTACTAAGTGGTAGAGGGAATTTGAGCACAGCTCTGTCTGACTTTATATCACAGGCTCTTTTTTTTTTTTTGGTAGATCACATTATCTTCAGAGGCAGAAGTGATGGCAGTATAGCACAATCAAACTAAGCTGGCCAAGAATTTATCCTTTACCCAAACCTGAACCTTTCTACTCCTTAGAGACCATCTGATATTTGTGTTTTGGCTGGGCTAAGATATTAAAGATTCATTAATATCCAAAGAATATTGGGATCAGAAAGAAGTTCAGAACCCATGTGGTCCAACTCCCCTATTTTACAAATTGATTCTTTATTCAACTTATGTTGACTGAGAACCTGTTATATGCTGTACAGTGCTGAGGATACAAATCCTCATGCCTTTCAGGAGATTTTGGTATAGTAGTAGCAAATGACAATAACAGAGATGCCTTAGAGCCCTGGCAATGTGAGGTTTGGGTGGCAGGGGGCTTAATGGAACACAATGAATAGGCATTCCATGCAGATTTTGGAAATTTAGAAAAAGTCTTTGTTAAGTACTGGGAAAGATACAAAAGAAATAGAAGATAGCAACTCAAAAGGATTCGAGTTAAGGCCCTAGGGATAAATGGACTTGCATTAAATATCTAAGAACTAGACTGTTTGAATCTAACCTTTCCCTCTTCCTAGTTCCTTGATGGAGGCAAAAGGATGTTGTCATTAGACCCATGCAGCCAGAACTCCTGGCCAGTACTGTAAGAATCCATGTAGCTAGCACGAAGGACCAGATGAGAAGGAAAAACATGCAAGAAATTTTTGGTGGATGCTACTGTGGTTTGTGTAGTACAGCCTATATGTGTCATTGGAATTCAAGGAAATAAATAGACAAATGGGCAAGGACATGTAGTTGGCTCTTTAGGACTACTCAATACATTTATCACCCATTTAATTTCTTCTGACAACAGAACCCACCTTCTTGACACAGGGTTGGGCACTTGACCCAAGCGTGGGTAGTCACCATGTTACCAGAGCCCGGGGTTCTGGCAATCTCCCAGGAGAGAAATCGAGAGATCACTAAACATAGCAGGAAAGATGATTTGAAGTTTATTCCAGCTTGTGCACAAGGTAGCCAGCACCAAGAAATGACAAAGGAGTAGGCTGCTCCCTGAGGGCACTGTGAGTTAGTTTTATAGGGTCTTTGTACAGAGAAAGGTTACATTGGGGCATGTATAAGAGGAGTTTTCCTAGTGCCTGTGCAGTGGCTCAGCATGCTTCTTCATATGTTGTATATAGCATTAATATTTTAAATCTCCACCCCTGGGCATTAATTTTAGCATTCAAATGAAGAAGTGGTAACTTTAAGTTGGAGTTCAAGTCTAGCTACGGATGCAGGGCTCTGAGGAACCCTAGCCCCCTGAAATAGGAACTTGCAGTAAATGGCTTCTTGGATCTCTTGTAACGGATTGGATGAGAGTTACAGAACATAGAGCTTGTGGAAGGGCATTTATCCTTTCCCTCCAGATCATCTTAAGATAGTAAATAAACCAGCCTGCCTGTCTCAACAGTACTTCATTTTCCTAGACACAACTGTTGTCCCACGCAAAACCAACTACAGTGCTTCTCTGCGATTCACAAACAGAAATTGGAAAAGAGAATTTTCTTATCAGTGAGGTTGCTAAACTGGAAAGAAGAGAATCTGGGGTGCCAATAGCCACTTTCTTTGCCTTACTGAGAGCCTGACTGCTGCATGAATCCAAGCAGAGACCAGCAGAAATGAGAGATGAAGCCCTGTGACTTCGTCATCCAGTCCACAAGATGGGTTCCTGTAGTTCTTCTTTCAGTTTTGTGAGCAACTAAGATGTCCCCGACAGCTGGGTGAGCAAAGACATCCCATTTTTCCTAGTTGGTGGATTGGTTGGTTGGTTGGTTGGTTGGTTGGTTTTGAACCGGCTTGAGATGGGTAACTGGTCATTACAAAACAGTCCTGACAAACAGGAAAATCACTCATAGAAAAAAAAAAAATCACAAAAGAAGAAATCTAAATAGTCTCTCTCTGTATATGAAAAGTTCTTCCTTGGCCGGGTGCAGTGGCTCATGCCTGTAATTCCAGCACGTTGGGAAGCTGAGGGGGGTGGATCACGAGGTCAGGAGATCGAGACTATCCTGGCTAACATGGTGAAACCCCGTCTCTACTAAAAATACAAAAAATTAGCCGGGCACAGTGGCGGGCGCCTGTAGTCCCAGCTACTTGGGAGGCTGAGGCAGGAGAACGGTGTGAACCCGGGAGGCAGAGCTTGCAGTGAGCCGAGATCCTGCCACTGCACTCCAGCCTGGGCGACAGAGTGAGGCTCCATCTCAAAAAAAAAAAAAAAAAAAAAAAAGTTTTCCCATTCTACTAATTAAAGGAATGGAAGTAAAACAGTAATATATTAGCTCCCTATCAGACTGAAAAAGCAAAAGGTATAATGATGCCCAGGGCTGGTTAGGGTACAGGAAAGGAATTTTCATATACTTTTGGTAGGAGTGTACCTTAAAAAGTAACCTGACCATAGGTATCGAAATGTGAAATATGCATCCCCCTTAATGTAACAATTCCTATGCTAGCAAGTGATTCTAAGGAAATAATTGCATAAGCCTATAAAGGTGTATGTACAAGAATGTTTATCACAGACTTGTTTCTAATAGGAAAAAAATTGAATAAACCTAAATGTCCTTATTTAGGAAACTATTTTTTTTAATAATAGTATGGTGATAGAGTGGAATTTTCATCAGTTGTTGTTATAATGATTATGGCAGATCCTATGTGGTGATACAGGAAAATGTCTGTAATATACTGTCATGTGATCAAGATAGAATATAGAGGGGCCGGGCGCGGTGGCTCAAGCCTGTAATCCCAGCACTTTGGGAGGCCGAGACGGGTGGATCACGAGGTCAGGAGATCGAGACCATCCTGGCTAACACGGTGAAACCCCGTCTCTACTAAAAATACAAAAAAAACTTAGCCGGGCGAGGTGGCAGGCGCCTGTAGTCCCAGCTACTCAGGAGGCTGAGGCAGGAGAATGGCGTGAACCCGGGAGGCGGAGCTTGCAGTGAGCTGAGATCCAGCCACTGCACTCCAGCCTGGGTGACAGAGCGAGACTCCGTCTCAAAAAAAAAAAAAAAAAAAAAAAAAAAGATAGAATATAGAATAGCAAGTATAGTAGGATGTATTATTTTATTTAAGATATATGTGTTTACACCTATGCATAAACTAATCTAGAAGTCTGATTATTTCATGGGGACCCAGAATAATGGAAGCAATTTTACTTCTCAAGTTGCTTAAATATTTCACAATATTTTTCCGTTATTCTAAATTCATTTTCTTTTGAGAGGTATTATGGATGGAATGCTTGTGTCCCCCCAAAATCCATGTTGAAACCCTGCCCCCTAATGTGCTGCCATTAAGAAGTGAGGCTTGGGGGAAGTAATTAGGATGAGATGAGAGCCCTCATGAATGGGATTGATGTCCTAGAAGAGTCCCACAAGAGCCTGCTTCATCTCTAAAACATGTGAGGACAAAATGAGAAGGTGCTGCCTATGAACCAGAAAGCAAGTCCTCACCAAACACAGAATCTTTCATAATCTTGATCTTGGACTTCCCAGCCTCCAGAATTGTGAAAAACAAATTTTTATTATTTATGAGTCACTCAGCCTATGAAATTTTATTATAGCAGCCTGTGCTGATTAATTCAGGGGGAAAGGATATACGGGAAGCATCAGATCCATACCCCTGGGAATCATCACATTATGGAGGCAGTAGGCCAGTTAGACTTTGGGTAAGCCTTCCTGGAATGAAGAATAGATACTGATTGATGGGCATGATATGGAAGGAACATGTAAAATTTTCATATAGTCCAAAAAATTGAAGCTAATGTAGAAATGGCTCAAATCGCCATGCCTTTTCCTCCTTCTGTGCCAAGCCCACTATCATTAGAAGTAGACCTGTATTCCCAGGTTCTACTATAGCTCTTGACATTTTGATTAATTCATTTTATTGACAAGACTCCGTTCTTGGGATTTCTAGAAAGCTGGTGATGTTTACTGGGCTACTAGAGAAGTTTCAGGTTGCCATACTTTTCAGGTGGAACCATTTTTGCTGCACTTTTTAGGTTGAACCATTTGAAATGGCTAACACAAACCACTTTGACCTACAGAAACAAAAACTATATATGGTTCATTATAACACACACTGATATAGAAAGTTATATTCCATATGATGTACGAGATGATATCTTCAGCAGCCTATTAGTTAAGAAGTGGCATGTATTTAACGTGACCAGGTATTTGGCTCCCCAAGTTTGAGTGATGTAAAAATGGGACTGTGTACTTTTGCTACCATTAGTTTGAAACTTTTAGTAGAAACTCAGTTGTTCTAGCTATGGGTCTCTCCTCCACTTTATTGCATCTATATTGCAGTGCTCATCCCTCACACTCACCACAAGAAGCTCTTACCATAAGCTTGTTGTTTTTACTTCCAAGAACTATTAAACACAAGGCATAACATAAAATCAAACTGTGACGGCTCTCTGAAGCTGAAGCATGCTCTGTCAAAGATGAGAGAGCAAAGCTAAATCAAACAATGACTTGGACCTTTTAGGTGGCCTAAGTTATAAATTGCAAGGCAGCAAAGATAATTGAGAATAATGTAGGAAAAGCTAGAATCAACATAAGTCATTTAAAAAGGATAACAAGATATATCAACTGGACTGATTTTGAGGCAGGTTTGAAGTCGGGTATGTTTGCAAGGCACCAAAATAGGTGATTAGATACAATATTCAGCATAATGTGCAGGAAAGGCAATCAGATGAAGCAAATCAGTTTCCTGGACCCTAATGCAGGGAATGTGGAGGTTTTTATTAAATATCAAATTAAATTTAGATTTATGGCTGCTGTTGATCCACTAGATTTAAACAGACATTATCACACCATTATTTTTTAATTCCTTGCTGTAGATGCTTTATTAAACAAACAAAAAATAGACTGGAAGCAAAAGTCAGCACCAATTTCTAAATAATTTTTGCATTTTCTCATAATTATTTCAATCTGTGACCATTTATTCCCTGCGTTGATGTCACACAGACTGCACTGCTAGTATAGAATATTATGTTACGGTGTAGATGAGACACAGGGGGAAAGACATTTTTTAACATTGACCTTTTTTAAAAAATAAATGACCCAAATTATTAACATTTAAAAAAAATATTTCCATGACCGATGATACTAGAAGCAATAGAATTTGTCCAGAGAAAGTAGCACTGGGGTGTTGACTTTCTAGGAGGTGGTTTTTAGGAAAGGTAAGATGCATTGAGGCAGTAATGCAGGAGCCAGAATGATAGATGTGAGAGTTTTCTGAGAGAAATTGTCATTCCCAAATATGGGGATGAATAGAACTCAGTTGCTTTGTTCCAGGAGATATGTCTGAGTCCTGAGTGGAACAAAGCAGTCTCCTCCATTCTTCTGCTTTGCTGAGGAGACCCAGAACAGACACAACCAGTAGCAGAGTGCAAATGAAGCCAGTATAAGGCAGAACCACATAGAGGGAAGAAGCTGGGATTTTACCCCCAATAGAAGAAAAGACAGCAGCTAAAAGGAACCTGAAATGTGACTAGGTCATGATGTGCAGCTGTCTGAAGAAACTGGAGAAAAAAAAGTGGCACGTCTACCCAGGAATAAGCTGCCTTCACTGGCCCCACTGCTGTGTGAGTTTCCTTTCCAGAGCTATCTACCAGGACTCCATCCTCAGCTCATAACTGGCAGGAATTTCCAAGCATTGCATTCTCACCTCTGAAGGGGGCAGGCCTACCAGGACACCTTGGAGCATTCCTACATCCTCCATTCCCAGGTGCAGATATAAAATGGGACAGGGCTCCAGTGATGCTGCTCTTATTGACTTGCAGATTGATTGATTGATTTCTTTTTTTTTTTTTTTTTTATCAGAGTCTCACTCTGTCACCCAGCCTGGAGCGCAGTGGTGCAATCTCAGCTCACTGCACCCTCCACCTCCCCGGTTCAAGCAATTCTCCTGCCTCAGCCTCCCAAGTAGCCGGGATTACGGGTGTGCACAACCACAACCACACCCGGCTAATTTTTGTATTTTTAGTAGAGACGGGGTTTCACCATGTTGGCCAGGCTGGTCTCAAACTCCTGACCTCAGGTGATCTGTCCACTTCGGCCTCCCAAAATGCTGGGATTACAGGCATGAGCCACCATGACTAGCCAGACTTTTGCAGATTTCTTGTGCAACCTGGTCCTGCCAGGCTTACCTGCCTGGTACTTCCATAGCTGAACCATCATGGCTTCATGTCTTGGTTCCCTGACCTGTAGTATCTACAAATCCCTTTTGGTTATTAGGACTTGTAGTCATTACCGTCTCAAGGCTGTCTTTTCCTTTTGCCACCTATTGCTCATCAGGGAAATAATTCAATCCTCCTCTGTTCCAAGGGGTAGGAAAAGAGCACCTTCTACCCTGTAACATTGGAATAAGAAGAGTTTGGGGGGCAGAGGGGTGGAGATTGGTGTTTTTCTTGACCACCTGCTAATATTATTAGCATTTAGTAGAAAAGGAGCTTCCAGTCCCTTTCCTCACCCCATAGCCCCAGCTCAGAAGACCCTAGTATGCCCCAGTGAGCCCAAAATCCCATATTCACAATGGCAGTGTTTGTTTCCCACAGTGCACATGAAATACAAAATGGTAAGTTGACTGTTGATGGTACCCAAGGGAGTTTTCAATGGCATAAATACATGTATGGGACCATTTGAGTAACGGAACTATCCTCTTATATCAAACTCATGAATTTATGGGTTGTTTAGGACGAAGCTAAGGTAAAAGAAGTGAGTATATTTAAAGAACAATAATACAAGAGGTACAGAGATATAGAGAAAATACTGAAGGGCTGTGCAACTGCCTGGAGATTAAGGTAACTCTGCTGGAAGATTTTGTGAACAAAGGTGAAACTACTGCAGCAGTTGACCTGGATGGTTTTATCAGGAGCCTTGTGCCGGACTAGGTCCTCAATTTCATACACTGCCCTAGAGACTGACATAATGCCAGGCTGAGCAATCCACAAGCCAGTGTCAGAATGCAAAATATAGATGAGCTCAGGTTGTGCCTGCCAACTTAGAACCCAGACCCTAGCCTTATCCCACCTGATTGGGTAGCTTCTCCTTTGGACCCCAAACATGAAGGTGTTGATGACTCTCCCAACCAGTGCCATGGCACTGCTGACCTATCCTTCTAGGGATGGCTCCACAGATTGCATCTGGAGAACCTGAGGGGCAGAAGAAGGAGTTCAAAGGTGAGTTCCACCACCCATCCCCAAGGGGAAATCAGTGTAGTCTGGGGATACCAAACTCCATAGAGTCAAAGTGGTGAGAATTATCTCTATTGGTCTCTATAATAATAACGATCAACAGTTACAGTGCCCCTCTGAGTGAGGATCTGTAGAATAACATGTGAAAATATATTCGTGGATAAACATTGACATGGATACTCAGAAATGTGACTTGCTTTCTTTCTGGTTCTGGTCTCTGTTACAACTGCTTGAGCTTTTTTGACTAATAAATGAATAGATACTGAATAATAACAGCAAATACCTATACAGTTAGCATATATCAGTCTCCTTGAGCTGCTGTAACAAATTACCACAAACTTGGCAGCTTATAATACTAGAAACACATTCCATCACAGTTCTGGATGCCAGAAGTCCCACATCAACACATCAGCGGGGCCACACTCCCTCTGGAGGCTCTGTGGGAGAGGCCATTGTTTGCCTCTTCCAGCCTCTGGATGGCTTTTGGCATTTCTAGGCATTCCTTGGCTTGTGGCTACATCTCTCCAAACTCTGCATCCATCTTCCCATCACTTTCCCTTCTGTGTGTCTATCTTGAAGTCTTCTGTCTGTCTACACATCCTCTGTCTGTCACTTGTAAGGACACATGAGTAGATTTAGGGCCCACCCTGACAATGCAAAGTTAACTCCCTGCCTCGAAATCCTTAATCACATCTGCAGAGTCCCATTTTCCAAATAAGATCGCATTCATAGATTTCAGGGAGGATTAGTCAGGGTTCTCCAAAGAAACAGAACCAACAGGATGTGAAGAGATAGTATTGATTTTAAGGATTGGCTCACACAAGAGTGAAGGCTTATAGCAAAATCTGAAGGGGTAGGCCAGGAAGCTGGAGCCAGATGCCTGGGACGAGGTGCGGTTTGAGTCCAAAGGCAGTCTGCTGGTGATACAGGAGCTAAAAAGAAATTATTTAGGCAGTTAGTGAGGGTAAGAGAGTCCTCAGTAAGGCCTCCCTTTTAACAAAAAGCAGCCCCCAAATCATTTCTCTAATAACAAAAAGCCTGAAAACTCAAGCTACAGACATAGAAAAGCAAACTAGAAGCTTGCACAGGTGAATGCCAGCAGCTGTGCCGATAGGAAAAGGCTATCTGTAGGCCAGGCATGTTCAACACGGCAGGTCCCTCTTCCCTTTTCTTTGTCAACAACATGTATAGTCAGGAACAGACAACATGGCGCAAGCCAGGTAGAGAACCCATCTCCATAATAAAAGAGTAGAGTGGGATGGCCAGCTTCCTCATACGCTATGCAAACGTCACACCTGGTCTGACCAATCTCTCGGGCCCTATGTAAATCAGACACTACCTCCTCAGGCTCATCTATAAAAGCCTGTGCATTTCACTAGAAAGCCAGAAGAACCACTCGGGTGCCCCTCTCTCTGCAGGAGAGAAAGCTGTTCTCTTTTCTTTTACTTTCACCTATTAAGCCTCCACTCTGAAACTCACTTCTTGAGTGTCTGTGTCCTTGATTTCCCTGGTGTGAGACAATGAACCTCGGGTACTTACCCCAGACAACAATGCTGCTTCACTGGCAGCATTTGTTCTTATTCAGGGGAAGCCAGTCTTTGATTTATTAAGGCCTTCAGCTGATTGGCTGAGGTCCACCTACATTAAGGAAACAATTTAAGAGTTAATCTCACCCCAAAAACACCTTTACAGAAGCATCCAGACTAATGTTTGACCAAATATCTGGGCACCATGGGCCAGCCAAATTGACACACAACATTGACCATCATACAGGTATTAGATGTGGATGTATTTTTGGGAGCCATTATCAGCCTGCCACAGTCAGTTAATAAATTATAGGCAATGTTCTAAGCTTTTACATATATTGACTGATTTAATATGTACAATGACTTTGAGAGTAGAATTGCTGTTGTTATCATCATCCCCATTTTACAAATGAGGAAGCTGAAACAGAGAAGATAAGGAATCGGACTTAAGTCACACCGCTTGTAAATGATCGAGCCAGGATTGGACCAAGCAGTCTAGCTTAATCCAATTAAGTTTGGAAAAAAGGGTCACATTTCTGGTAAACCTCCATCTTTATTGTCTCATGTACAATTACATTCAATATTTGCTATAGCTGTCTGGATAGATTTTACTTGCTAATTCATTATGTGAGAGTGATCACTACTCTAAGGGTTGGGTAGTTTCTGTAGTAATTTCTTCTTTCTCTTCCTCCTACTGCAGTGATTACCTTACACCCTATTTTGACTTTGTGCAGGTACCTCAGATAATAGCCTCAGTCATCTGACATTTAATAAACATTCACTCAGTGCCTGTCTCATGCTAGACCCAGCTCCAGGCATTTTGGGTGCAGGGAAGAACTCCAAGCTCTATTTCAGTGTTTTTAGCTTCCTCCAAATCCGCATGTTCTATCATTATCTTCCCTTGAGCAGATGCTGAAAATTGGCCCAGAGCTGCTAAGAGGAAGCCTTTCCTCTGACTCAGTTCCAGGGGTTACCTGCAGGCATAGGTGAGACTTTGAATATATATATATCAATCTTGGGGGAAGATAGCAAGGTTGTTAAAGCAGATATAATCATCCAGGCTTTTCCTTATCTCAAAACCTAGCTATAGCCAAGATATCCAGCACATCACAAGGATAAGCCAGATGTAAATAAAGACCCGGGGAGGGCTTAAGTAGCTTTATATCACTTCCTTCCAGGCTCTCAGCAGAGCAAAAAGAATCTCCAGCTTCTTATAGAGAAATGTTATAAAACCAAAGCGTTTTCATGTCTGTTTCCCTTTTCCTAACCACTTCACATCGCTGTTTCAGAAGATCCAGATTTTAATGGCTAAGTAGTTTTGTGTTTTCTATTATGATTAAAGTTTAACAATAATCCTTTTTTTATTTCAGTAGGACTTCAGTTCCTAAGTGCATTCACATGTGTGGTCTGGTTTAGCCTCCCAACAACCTTGCTGGATAGGCCAGGAATGTTGCCTTCTTTTTTTTTTTTTTTTTTTTTTTTTTTTTGAGACAGAGTCCTGCTCTGTTGCCAGGCTGGAGTGCAGTGTACTGCAATCTCCACCTCCCAGGTTCAAGTAATCTCCTGCCTCAGCCTCCCAACTAGCTGGGACTACAGGCCCGCGCCACCACGCCAGGCTAATTTTTTATTTTTAATAGAGACAGGGTTTCACCAGGTTGACCAGGATGGTCTCGATTTCTTGACTTCGTGATCCACCCACCTCGGCCTCCCAAAGTGCTGGGATTACAGGCGTGAGCCACTGCGCCCGGCCGTTGCCTTCTTTTATAGATGAAAAAGCTCAAACTCTGAGGAGGGAAGTCCCCAAAGCACACGTGGGGTAAGTTGGGCTTTCTCCCTTTAGTCTTTAAATGTCCCTGCATGAAATGAGCACAGTATTTAACACCAGAAAATAGGAGGGAGCCACCTTCCACCTTCTTCTGAACAGTAACAGCAGTCATCTCTATTATAGAAATGTAAACATTCCTGTGGTCCTTTAGAATATCTCCACAGTCTAAATGACTTTCAAGCTGAGTAAGTTTTAAGTTCCTTAAATAAAGTTATTGAAAATGACCTAATAAGTTGCATGCAAAAATTTAAGTACTCTACCCATTACAACCTATTATACTACAACAAGGGAAACATGTATTAGGAATATTTCTTTACTGCACTTATTTTACATAGCGCAGACCTGATGACAGAAACTAAGCTCCTTGGATTAAACTGCTTCAACCTGACCTGATTTATTGGTCCATTTTTAAGTTATAGCTAGCTGCACATGAGTATGAAACGTACCTTTTTGGCCTGAGAAAGTGTGAATGCATATTCTAAATGCAATGTTTCAAAGTAGTGTTTTACTATTATTTTATTTATGCTAAAAGTTTTTTAAGTCAAGTTTTATCAGGGTTTCTGGAGCATAGTTCATGATATATGTGAGTATATCCATCTATACCCCCACATGTAGATGCTGTTGACAGCTGTTGTGATACCTCAGTTGTTGCCTTCTTAGTTTAAAAGAATTTAAGCAAGAGACACACAGTGAAGGAGACGCAGCATAGAGCAGTTTATTGCAAAGGAGAAAGAATGCTCTGAAAGTTAGGTGCAGAATAGACATTACACCCTGAGAGAGGATTCAGGACAGCTTGCTCCTAAGGATGAGACAGCAAAGATAGGCACTAGGGAGACCCCCTTTGTGGGAGTCTTACATCATAATTCACAAGTGGTTGGGAAGAAGTGTTACTGGTAAGCATGTTCTGGGTGATCCTCTGAGTGTACATGCGCAGTAGCTATACATTACTTGTTCACATGTTGCATGTCTCATTATCATCTTAAATCTCTACCCTGGCTGTGTTTTTTACTATTATAATGAGCAAAGGGTCAGTATGAGAACTGGACAAATCAAAATGTGCGTACTCTCTACAGGGGAAGTTTCCTACTGAAGATAGCTTTGCTTGACCGAACTTGAGTACAGTGCGAATGCTGAAGCTTATTGTGCTGACTGTAGGGTTGCCACATCCCAAGAATATGGTCATCACTTTTTTGACTTCCTATCCTGCTTCAATACCTACATACATTTGCTATATACCGTTAAAGGAATGTTTGTGGTGTCCAGCTGCTTTGTGTGTATCAATCTTAAGCTGTGTGACCTTAGACAAGCTACTTAATCTTTCTAAGAATTAGAGATAAGATGAATAATCGCATATATCTCATGAACTTATTTTGAAGAATAAATTATATAACCACTGGAAAATGATAGATATAATAGCCTGCCCACAGTGAGCACTTAGTACACATTATCTATTGTTATTCACAGGACAATCTCATTTACGCAAAGTGCCTTAGCAATATAAAGGGGAATATAAAAGACAGTCAGGGAAAAAAATGGTCTCTGTATTACTTTCCTGCTTCTGCTGTAACAAATTATCACACATATGATGGCTTAAAACAACATGAATTTACTATCCTACTGTTCTATAGATCAGAAATTAGTTTCAATAGGCTAATATCAAGGTGTCGGCAGGCTTGCATTCTTTATGGAAGCTCTATGGGAAAATCCATTTCCTTGCCTTTTCAAGCTTCTAGGGTGACCCCTTCTTTGAGCTTCAAAGCCAGCAATAAATGGATGATCAAGTTTTCTACTGTATCACCCTGATATTCTTCTTCTATCCCTCTGCCTTTCTCTTATAACAGCAGTCCCCAACCTTTTGGGAACGAGAGACCAGTTTCATGGAAAACAGCTTTTCCATGGAGTGGGGTTGAGGCAATGATTTCAGGATGATTGAAGCACATTACATTTATTGTGCACTTTATTTCTATTAGTATTACATTGTAATATATAATGAAATAATTATGTGACTCACTATTATGTAGAATCAGTGGGAGCCCTGAGCTTGTTTTCCTGCAACTAGATGATCCCAGCTGGGGATGATGGGAGACAGTGACAGATCAGGCATTAGATTCTTATGAGGAGCACGCAACCTAGATCCCTTACTTGACACAGTTTATAGTAGAGTTTACACTCCTATGAGAATCTAATGCCACTGCTGATCTGACAGGAGACGGAGCTCAGATGGTAATGTGAACAATGAGGAGTGGCCGTAAATACAGATGAAGCTTTACTAGCTCATGTGCCACTCACCTCCTGCTGTGCGGCCCAGTTCCTAACAGGCCACGGACCAGTACCTCTCTGTGACCCAGGGGTTGGAGACTCCTGTCTTATAAGGATTCTTGTAATTATATTGGTCTTACCCAGATAATGAGGACAAACCTCAACATTCTTAACTTAATCATATTTACAAAACCCACATATTCACAGGCCATGGGGATTCACAGGTCATTCCCTTTGTCATGCAAGTGCACATAGTCACAGGTTCCGGGGATTAGAATGTGGACATCTTTGTGGGAGAGAAATTATTCAGACTACCACAGTTTATGCCAAATATATGCCATAATAACCACATATTAAGGTTCATGGAGTCTGCTCATTAGAGAGTTCTAACTCAGAGCTTTTTGTCTTATTTTGAGGCTATTCTCATAAACTTGATACTTTATTTCTTTGTGGCCTAGTACCAATTGGAAATAGTCAATTATTTGGTGTTTCAGGATAACATAAATTTAAAAAATAAGAAGAAGAAATAGTCAATTGTGTGTGCCTGGGAAAGGCTGGGAAATTAGGAAATTAGGAAAGGCTGGGAAATTCTGCCCACGTCCCATTGTCCCTTCCTTGGTCACGTGCCTGCCCACTCCCCAACTCAAGGAAGAATAGAAAATATCAGCTGATGCTCAAGAAAAAAAAAAAATAGTAAACTCCCCCAAACCAGTATCTGTCAATCTGTCACATTTTCTGTCTGTCATAATAATCCAGTTGAAAAGGAAAGCAGAGGAGAGGCTAAGAGAGTAGAAGTGACTGAAAGGGAATACAGAAGCAACTAAGAAAAGCTTTCACATTATAGTTTGCTAAAGGTCCATGAGGAAGAAAGCAAGGGTCTTTAGATGACCTTTGATGCATCTGGCATCAATGACTTAGTCTGGTTTGGTTTGCAGAGCCTTGGTCACTGGGCATACTGTTTCCTAAAAGAGCTCAGAACCACTGTACAATATCCCAGGCTAGATTAGGAGACCAGTGAATAGACCCATGTTCAATGCAAATAGAAGTATTCTTCTACTGAAAATAATGTAATATCCAGAAGATATCAAATTTATCTTTTCAAACAAGTAAAAGGAATATCCAGCAATACTTTTCCAATAAAGGAAAATATTTTCCCTTTTTGCTTTCTATAGCTAATTAAAAGCAGAAAGACACTAGAGGACTGAAAATTGGCCCGAAAGCACAGGCTGAGTACAGTGATTGAAATGATCGAGATGAGTTTTCTAGTATATTTCTTTCCTTATCACAAAACCTCCCTATTACTTCTAGAAGCAATAACTTTTTTTCCATTCTTTTGTAATTTGTTTTAGATAGCATTTTGATTATCAGGTCAACTTTTCTCTGAGTTTGAGGAATTGGGAAACAAAGTTTGAATGCAAAGTTGCCTCCAACTTACTTGGAGTGTTTTGGTAAAGTAAAACAATTGGAGAAGAAGGGAACAAACTGGGCACTCCTAAGGAAAATAAAAACATCAGGCAAGGTTATGAATTTTAAGCCTTGTGTAACCTTTGCAGCATGTCAGAACTTAGAGATCATCATCATCATCTTCCGCACTTTCAAAATGACCATGACAATATATACTAGCCCACAAGTCCAGTGCTAGGAGAAATGAAGGTACTTGACTGAAGTAGGTTTAAAAAATATTGTTCACCTAAGAGGCATCTAATATCCTAACTTCTGTGTTTTAAAACTTTTTTATTTGGCTTTCATGGGACTTTGAGATTAGAAGAGCCTGGACCTGTCAAAACCCAAGAATAAATCAGTACTGAATGAAACACTTGGTCATACAAATAAAAACATTTTCCAGCCCTAATTAGAGGATATACATTTCAATTAGAATGACCCCCTACTGCCAACGTAAGTTGATTAGATGAGATTAATATTTGTAAAACTCCAGGTGAGCCACTCCTTGGAATCAAAAAATTGCTTTTCTGCAAAATGGATTGTGAAGTACAAATGATATATTAGATAAGAAAGTATAAAGTAGCCTAAAATACTACACAAATGCACACTGTAAATGTTTTCAATGAATTTGTTCATGCACAAAAGAGGTATCCTTACTATTGTCTAAAGGTGGGCAGGCCTATGCAAACCTATCCTCAAAGTCCAAGGAAGCTGAGAGGCCAAAGAAAGAGGCTGACAAATCCAGTTTCTCAAAAAGAATCACTGAATAGGGACTTACAAACAGAAGCCATGTCTGGGTCTTATGCAGTAGCAAGACAAGATGGTAGATCCCCACGCCATTAGCCCCAGACTTGGGGCTTATATGCCATAGGGAAAGGGTATATGTGCTTCAGAAGGGATGCATAGAACAATTGCTTAAGGGTAGGATTTATGATATGTACACTCTCTTATACAAGGAACAACAGATAAACTAGAAATCTTGAAGATTTCCAGAACTGGAGTTAATCAGAAATCAACATGGCAGATTAGCATTCAAGATGAAGTTGCTATAGCCTCCACACTCCACCTCCATAATCTAGCTCTCACAACTTCACATGCCCTCCTCTTCCATGATGACCCCTGAGGCTTTAGGGAGGATGATTTACATCGTATAGCTTTAGCAGCAGTGAGTTGGCATTGGAAAACAGATTGGGCCTAGTGGGATTCCAAATGAGGAAGGTTCACAAGCTCTGTAGAATCATTTCTTGCTCTTCAGAATACTATGGCTTTGGTTTTCTCAGGAGAAGTAAAACAGTGAGAGATACATAACATTAATAGTTTGAATAGTAGAAATATAATGCACACGAGGATTACAATCAAAAGAGAATTGGTATGCCTGAATGAGAGCAACAAAAAAGAATCTGGTCCATTAGGGACCCAACTAAAAGCATCATCAAGAAAATTAAAACCCAGTAGTTCTTTAGAGGCTTCTTATAGCCAGGAAATTATCCAGGATTTAAAAACTCAAAAACAATGGCTAGGGCTAGAATCTAATAATTAATGGGTCTACTATAGTTTTCTTCCAAAACGTATTTTTTTCTCTTTAGTTTCCCCATTTCTCCTAAGGATAAATTATAGTAGGACTAATTTATTTGGAAAATAAATTTTAGTCTTATTTTACTTGGCCTGGTTATTTGCATAAAGTGCACAAGAATAGTGATTAGCCATATAGGCTTCCTTTAAGTTGACTTTGCTGGAACTTTCATAAGGAATTGCAGATTAAACTTTTTAAAAGCCTTAAGACTAGGAAGCCAAGCTAAAGATTCACCATTTGACTGTGCTTGCAATGCCTGCATGAACTGGGTGAGTTCCTGTCTTCTTGAGTTCCCCAAATATCTTGATGTTCTTGGGCCTATCAAAAAATGGCATTCATTACTTGCCACAGTTCAGGAACCTTGCAAGGGAAACATATAGACAAGGTACTAGGCCAGTCTTTCCAAAAGGCTTTTTATTGGCTCTGTAGCATCAACATTAATTCCTCAAAGCAGTCTGGTCCTATATGAAAATATGGCATTCCAGTCAAAGCCTTGGTAAAATAACCAGTGTCTCCAATTGTGTCCTGTTACAAAAAAAGAACCTGATTCTTATTAAACTTACATAAATAATTATATTGCCATAAAATAAGAATACTTATAAATAGTTTCCAAGATCTGGAGAAATAAGGTAGAGAGAAAAGCAAATTTTGCTCACAAAAGTATGCTTTACCCAATCTATGTTACGCTATTAATTGCTCAAAAGAAAAAGGTTTTCTTGACTCTTCTTCAATCAGAGTAGCAGCCTTGCAAACAAGATGTTGTCTGTTCACATTGGAACTGCCATCAGCAAACAAAGCAGCTCTTTGTCAGTCAGGTGAGAGCTACTTATTGGGCACTGTAGAATCCAGCATCTCCGTAGAATCCAGCATCTCCTCACATAGTCTACAGTCAGTCATAGGGAAAAGGAGGCTCTCTGCTCGTATTTCCTTCTTGTGCTGCCCATGTAGCATGATCCTACATAAACTATTTATATTTTATTATGGAATTCTTTGGGGTACTTGTATTAGTCAGGGTTCTCTTAGAGGTACAGAACTAATAGGAAAATATATATATATCTGAGTCTCAAAAGTGAAGAACTTTGAGTTTCATGTTCGAGGGCAGGAAGCATCCAGCATGGGAGAAAGATGTAGGCTGGGAGGCCAGGCCATCTTTCCTTTCCATGTTTTTCTGCCTGCTTTATATTTGCTGGCAGCTGATAAGATGGTGCCCACCCAATTAAGGGCGGGTCTGCCTTTCCCAGCCCACTGACTCAAATGTTAATCTCCTTTGGCAGCACCCTCACAGACACACCCAGATTAATACTTTGTATCCTTCAATCTAGTCAAGTTGACACTCAGTATTAACTATCACAGCACTGCTATCGCCATCAGAGTATTTCTCTGACATCACTCTAGACTGCATGGGTATTTCAGGTGCCAAGCTCATGTTATGTCCTCTAGTCATAGGGGTGGCTTCAGTTAATGTCCCATAGCGAGGTAGTAAATGCCCCTCAACTGGAAATTCTCTAGTCCAAAGTCCTATTAGTTGTCATGAGGAGGTGGCTCACAGGCTTTTGCCATAAACCCCAATGAATGATCCATGAAGGTCTATCAAGTAGAGAACTTGTCCCTACCAGCACTCCAGCATCTATTCTACACTCTGAGGACTCAGGCAGTCTTACTGGTTCCCATTTAGCGTGTTCAAGTAACATTTCTCAAATGGCACGTTTACATGCCTTCAGTTCTGCAATACTAGGTAAGGGAAACATTTCCCAGTCAGACACAATGCCTATTCCCATAAAACATTTAGGTGAAAAGACACAACTACTTTACATAAAGCTTAAACATTTTAACTTTTATAATCCTATCAGTCTTTGCATTCTTATGTGCTAGTCCCAGAAATTTTTCTCTCTACCTCCAGACCATTTTACCCTCTATGGTGAAAAAAGCTGCGGGTTCCCAGCAGAAGGTTGAACCCAGGCCCCTTTTATCAATCTTTATCTTGATTGACCTAGGCATTTGTGACTCAGCTTTCTCATTGTAACTCTGCCTTCTGAATTTTTTAATTTCTCTAATCTGGAGTAAATACAGAAAACTGATTTGGGGCTCTTTAACAATGGGGGACCAGCAGGGGCTCCCTTTGGCCCACTCAGCCTTCAATAGTACTGTATTAAGACCTTTGTTTTAACACCATCAGCTTCCATTTTATTCATTTCATGTCTTAATAACCATCTAAAGATTTCCACCCTGCTGAGACTAGTCCCATGACTCTCCCTTTCTTTTTGTGTCTTAGTTTCACCCCACCTGTGTTTTTAAATTTACCCACTTTTTTTTTTTTTTTTTTTTTTTTTGAGCATGCTGATAGGAGCTTTTTATTCCTTTTCTTTTCTTTTCTTTCAGACAGGGCAAAACTATGCTGCCCAGACTGGTCTTGAACTTCTGGACTCAAGTGATCCTCCTGCTTCAGCCTCCCAAAGTGCTGGGATTACAGGCATGACCCACTGTGCCTGCCCTAATTTATCTTATTTTTAAATAACTGTTTAAAATGTTTTACCTTCCTAGGATGAGTTATTTGATTATCCCTCTGCCTTTCCCCATTTAAGATTCAGAGGGGAAAGCTGAGACAGCAAATTCAATAAGACTCCTTGAACTGTTGTTTGATTCTGTAAGCATTTATCATGACTTGGGTAATGGGCATATTCAGCAAGTGAATATCTCTGTTATCATAAAGCCAGTCCCCCATGGTTTGCATACAAAGCATATCAGCCACCTCTAACACTAGCTCTCACCTGTGACTGTCAGCCATTACACATACCAAGGTCAAGTTCTCTCACAATACAAAGTAATCTTTGGTACTCCCAAAGCCAAAGAGATCAGTAACATCACACAAAAGGCCCCAGGGTTTAGACATGAGAGGAATCTGTCTGCTTATAACACTTAGGGTTCCATGAGAAAAAAACAGAGTTTTCCCCAAAAAAGAGGAGTCTGGCACTGTTTCTGTTTTCCCCAAGTCATCCTAGGGTGTCAGAAATTCCTTTTAAGTCCCTCATGTGGCATTGATGTTACTGGGAAGGGGTCCTGATGCAGACTTCAAGAAAGGGTCTTGGATCTCGCACAAGGAAGAATGCAGGGCAAGTCCATAAAGTGAAAGCAAGTTTATTAAGAAAGTAAAGAAATAAAGAATGGCTTCTTCATAGGCAGAGCAGCCCCAAGGGCTGCTGGTTGGCTATTTTTGTGGTTATTTCTTGATTTTATGCTAAACAAGGGCTGGATTATTCATGAGTTTTCCAGGAAAGGGGTGGGCAATTCCTGGAACTGAGCATTAATCCCCTTTTTATACCATACAGGGTAACTTCCTGACGTTGCCATGGCATTTATAAACTGTCATGGTGTTGGTGATAAGGCTTCTTGAACTGTTGTTTGATTCTGTAAGCATTTATCATGACTTGGATAATGGGCATATTTAGTGGGTGAATATCTCTGTTATCATAAAGCCATCGTTTTAGCATCCTAATGCATTATAACTAATGTATAAAGACCTATGGGTACGACTAGAGGTCACTTTCATTGCCATCTTGGTTTTGGTGGGATTTGGCCGCCTCGTTTACCACGTGCTGTTTTATCAGCAAGGTCTTTGCGACCTATATCTTGCGCTGACCTCCTAGCTCATCCTGTGATTTAGAATGCCTAACCTTATGGGAATGCAGCCTAGTGGGTCTCAGCCTTATTTCACCCAGCCCCCATTCATAATGGAGTCACTCTGGTATGAACGCCTCTGACATTGAGAGTGGCAAGAGAAAGGATAGACAAGGAAAAAGAGAAACAAAAATAATTCAATTGACTGAGAAGTTTTACAGAGAGAGCAGAGGCCTTAGAACAAAACATATCTATACATATATAGCCCAAATATTATTTTTAACTAAGTTGACTTTTGACTCTGAACTCTTTAACAAACATTTTTTCTAATTGTAATTCCTACTGAAGTCATTTTACTTTGCTTTTGCTGCTGGCTGGGCTCCGGTCAACAAATGGACAGCCTAGAGAAGCAGCCGTCTTACTGTAGCAGCAGTTCACCGCCCTTCCTTACCACCCTGTGATAGACAGCTCTCCAGTAACCAATCACTCTAAACACGCTGGCATTTTCAGCATGTCTCCGTACTTGTGCACAGTCTTCTAAAAAGTGAGCCCCAGCACTTTGGGAGGCCAAGACGGGTGGATCACAAGGTCAGGAGATCAGAACCATCCTGGCTAACATAGTAAAACCCCGTCTCTACTAAAAATACAAAAAATTAGCCAGGCGTGGTGGCAGGGGCCTGTAGTCCCAGCTACTCGGGAGGCTGAGGCAGGAGAATGGAGTGAACCTGGGAGGTGGAGCTTGCAGTGAGCTGAGATCACGCCACTGCACTCCAGCCTGGGCAACTGAGTGAGACTCCATCTCAAAAAAGGAAAAGTGAGCCTCACCACTCCACATACAAAGGGCTGCCACCCTAGGATTTCCCCTGCAGATGCTTCACTCTGTTTGCCCACTTCTTAGCCTCTCAGCTCCTGGCTAACTTGCCACATGTTTTGTGGTGGACAAGTAACATGGTGTGAATTTAGATCCCCACCTAAATCTCATGTCAAATTATAAACCCCAGTGTTGGAAAAGGGGCCTGGTGGGAGGTGATTGGCTCATGGGGATGGACATCCCCTTGCTGTTCAAATTATAGACAGTGAATTCTTATAAGACCTCATTATTTAAAGGTGTCTGGCACCTTCCCCTTCGCTCTCTTCCTCCTGCTCTGGCCATGTAAGACCTGTCAGCTTCCCCTTCGCCTTCCACTATGATTGTTTCCTGAGCTCTTGCCAGAAGTAGAAGCCTGTACAGCCTACACAACTGTGAGCCAGTTAAACCTCTTTTCTTTATAAATTACCCAGTTTCAGGTAGCTTGTGTGAGAACAGACCAACACAGCACCTTCCCCTAAAAGTCTGAGGAAGCCAAGAGGCCAAATAAAGACGCTGACAAATCCAGTTTCTCAAAAACATTTGATGGTGACTTAGATACAGAAACCATATCTGTGTCTCAGGCTACGGTGAGACAAGATGGTGGATCCTCATGCCATTACCCCCCAGACCTAGGGCTTATACACCACAGGGAAAGGTCATATGTGTTTCAGAAGGGATGCATAGGACAATTGCTTAAGGGCAGGATTTAGGTTTCCTCTTATACACGCAACAATTGATAAATGAAATCTTAGAGGCCTTCCCAGAACTAGAGTTAATCAAAAATCAACATGGCAGATTAGCATCCAAGATGGAGCTGCTTTAGTTTCCACAGCTATAGATCAGGTATAGCATGGACTTTGGAATCAGCCCTGGATTCAAATCCACTACTCAATGGACATGAAAACTTGAGCAAGTTATATAACTTCCCTGAGCCTTAATTTCCTGTTCTTTTATTGGGAATAATAGGAACCTCACAGAACTACCAGGAAGATTCAATAACAAGGGTCTGGCACAGCACCCAGCACATGGTAGTGCCTTCAGTAAATGTTCGTTTCATTCACTCGTTGCCTCAACACAAGGGTTGATGGCTATCATTGAGAAATGTGTGTGCCCTTGATGTAAGATGTTTGCATGCAATTACCAAAAATCTGAACACATAAATAGAAGTCACCATGTGATCCAGTCTTTGCCTAGCTGAAGCAGGACACCACAATATACCTCCAAATAATCAAAAGTTTTAGTGACCCAGCAAGGATTTTGCCAACTTTTGTTGGAGATGATGAACCCTATTAAATAGATTGTTTACCTACCTGACAAGTCTTTGTAGCTGAACTTCACAAACTTCTTGGTCTAAGAAATGAAATTAGAAATGTCAAGGGAAGAAATGGCCTGTGAATTTTCTACATGGTGATAATTTGAAATAATGCATCATTTTATAAAAACACAGAGTTCACTTTTATGAAAAATTGCTAACTAGCCTAGAGACTCAGTCTCAAAGAAAGCCAGACCTTGTTTTTGAAAATTGGCACTTAAAAATATATATATATTTTTTGACCAGACATAGTGGCTCATGCCTGTAATCCCAGCATTTTGGGAGGCCAAGGTGGGCAGATCACTTGAGGCCAGCAGTCCAAGATCAGCCTGGTCAACATGGCAAAATCCCATCTCTACTAAAAATACAAAAATTAGCCGGGTGTTGAAAGTGGCACACACCTGTAGTCCCAGCTACTCAGGAGGCTGACGCAGTAGAATCACTTGACCCCAGGAGGTGGAGGTTGCAGTAAGCCTAGATCATGCCACCGCACTCCAGCCTGGGTGACACTGCAAGACTCCGTCTCAAAAACAAAAAAACAAAACACACACACACACACACACAAACAATTTTTGTTTTCAAAAGCATTGTTGTGCCAACTACGTTCCAAGCATGCGAACTACTTTACATAAGTTATCTCATGTCATCCATACTGGACAGCTTTATGAAAAGGTACAACCACTGTCAGAGGGACTAGGCTGCAAAGCAGGACTGTTCTGTTCTAGAGGCCATGCCAGCAATGACTATGTAGCAGAAACTACTCAACACACAAGATGTTAACAAACACTCTTTTTGATCAAAAAACCATGAGATAATTCTGATTATACTCTGACTTCAACATAATAACATGTGCATGGTGCTTAACTCTTCCCACCCAAACCAGACAAATTCTCAGATAAAGTAGGAAAGTATCTCCCAGAATGGAGGATTGCACCACTGGTTGTTTGAAAATGTTTTTAAGTGGTACATGACATTAAATAACATTGACTAACATGTAACCTCTTGATGGGTTCTTCCTGCCTGCTGCACAAATACAGACCATGGCATTGCAGTAAGGAAAGTTTAATTGACACAAGGCCAGCCACACCACACAGGAGACTGTTATTACTCAAATCAATCTCATTGAAGGTTTGTAGGTTTCGGTTTTTTCAAAGGCAGTTTAGGGGAAGGGGTAGGGGTGGCTAAGCAGTGGGTGCTTGCTGCTGATTGATTGGGGGTGCAATCATAGAGGTGTGGAAAATGGTCCTCCTGCATGCTAAATTGCTTCTGGGTGGGGCCACAGGAGCAATGGGTGGGTCCAGTTGGAGCCATCATTATAGGTGTCAGACATGTAAAAACCTGAAAAGATATCTCAAAAGGCCAATCTAGAATAGTGATATTATCTGCAGGAGTAACTGGGAAAGTTGCATATCTTGTTACCAGTCTACACCTTAGCAGAATTTAGGCTCCTCTCCTCCCCCTGGCCTGGTGGTCTCTCACCTCACAAAGGTGGGTGATTTTTGAGAAGGGCTATTATTTAAAGTATAACCTAAACGTCTTCCAAAGTTAGCTCTGCTTAAGGCCAAGAAAAACTAAGGCAGCTTGAAAACTAAAGGCAGGAGGTGGGTTGGCTAGATCAGATCTCTCCCACTGCCATGATTTTCTCACTGTTACAATTTTTGCAAAAGCAGTTTCAACATAATGAGAAAATCACTCCCTTACATTTTTTATACCCCCATCCTTTGAATACCACAAGGAGAACCTGTCATCCTCATGTTAGCATGTCTTCAACACATTGAATACTTCTCAGTCTCTCCAGTTTGATAAATAGAGCACAGACCTTAGGCTATGATGAGATTTCTGCAGCCAATACTATGGAGTTAGAATTTAATACTTTTGCTGTCTGTATATGTATATTTTTAATTACCTTCTAGTTAATGCTGAGCTTCCATTTATGAGAGTAGATTAAATGTTTCCTTTTTAAATAAATTTATTTCCACCGATAAAGGGAAATAGCTTTAAGAAATATTAAATAATAGAGCAGGTAGTATATAAATTATCAAAGTTCTTAAAATTAGTACACAATGATGGGAAAACACATTAACAGGGTATTGGAATGACTAAAAATTTGGGAAGTTCTCAATTGAAATACATTAGAAGAGTCCTTCTAGAAGCCACTAAAAAACGGTGAATATTACTCTTAAGTAAAAGTCCCAGCCCCAGCAGTACTCAACAGGAGGAGCAATTTTATATACCTGGGAGACACTTGATGATGTCTGGAACACATTGATTGTCGCTTTCTGGTGTGGGGAGGCAGGATGGAGGTAGGAGTTGTGCTGCCTGCACTTAGTGGTAGAGGCCAGGGATGATGCTAAATATACCACAGTGTACAGGACAACCCCCACAAGAAAGAATTTTCCAGCCTATGATGCCAATGGTGGCAAGCTGGAGAAACCCTGCTGTCTCCTGACTGTAAGTGCTGGAAGTGATCCAGAGGCTGACACTCGTCTTCTCTGAAGGCCAAGTTCCTATCTGACAAAGTTCATACATCACATTATAATTGGCAATTCTTGTTGGGCAATTTGCCCTTTGGTTGCAATTCCTACTTGTTTTAGACAAATGATTAGATTGTAAAGTAGCTTCTATTTTAATTTATAATTCAGAGAGTATCCCCGCAGTGATTTGCAGTCCCGCCCCAGTCCTATTATTACCAGATGTGAGGGCCTTTTGCTAACCTTTTTAAATCATTTCATCTTTAAAAAGTGAACCTCATGTGGGTGGATCTGATCCAAAGATTTTGAGGGTTTTCATTTTAACTGTTTAAAACATTTCATTGCAGATTTTCTACAATTTTTTTTCTTTTAGTTTATTCTATGTTTTTATTTTTAATCTATATTTTACTTTAAAAGTTATTCCTAGGCCAGGCGTGGTGGCTCATGCCTATAATCCCAGCATTTTGGGAGGCCAAGTTGGGAGGACTTCTTGAGCCCGGTAGTTCAAGATCAGCCTGGGAACACAGTAAACCCAATTTCTCCAAAAAATGCAAAAATTAGCCAAACGTGGTGTATGCCTACAGTTCCAGCTATTCCGGAGGCTGAGGTGGGAGGATAGCTTGCACCTGGGAGGCAGATGTTCCAGTGAACCAAGATCACACCATTGCACTCCAGTGTGGGCAACAGAGCCAGACCTTGTCTCAAAAAAAAAAAAAAAAAAAAAAAATATATATATATATATATATACACACACACACACACACACACACACATATATATTTCTATAATGACATGCAATTTACCACATGCAATTAAACAGATGTGATGTCTGGATTCTGAGCCTCAATTCTTATTATTGGAGAATGCACAGGCAGTTTGGTCTGAAATTGTACAAATTTTGGTCCATACACAAAAACTAAATGTTCAGACTAACACGTGAGTTTATTTTCTTGACTTTTTCTCCCAAATATAAACTACAGAAAGAAAATAGTAGTTTATTGAATACATCTATCACTGAAAAAAGAAAATTAGAATTTTACTATAATAAGCTTATCCTGTGTGTGGTAAGTTTAACTTACTCAGTGGAGAAGAATCGCATAACACTCACTCAAACAGAGAAGAATCAGGTAATTAAAGAGTATTTGTTTGTTTTTTTTATCCTAGAATTATTTAAGTAAGAGAGGGAAAAGTCTTGGAAGCACAAAAATATTTACTAACAATTTACTGCTTACAAAATTAGCCCCTATCCACACACAGAGACCACTGTCTATGTTAGGTAGCACCTTATTGATTATTTGTCAATTCTGTGCTGCAACAATGCAAAGCAATTGTAGACCGAATAAATCTTGCCCCCAAAATGCAGTATTTTGTAACACCAATGAAAGAGAGAGAAAGCTGCTCTAATTGAACACAAAGCCATTTGACACATAAGGATCTAGTAAAGTCAGATGGTTAACAATTAAAAGAAAAATAGACAAGAATGATTGCAAGATAAATGCTTCAGAGGAGGACGATTTAAGAACAAAAGATGAAAGAGAGGCTCTTGGGAAAATTGATGAAGCCTTCAAACACATTCACGTAAGTGCCCCCTCTTGATTACCACACTGTGAAAATCAAACATGAAATAAAAGATATTGTGTCTTCTACCACTGAAATTAGTCAGAAAAAATATCATGCTTGTCCAGAATCAATCACTGCTTGATTCATGCTGTGTTCATTCTGACATCTTATGCATAGTTGCATTTATAATCTAAATGATGGTAACTTTGGAATCAAATTTTGTAATTTTCTTCTCATTTTTTGAGATAAAATTCCAATCAAACATTTCACAATTTGGCATACATTTTTGGTCCCCATTTTAATTGCGTTTCTTTTAAATGGTCTTTTTCCAGTGGAGCATCACTTCCTGTAATGGGCCAACTATCACTTCCGGGAATAGAAGCTCATAAAATGATAGAGTTGAATTTTCAGAAGCCATCATGTTTACCACTCTTTTCCAAACAAAGAAATTAAGACTGAATGAGATCATTACCTGTCCTAAGATTATAAACAAACTCTATAAATCATTTTAATGGAGTATAAATATCACAATTTGGCTTATAATAAATAAAATAATTTCTAGACAACAAGGATGATTCTTTTGAAGACAGTGCTTCTAAATTTGAAATCATTTCCTTTTGTAAGAACCACTACTACTTTGCCATATTTTTGCCAGTCCCCTTCATGTTTTCAGTAAAAGGGTGAGAGACTAGGAGTTGTGAATTCTGTATCTACCACTTCCTCTGGAATTGTCATTCTCTGCTCATCCTACAAATCTGTTCCAGCTCAGTGTTTATTTTTATTTTCTCCTTCACTTACTGTAATCTGTGGTGGATCATTATGCAACTAATTCAAATTACCAACATATCATTCTAATAATCTTTTTAACTACACTAAAGTGAATATGGTTCTGATTTAGCAGACACTTACTGTCTGGTATAGGAAACCATGTAAATGTACCTGCTTTGCTCATGCTCTGAGGATGATGACAATATCATGTTCTAACTGTGCTTTTTTCTCCCCATTTCCACCCCACTCAGCATGCCTACCTTTCCAGTTGCCCCAGACTTCTCAAAATGGTGATCCATGACTCAGAAATTGCCTATAACATGTTTTCTTCCCAAACCTATGTGATTTTTAAAAATTTGAATTAGTGGCCAGCTTCGAAAATTGGATTATTTACATAGAAATCCAGATTTCTGGCTTCTCTTGGAAAACAAAGAAGAGCAGATCTTGCAATAATTATTTGCCATCTGTATCAGTCAGCTAAGGCTTGGTAACAACCAAACCATTTTTGCCCAGCACCCACTTTGAAGTTTGCCTAAGTCCCATCAAGCTCTGTTGTTCCCTGAAAAGATAAAATGTTAATTGTTATTTTGTATTTGTGCTAGTTGCTAGTCTTTTTTCTTACAGTGTAATTAAGGTGAAATATTTCTTGTATTCATGTCCCTGGAGAAAGTAGAGAATCAAAAAGACAGGGAGGTCTATGTGTTTCACAGAAAATGGGAGATAGCCCTCTTACACTCATTTGTTTCACCCAAGGATACTGTGAGTACTACAGTTGGCGGTATCTGATTCAGCCTATTGCTTCAATGACATTTAGTGTTTGTATTAGTCAGGGTTCTTCAGAAAAACAGAACCAATACAACAAATCTGTGTATATGTATATATGTGTGTGTATGTATACATATATATATACACCTATATCTCCATCCATATCTATCTATATACATATGGAGAGGGGTAAGATTTATTATAAGTGATTGGCTCATACGATTATGGAGGCTAAGAAATCCCAAGAGCTGCTGTCTGCGAGCTGTAAGCTGAGGAAAGCCAGTGGTATAGTTCCAGTCCTGAGTCTGAAGACTTGAGAATTGGAGAGCTGATGGTATAAGTTCAAGTTCAATTTGAAGGCCTGAGAACCAAGAGTGTTGAGAGCAGGAAAAGATTGATATCCCTCTAACAGTAAGAGATTCAGAATGAGTCCTCCTTTCCTCCATGTATTTGTTCTATTTAGGCCCCCAACAGATTGGATGAGGCCTACCCACATTGGAGAGGGCTATCTACTGAGTCCACTGTTCAAATGCCAATCTCTTCTAGAAATGCCCTCACAGACACATCAAAAAATAATATCTGATCAGCTATCTGGGCATCTCATGACCCAGTCCGTCAACATGCAAAATTAACCATCCCAGTGATCTTGTAGTAGGGATGAAGAATATGAATCAATTCATGAATTAATGCAGAAAAAAAAAAGGTAGATATGTTTCACATACCAAGGTGGTATGTCATCAGGGATATTCCACCAGTGTTGGGAAGTGCACACCACAAATCTTAAAACTAGAAGATTTTCCTACTGGACTACTGTGTATATAATTGTCAGACTGTTTATTTGTAGTCTCATGCCCTTTAAACCCAGAGAATTTGGGGACCTGCAAGAAACGAAAAGAAGGCAAGGCAAGGCAACACAGGTAACTCTCTTGTATTTGGAGCTTAAGAATCATCCTGGATATATTCACTTATTTTCAGCTTCCTTCCCTCCTCCTTTTATATGCTCATCATGAGGAGGCTTCATGCTATCTTAACCTAATTTAAGCTTAAATGGAAACATTTGCCTGTTTTATCATAATAAGAACAAACTAGTACCTTTTCCTCTTTCCAAGTAAAGAAATATTTAGAATGTGTGAAACTGTTGATAGCAAGTCCCAATTCCCTGAAGACAGACTGATCATTTACTTAGCATTCTGCCTTGGGGGCTACACTGAAGATCTCAGAGGTCAAGTCCCAAATCAAAGCTTGAGTGGAATATTTTAAAATACAGCCAGTAACCAAGAGAGTTAAAAGCTCTTTGGCATGTTTATGTCTGACCTTCATCTATTAACCTCAAGGAAAGGTAATGAAACTTGCATTCACGAGAGATGGTATTATCTACTTCAGGATAAATCTATTTAATGAATAAGTAATAAGCAAATTTTTAAAGAAAATGAAATTCCTGGGGACTCTTAGAAAATTTAACATCGCAATTTGGGAATGCGTTTACCATATAACTATGAAAATGATAATGAGCCCACAATTTCTGAGCAAGAAAATTTCTTCGTTACTAAATAATGCACTAGAAAGAAAACAAACCACCACTACAGGAATCTGCAACGGCCAATATGGATTGAATATGGATTTTTAGAACCTTGTTTTAACTAGCTGTATTAAAACGCCCTTGTCACAGTATCGAACAGTAATCAAGACACTAGGGAGGAGATGTGAAATAGACAAGAAACAGCTCGGATAGAACTGTCCTCATCATCAGTGATGTGTAGGATGATGCAAGGGACAGGAGAAAGTTAACCTTGGTGAGGGAGTTTAATCTGTGTGTATTTGCCTATTTATACTCAGGTAAGACAAAGATTAAGCGAAAGCATGTATTCGTGCCTTGCTTCAACATTTTACGAACCCCACTCTACCCATAGCCATCACTTACTGAGGAAACTGGGAACTCCACAGGCATCCAAGACCCTTCACTATCTGGCTGTCACTTCTTGGCTGTAAACAGATTTCCTGCTATTCCCCTCAAGAGGTAGTAAAGCCTAGTGGTTAAGAATCTGTGTTTAAATTCTAATTCTACCACTAACTAGTTGTGGGATAAAGTTACACAATTTATTTTAGCCTCCATTTCTCTATCTGTAAAAGAGGATTACTCACCATAGGCTTAAACAAGGATTAAGTGAGATTGTCTATGTCACATGCCTAAGCACATGCCTGACATAGAGTAGGTATACCAGAAATGTTAGCTATTGTGAAGTTACATTCAGCTTCTCTCTATTCTCTGGTAGTTACCCAGCTTCAGGCTTTTGTGGGTTTTTAGCCCTTCCTGTTCAAAGGCTCTGCCCATCTCATCTCTTCAAGTCCAAATTCATCCTTCAAATGCCTCTCCAGATAGCTCCCTAACTCCCCACCTCCCCTGAAAATCACAGTTCACCTCCTCTTCTGTTCCCTGGAAGACACACACTCAGCAACTGACCATCAGCTCCAGAAGGACAGGAAGCATGCTCCTGCCATCTTCATCATAACCACGGGGACAACCCCAGCATCTAACAAGCATTAGGTGCTGGGTAAATACTAGGTGATGAGAGAGGCAGAGAGAAGGAAAGGTGAAATGAGGGAAGAGAAAGGGAGTCTGAGAAAGGAGAGGCAAATGCAGGGTGGTAACACAAATGCATGCAAAAGCAGCCACCCAGAGAAGGCCAGGAAAGGAAGGACCGAGTGTGAGAGAGTAGGAAGCGGATTAGAGGTGGCTATGATTTTCCCCTTCGTGGTTGCTGCTGCCAGCCTGTAAATGGCTCCTGCAGCTCTTCAGTGGGATCTCTGCTAGAATAAAGCAGCTCTGTGTAAACAATATCCCTGTGTGGTCATCAAAGAATGTGCAATAGGCTCTCTGTGTGAGGGAATATATAATAGACTCTCTGATGAGATCGCCACTTTGCCCCTTGCTATTTCTGAGTGCTGCTCTGATGAAATCTCAGAATATATTACAACTAGGACCACTGGAATTTTAGTGTTGATGGGGATGAAGGGGAGAAGGAGAAGCCTTTCTGAAGCTCACAGATTCTAAATGATGATGACCACCACCACCACCCGTGGCCTGCAGTCAGCCCCAGCCTCAGTCTGTGCAAATCATTCTCACTGTGATGCTTGTTCACAATTCTGGCTCTCTCCTCACCTATGCTCTGTAGTGCCTGCTGCCTGTTATCTCTAAAGGATAGATTTGGGGGATTTTTGTCTATTTTCAGCCATCCTGTTAGAATTCAGTAATACTCTTTCAGCGGTGTCTCTACCTGATATTTTTCATTACTTACTGTCTGAACAAGCCACTGGAGAGGTCCTGATAAGAAAGGTCAAGCTGGGCATTGCTGAGGACAAGAGGTTGTCACATCTGGATGCTTCTCTATAGAACCCTGCTCTCCAGTGCTCAGGGTAAACTTACAGGTTACATGCACAGCTGCTTGTGATATGTGGCTTCAGGGATGCAGGAAGGACCGTTACTCCCAAATTCTCCCAGATTGGCCTCTGTTTTGTGAATGATCATGAATGGAGGTAAGGCACAGCCTACATATACCTTGCAATAATAAGTAGAGTTACATCTACTATGCCCCTAGTCTAGCATTATGCATTTTACAGACATTATGTGGTTTGAATTAATCCCTGTATCAATTGTATGCATTCATATATTCATTTTTACAACAAATATATACTAAGCATCTGCCATGTTCCAAAAAAGGTGGATAAAGGAGTTTACAAAACCAAGTCCCCATTCTTATTCCTTTACAGAAACAAACAATAAATATACAACATGTCAGGGGTTACAAATGCTCTGACAAAAATAAGCAGAGCACAGTCATGGAATAGAGATGTGATTGGGATGGGAAGAAGTTATTTTATATAATGGGGTCAGGGAAGGTCTCTCTGATAAGGGCAGTCTTGAACAAAGATCACAAGGAAAAAAAGAAGTAAATGCTCTTGGGAAACAGAGGTACAAGCATGGGGGCCAGAAGTGCAAAGGCTCTGAGGTGTGAGTGCATCACGTATTTCTCAGAAATATCATGAAGGCTAGTGTGGCAGGAGTGGAGTGAACAAGAGAAGTAGTAAGGGCAAGATTAGGAGTACATGGCATCCCAGTTGATACAGATACGCTTTGTTTCCCCACCCATATCTCATCTTGAGTTGTAATCCCCCATCTTGAAATGTAATCATATATTGTTAAGGGAGAGACCTGATGGGAGGTGACTGGATCATGGGGGTGGTTCCCCCCTGCCGTTCTTGTGATAGTGAGTGAGTTCTCATGAGATCTGATGGTTTATAAGGGGCTCTTCCCCCTTCACTTCCCACACATGCTGTCTTCTGCCACCATGTGAGGAAGGTCCTTGCTTCCTCTTTGCTTTCTGCCATGATTGTAAGTTTCCTGAGGTCTCTCCAGTCATCCGGAACTGTAAGTCAATTAAACCTCCTTTGTTTATAAATTATCCATTCTTGGGTAGTATCTTTATAGCAGGGTGAGAATAGACTAATACACCAGTATTCTACCAGTCCTCTAGCTTTTCTCCTCTGCCACAAGACCAGGCAGGTGTCTTATAGGGGTTGCTCCACTGGCCTGGCTCCCAGAATAAAAAGATAAATGCAGCTATGGCAGCAGCATAAAGCTGCTGATATGTAACATGAAAGAAAAGTACATGTTTATCATTTTGATCCCACCAAATTATTAAGATTATTTGTTACTACAACAAAGCTGTGTGGTACTACAAAGAAGGATTCTGCCTGGCTGTCTTTATATTATATGCCCACCCTTGGAATGAGCACTGTTCCCAGGAGAGTAGGGCATTATGTTACCAAAGCCCTGGCTAGACTGTTGTAACAGCCCCCCCAAATCTCCATGGTTTAGAAGATTAAACTTTATTTCAAATCACACAAACACCAGTGCCTACAGTGCCTAACAGAAAAGGGTCTCCTCCATTAAGTGGATCTAGAGTCCCTTATTCTATGACACCTGGTCTAAGTATCTGGCCTGCAAGGTCCCAGGATGTGAGAAAAAAGTTGGAAGTATATAAAGGATGTTTTAAAGGACGTGCCTGGAAATTGCATATACCATTTCTATCCATATCCCACCAAATAACATGGCCCCACCTAACAGTGAGAGAAGCTAGAAAATAATGCAGTTATTCTATGCCCAGGAAGAGGGGAAAATTAAATTTGTTTATTCTAGGACACAATCCCCAAAATAAGCACTAATTTGATCAAGCCTAACCCATGTACCCTCCTCTGTGGTCAAGATTTTGGCTTTATTACAAAAGGAGAATGAGAAAAATGAATAATCCTAAGAAATTATAACCCCTGTTTACTCTGCGAGGTGGAATTGCAGTGGATCACTAAAGGAGGCACAGTGGCCTAGGAATCAGGAGACTTGAGCTCTGGTCCTATATGTTATTCTCATACAGAGAGTAATTTACAATAGACCCCCTTGCTTCAGGAATCTATTTCTTTATGTGTAAAGTGTCAAAACCAACTTTAAAGGTTGTTATTTTGGGTAGACTAGAAGGCCCAGAAATAAACTGTCCATATATAGTCAACTTATTTTGACAAGGGTGCCAAGACCATTCAATGGGGGAAAGGACACTCTTTTCAAAAAAAGGCACTGGGAAGTATGGGTATCCATATGCAAAAGAATGAAATTGGACCCTTACATAATGTACAAAAATAACTGAAAACAGCTCAAAGACATGAATGTAAGAGCTAAAACTGTACAACTCTTAGACGAAAAAATAAGGGAAAAGCTTCTTGTTACTGAATTTGGAAATTGTTTCTTGGATATGAAATACAAATATGAAATATAAAATATTTCATTTGTCAATTTTGACTTTTGTTGCCATTGCTTTTGGTGTTTTAGACATGAAGTCCTTGCCCATGCCTATGTCCTGAAGGGTATTGCCTAGGTTTTCTTCTAGGGTTTTTATGGTTTTAGGTCTAACATTTAAGTCTTTAATCCATCTTGAATTAATTTTTGTGTAACGTGTAAGGAAGGGATCCAGTTTCAGCTTTCTACATATGGCTAGCCAGTTTTCCCAGCACCATTTATTAAATAGGGAATCCTTTCCCCATTTCTTGTTTTTATCAGGTTTGTCAAACATCAGATGGTTGTAGATGTGTGGTATTATTTCTGAGGTCTCTGTTCTGTTCCACTGGTCGATATTTCTGTTTTGGTACCAGTACCATGCTGTTTGGGTTACTGTAGCCTTGTAGTATAGTTTGAAGTCAGGTAGCATGATGCCTCCAGCTTTGTTCTTTTGGCTTGGGATCATCTTGGTAAATGGGATCTAATTAAACTAAAGAGCTTCTGCACAGCAAAAGAAACTACCATCAAAGTGGACAGTCAACCTACAGAATGGGAGAAAATTTTTGCAATCTACTCATCTGACAAAGGGCTAATATCCAGAATCCACAAAGAACTCAAACAAATTTACAAGAAAAGAACAACCCAATCAAAAAGTGGGCAAAGGATATAAACAGACATTTCTCAAAAGAAGACATTTATACAGCCAACAGACACATGAAAAAATGCTCATCATCACTGGCCATCAGAGAAATGCAAATCAAGACCACAATGACATACCATCTCACACCAGTTAGAATGGTGATCATTAAAAAGTCAGGAAACAACAGGTGCTGGAGAGAATGTGGAGAAATAGGAATACTTTTACACTGCTGGTGGGACTGTAAACTAGTTCAACCATTGTGGAAAACAGTGTGGCAATTCCTGAAGGATCTAGAACTAGAAATACCATTTGACCCAGCCATCCCATTACTGGGTATATACCCAAAGGATTGTAAATCATGCTGCTAAAAACACACATGCACACGTATGTTCTTTGTGGCACTATTCACGATAGTAAAGACTTGGAACCAACTCAAATGTCCATCAATGATAGACTGGATTAAGAAAATGTAGCACATATACACTATGGAATACTATGCAGCCATAAAAATGGATGAGTTCACGTCCTTTGTAGGGACATGGATGAAGCTGGAAACCATCATTCTCAGCAAACTATCGCAAGGACAGAAAACCAAACACTGCATGTTCTCACTCATAGGTGGGAACTGAACAATGAGAACACTTGGACACAGGAAGGGGAACATCACACACCAGGGCAGGACCTGTAGTGGGGTGGGAGGAAGGGGGAGAGATAGCATTAGGGGATATACCTAATGTAAACGATGAGTTAATGGGTGCAGCACACCAACATGGCACATGTATACATATGTAACAAACCTGCACATTGTGCACATGTACCCTAGAACTTAAAGTATAATAAAAAATAAAAAATATTTCGTATAAATATGAAATATAAAAGTACAGGCAACAAAGGTAAAAATAGATAAATTGAACTACATCAAAATTTAAAAGCTGTGCATCAAAAGGCAAAATCAACAGAAGGAAAAGACAACCTAGCAGAATGGGAGAAAAATATTTGCAAATCATATATATAATATGGGGTTAATATACAGAGTATATAAAAGAACTTCTGAAGTTCAACAAAAAATAAATAACATGATTGAAAAATGGACAAAAGACTTAAATAGATATTTCTCTAAAGAAGATACACAAATGGCCAACAAGCACATGAAAAGATGCTCAATACTATTAATCATTTGAGAAATGCAAATCAAAACCACAATGCAATACCAACCACCTTGTGCCTATTAGGAAAGCTACTATCATTTAAAATAAAAGAAAAACAGCAAAAAAAAAAAAAAAAAAAAAAACACACACACAGTGTTGGTGAGGATATGTAGAAATTGGAACACTTGTGCACTGTTGGTAGAAATGAAAATTGTGCAGTCACTATGAAAAAAAAGCATTTCTTTTAAAAAGTTAAAATTACCATATGATCCAGTAATTCCACTTCTGTGTGAGTGTACCCGAAAAAATTGAAACCAGGTCCTCAAATAAGTATCTGCATACCCATGTTCACAGCAGAATTATTCATAATATTTAAAAGCTGGAAGCAATCCAAGTGTCCATTAAAAAGGTAAATGGATAAACAAAATGTGGTATATGCATACAATAGAATATTACTCAGTCACAAAAAGGAAGGAAATTCTGACACATACTACAACATGGATAAACCTTGATGATATTATGCTAAGTGAAATAAGCCATTCACAAAAAGACGAGATATTATTCCACATATATGAGGTACCTAGAAGAGGCAACATCATAGAGACACAAAGTACAATAGTAGGTGCCATGGGCTCACAGAAGGGGGAAATGGGGAGTTATTTTTTAATGAGTACAGAGTTTCAGTTTTGCAAGATGAAAATAGTTCTGGAGATGGGTGGTGGTAATGGTTGCACAGCAATGTGAATGTACTTAACACTCTGAACTATACACTTAAAAATGGCTACGATGGTGCATTTTAGGTTATGGGTATTTACAACAATTTAAACTTTGTGTGTGTGTGTTGGTGTGGGTGTGGGTGTGGGTGGGTGCATGCACGCACATGCTTTTGAGTGATTTGGGGCCTCAGGACCTCTTTGAAAGTCTTTATAGAAGCTTTTAGACAAAGAAATATTGAGGAAACTTCTAGAGGCTTCAAGATCTATCAAGTTTGTGGATTTCAGGCTCAAAACCTTGGAAAAGGATATGATAGACCCCTTCAACTCTAACACTCTATGATTCAACTGAATATATCAGAGGGTAAAAACCAGAGAGGTATTTACAGTGGAGAGGAGACATAACCTCTGGGCTATGTGTTCTGCAAACCTGCCCCATAGGCTCTCATCCTTTGCTTTCCATCAGCAATAAGATTTACCCAGAGACATTTTTATCATGTCCCGCTGGAACAGATAAAAAATATGTATATATCAGGTGGATTTATTTTCATACATTTTCAATGAGTTGACAATCGCTTATTCTTGACTGAAATATGGCTTGGGTGATTTCTTCCCATTTGCAATACAGCCCACTTTGTGCATCCAAATGACAAACGGCTGATCCACAGGTTGGTAAATAAGAGAACAGCCATCAGCTGTGCCATGTTCTCCATCATTAACATGAATCAGTTTTACGTGATGCATCGTACCTCTTAGAGCAGAGAAAAACAGCACCTCTGGAATGCAGCTATTGCAGTCTGTCTTGATTAGACCACCAACTCCTTTAGGTATTTTGGCACTTACGTTATCTGTAACTGGTATATCTGTCAGGAAAATGGGTGTCAGCCCCTTTTATTAATGTATTATTCTCAGGAAATAAAGACAACTAGTTACCCCTCACAGGGAGGCAGTTGCGGGGAAAGGAGGGGAGTTAGTTTCACTCTACTCGGTGGCCATGGCTGAGATCCTAGTCTTGGACTAACCATTTTACAAATATCTCAGGTGGATTTTGTGTGACAGAGTATGGATGGTCAGTTTCAAGATATTGTTATTCCTGGCATTTAAAATTTCAAAAAGATCAAAGGGTATGTACCTAACTGTAGCATCTTCACAACTCAGGGTTTGTTCATTCCTTCATTTAGTAGATACCTATTAAGTGTCCAAAGTGCACTGGGTATGGTTCTGAGATGACAGAGGCATGATTCCAAAACTCAAGAGTGACATTCCAGTTGAGGAGATAAAACATGTATCCTGAAGTTACCTAGTTTACAGAGACTACATTCCAAAGCCAGCATTCTTCTTGAGGTTTCCCAGAAAGGTCTTGTCCATGTTAAAAAACAAGATATCTTGCTCAAAAAGCCCAACAAAGCCAGTTTTTCCAGTGATTGGAAAGGATCATCAGTTCTTTGAGCACTATATGAAGGAGTTAACTTGCTTGCCATTTTTCTATTTGCCCAGGAAGAGGAAAATGAAATTGAATTAGGTGACCTTCAGTGCTGTCTCTGTGGTAGGAAATACCTTTGGTCCAACCTAAGCCATATGCCTGCCTCTATAGTCAAGGTTTACTATGGGAACTTCTCAGTCAACCATGGGGAACTAGTGTTTACAGATACATGTTTATATTATGACATGTTGTATTAGTCTGTTTTCACACTGCTGATAAAGACATACCTGAGACTAGGTAATTTATAAAGAAAAAGAGGGTCGGGCATGGTGGCTCAAGACTGTAATCCCAGTATTTTGGAGGCCAAGGCGGGTGGATCATTTGAGGTCAGGAGTTCAAGACCAGCCTGGCCAACATATTGAAACCCCATCTCTACTAAAAAATACAAAAATTAGCCGCCGGGCGTTGGGATACATGGTTGTAATCCCACCTACTCAGGAGGCTGAGGCAGGAGAAATGCTTGAACCCAGGAGGTAGAGGTTGCAGTGAGCCAAGATAGTGCCACTGCACTCCAGCCTGGGCAGTGGAGTAGGACTCCATCTCAAAAAAAAAAAAAAAAAAAAAAAAAAAGATGTTTAATGGACTCACAGTTCCACATGACTAGGGAGACCTCACAATCATAGCAGAAGATGAAAGGCACGTCTTACATGGCAGTACACAAGAGAGAATGAGAACCAAGTGAAAGGGGTTCCCCCTTATAAAACCATCAGATCTCATGAAATTTATTCACTACCACAAGAACAGTATGGAGAAAACTGTCCCCTTGATTCAATTATCTCCCACTGTGTTCCTCCCATGACATGTGGAAATTATGGGAGCTATAATTCAAGATGAGATTTGGGTGGGGATACAGTCAAACCTATCACATGTCCTAAAAGCAAGACCCTGGGGACTGGCACTAATTAAGGGTATAACAGATTACTTTTATCTCCCACCTTGGGCTTGTTCCAGAGCATATACCCATCGAATGGAATGGCAAGTAAAATAGTCTGCTCTATCCAAATTTTAAAAAAGATCACTTGTGTTTTTTTCTTTTATTGTTGGCTAAATGCAGTTTTAAAGTTCAAACAACTTTTCTTTTGATTTTACTCTACAAATAAATACATTTCAAGCTACATTGTGAAAATGCAGTAAGAGGCAATCAAGTGCTGCTGGTCATTGATAACATGGGAGTGGGTGTTTCCAGGTGAGAGAGCTGAGATCATCCTCTTGGAGAAAATGGAATTTGAACTGGACATGAAAGATAGTGAGCCAGAGGATTCAGCCAGGGGAAACAATCAGCAAAGACTGGGAGATGGCCACGTGTTGCATGTATCCAAATAATATCACAGAGTGCATCCATAGGTGATGGTAGAAAAAAAAATTGAAGCAGATAATTGCAAGGCTTGAATGCCATGCTTAGGGTTTTGCATGATTTTGAGAAGGATATGGGAAGTTACAATACGTTTTGCAGTGTAGGAAACATGATGAGAGTAGTGTCAGCAGAGTGTTAAAAGTATTAGAAATGGAAAGTTTGGAGATTTGAAGGCCACGTGGGAGACAGTTGGCTCAGAGGCACAAATTTGCAAGGAGGAGGCAAAGCCGAAGAATTAGAGATGATTTCACTTCCTGTGTGTTTGTCTATCTCCTCAAGTAGACTATTGTGTCCTAGAGGCTAGGGATCTACATTCTTCTGTTTATCTCCTGAAGTTTCTAGTATAGTCCTTGACACAAAGTGAAACTGAATAAATGCTTGCTGAATCTCATGCTGCCCCCCAACATTTTTCGTCTGTTCCCAGAAACTCTGCTCTCTAGAGGGTAGGTGATTAGTTCTTACTATAAAGCAATCCCAGTCTTTCTTCTTTCTGGGTTATGTTATCACAGATGTTTCTCTAAGGATTAGAGAGACAGATGGAACTGGCCATTGGCATTAGACTGGAAAATTGGTTTACTATATGGGTGGCAGCTATAGGGACTCCTACACTTTCTGTGTTTTTTGTTGTTGTTGCTGTTATCATTTGAGACATGGCCTCACTCTGTTGCCCAGGCTGCAGTGCAGTGGCATAGTCATAAATCACTGCAGCCTCGACCTCTCAGGCTCAAGTTTTGACCTCCTGCTTCAGCCCTCCAAGTAGCTGGGACTACAGGCGTGCACTACCTACACCCAGCTAATTTTTTTATTTTTTGTAGAGATGGAGTTTCTCCATGTTGGCCAGGCTGGTCTCAAACTCTTAAGCTCAAGTGATCCACTCGCCTTGGCTTCTCAAAGTGCTGGGATTCTAGGTGTGTGAGCCACCATGCTGGGCCACTTTCTGTGTTTTGATTAATTGATTATTGCTTGTTAGTGATTTGGACTAATAGGAAATCGAGAAACAGTTCAGTAGTCCAACGTTCCTTACATTATGAGACTCCTCACTGCTATGGCTAGCCTTTCAAGCCCTTTGCTTAAAGATTTCCAGGGTCGGGAGAACACTACCCTGACGTTACTGGACTATTCTAATTGTTCAGAAGTTCTAAAACCATTAGCTTTCTCCTATGGGTCTTTTGTGTTACAGCTATGGATACCTCCATACACATACATACCAGCCTTCCCACATCCATCTTCTTCTGGTTGTGGCCCTTTGAACACCTAGATTACTTAAAAATAAGATAACAACTATTTGGAAGTTGTCTTGAGAGACTTTATTAACACATGGCATTCTCAAGCAATAAGAATCATCCCTAGCTCAAATCCAATCCCATTGGGGAGGAAAAGCTTTGTTAAAAATCTTGTTAAAAATCACAAATATTTTTAATCGGAAATTTTACCATATTACTATAGCTTTCCCCATTCACCATAACAATCCACATAGAAAAGGGCATGAAAGGAGAGTCATATAAGGGGCCTCATCTCATTCTTTGGTTTTCCTAGATATACAATATCTCTGATTAATCTGGCTTGTGGTGATTTGACTGTCCAAATTTTGCTTATCATTGGAGTTGTTTGCAGATAGAAGAAGAGAGATATGTAGGAAATAATAAGAGATATTCCACAACATTTAGTTGAAGCAACAGGAAGAGGAAGAAATCTTGAAAGCCACTTTACATCTACATCAATTCATGAAAATCCATTTAAAGTCTTTTAGCCTTGAAAAACATCACAGACTTTGGCAGACAATAGGGCAAAAATGAAAGAGTGGAAAATTTTAGTCAAGTCTGAGTTTGCATCTAACACTGGATATTATTATTTAAAGCATAGTATTTCGGCTGGGCACAGTGACTCATGACTGTAATCTCAGCACTCTGTGAGGCCAAGGCAGCCCAATTGCTTGAGCCCAGGAGCTCAAGACCAGTCTGGCAACACAGTGAAACCCCATCTCTAAAACAAAATACAAAATTAACTGGGCATGCTGACACATGCCTGTAATCCCAGCTACTCAGGAAGCCGAGGTTGGGAGGATTACAAAGCCCAGGAGATCGAGGCTGCAGTGAGCCATGATTGTGCCACTGCACTCCAACCTGGGTGACAGAGTGAGACTTTGTCTCAAAAAATAAAAACAAAAATAAAACATAATATTTGACCAGGTGCAGTGGCTCACACCTGTAATCCCAACTACATGGGAGGCTTAGGTGGGAGAATCACTTGAGGCCAGAAGTTTGAGACCAGCCTGAGCAGTATAGCAAGACTTCAGCTTCACAGTAAAAACAAAAACAAAAACAAAAATACAAAAAGTAGCTGGGCATGGTGGTTCATACCTGTAATCCCAGCTTCTCGGGTGGCTGAGGTGGGAAGATCACTTGAGCCCAGGAGGTCAAGGCTGTAGTAAGTCAAGATCATGCCACTGCACTCCAGCCTGGGTGACAGATTGAGACCCCCATATCAGAAAAAAAAAAAAAAAGTACTATTCTATAGCATCACATAGTAATAATCTGCAACTATCAGCCCTTTTTTTTCTAAAGTGAGAAAGTTACCTTCTTTCACATAGCAGCCAGCTGTTACTTCTCTCTTAATCCTTTTCTTTTTGGGTCCATACACTCTCAGTTCTTCCAAGCAACCAGCTAGTGGGTAGAGAAAGATAATAAAGTCCCAATCTCTGCCTTAGAGGGTTCACACTCTCCAAATAAACCCACACTTACCCCATCAACCTTGATATGGTTTGGCTCTTTGTCCCCACCCAAATCTTATCTTGTAGCTCCCATAATTCCCATGTGTTGTGGGAGGTTCCCAGTGGGAAATGATTGAATTATGAGGTGGGCCTTTCCCATGATGTTCTCATGGTAGTGAATGGGTCTCACAAGATCTGATGGTTTTAAAAATGGGAATTTCCCTGCACAAGCTCTCTCTTTGCCTGCTGCCATCCATGTAAGATGTGACTTGCTCCTCCTTGCCTTCTGCCATGATTGTGAGGCCTCCCCAGCCATGTGGAACTATAAGTCCAATAAACATCTTTCTTTTGTAAAGTGCCCAGTCTCGGGTATGTTTTTATCAGCAGTGTGAAAACAGACTAATACAAACCTCTTCTATATACTCTTGGATTTATCACTGTTCCCTTGAAAATATGGCACTTGGGATTAAATTAGTAGTCTAGATCTGGACTGACCAGTGTAGATGGTAATGGGACAGAAACCTCCCATATTGTGTTAAATGTTGTGTTTTTATTAATAAAACCTAACAATTTGCTGGCTTGCAATGAGCATGTGATTAACTGAAATTCCCTGGTCCAGATACCCATCACACATTTGTGCAATTTACTTATCTGAGCTTTAGTAAAAGACTATATGCATCCCCATCAAATTTTATCTTAATGGTCTGGACTCCCGATTTTTGGTTTGTTAGTATCAAAATCCTTTTTAAATGCTAGACTCAAGTCTCTTTCTAAGCAGAGAGTAATACTCTGTTCTGCCGAAAGTGAGCTAAAGCACTGTAAGAAGTCATTTGCTGTCCATCCCAAATCCCTTGCCATTGAGCCCTTTAAAAATGGCAACAAGGAGAGTTGAGTTCAACACTGAAAAGAATACCTGCAGTAACCTCTGCCTTTGTTGGAAAAAAAATAGAGCTCTATATGAAGAATTTGAATGTTCCCATTCAGACTGTTTGAAGATATAAATCTGTATTCATCCTTATAATGCTGAATGGTTAGCTTAATGTGTGGTGAAATAGGCTCACAGGCTAATTCCTTTATGCCTGTGTGCGTTGTTGCATCATCTGGAAGGAAACAGCATTTTCATCAGCTCTTTCAAGGAATTTAGTGCTCCAGAAGGAGCTATATTTTTCAGGGCTCCCAAACTCACCCCGAGGTACCATAAAAGATTAAACTTGGCTCATTCATGAAAAGTAGATTTTTTAAAATCTTGATTTATTTCAACTTTGTGTAATAAAGCTTTCTGATCAGCCTCATGTGTATAAGAAAAATAAAGAGGAAAGAAATTATGACACAGAAAATATTTTCTGAAAATTGTTTCTTCTCTGGTCAAGATGCATTTCAACAATATGCAAATTAGGCAGTGCCATTGTACGGTAATTATGTTTTCTTAATGTTTCCACAACAGCTCTGCTTTTGCCAGACTTAAAAATTTTAGCAGCATAATGGTCACTTTGGAAGGGATTAGCACCCATTATATCTAGAGAAGGAAGGAAAACCTTGGAAAATCAAATTCAGATAATGCAGAGAGAATATACTTTCCAGTGCTAATTTGTTTTGTAGTTATCTTAAGGGAGAAAAACAGACTTCTATCTCCAGGGAAAAAAAATGGATAAAATGCAAAAGAATTAATTACAAACATCCTAAAATGCAGAATCCTGAAGTTCTAAAACTATACTTAAAAATCTTCACAGGACCATTGGATCCTCAGGCTGAATGGATTTCAGGGTAGCTGCAACTCATCAAAGCGTGTGCCACAGGATGTAAGTTCTGAGCCATGTTAATAGATGCTGTCTTTCAGAAATATGCTCTTTTTGTCAAGTAAATTTGTAAACTGCACTAGATTAAACAAAGTTAGCCAAGTTTCAGTCCCTATAGGACCTCTCCTAAATATGCCAATGTTCAAGGATTGTCCTCCAAAACCAGATAAATAAAGGACACAGCATTCCCAAATGGAATCCTATTTTCACAGTGATTCTTTTAAGATATGGGTATTTTAAGAAAAACTTGTTAGAGAACATTGGCTACATCAATCCCTAGTGTTATAATAATAATAAAACTGTAGCCCAAGAAATTAAAGAGAATCTTCTGAAGTCACCCAGATGACTAAAGGTTGAACTAGAAATAAAATTTCAGCCCTCTAATTCCCGGTACAGCTCTCTGCTACCTCTTGCATATTCACTGGCTGGTCATTCAGTAGAAGCTCATGTGATAATGACACATCTATAAATTTCTACTTTTTAGAAAATTCCATAATTTTTCTACAGGGAACAACAGATCTGTCATATACTATCTTATGCTTTTCTTATTCTAAGTGAATTTCACAGTTTAGAAAATTCCAAGTAATCTTGATACATCATTATTACCCAAAAAATTACTTCCAAGTCATTGTTTAAATAGATGAAACCCATTGCAACAGGGGTCTCAGATCTTATTGCCTCAGGGGCCTGAGAGATGATGTAAGTGAAATAGCTCAGCTGTAGCCAGCAATTGCTTGATGGAAATTTGGGATCTTTGTTGCTAGCTCTGAAGAAAAGAAAGAAAGGAGAGAGAGAGAGAGAGAAAGAGAGAGAAAGGGAGGAAGGGAGGAAGGAAAGAAAAGAGACAGAGAGACGGAGAGAGGGAGGGAGGGACGGAGGGAGGCGGGGAGGAAGGAAGGGAGGGAGGGAGGGAGGGAAGACAGGGCCGGGCGAGGTGGCTCATGCCTGTAATCCCAGCACTTTGGGAGGCCAAGGCAGGCAGATCACCTGAGGTCAGGAGTTTGAGACCAGCCTGGCCAACATGGCAAAATCCCATCTCTACTAAAAATATAAAAATTAGCCGGGCATGGTGGCATGTGCCTGTAATCCCAGCTACTCGGGAGGCTAAGACAGGAGAATCGCTTGAAGCCAGGAGGCAGAGGGAGGTTGCAGTGAGCCAAGATCGTGCCACTGCACTTCAGCCTGGGCAACAGAGCAAGACTCTATCTCAAAAAAAAGGAAACGAAAGAATGCCAGAAATGTATGTTTTTATGTGATACTTACAATTTTACATGTTGTCAAGTAGTTTATATTTTAAAATATAGTAAATTTCTGACCAACAAAACATACCTGCAGGCAGAATTCAACCTGTAGGCTGCCAGTTTCCAGCTTCTTCTTTACATTTTGGAATCAGTCCAATTCTCTCCCTTGACTGTGCTTATGCAGTGGTATGGTAAAGACTCTGGGTATCCCCTGGACAGAGTCACACAATGAATAGACCACCTGTTTCCAGCACCCAGCTTCCATTTTCCATTAAAACCAAATGATGCAAAAGAAAGCAGAAAGCCAGAGCTAGGTCAGAGATAAAGAGAGGGAGATAGCTCAGTTAAGATCCTGGCTGCCTCCCACTCAACTTGTATCTCTTTTTCTAGTTAATTTTATTTTTTAATAGACTTTATTTTTTGGAGCAATTTTAGGTTCCCCCGCAAAACTGAGTGGTAAGTACAGGAAGTTCCCGCAAGCCCCCAAAACACAACCTCCCCGACTGTCAACATCCCCACCAGAGAGGTACATTTGTTATAATCAACAAACCTACTTTGGTATATCGTTATCACCCAAAGTCCATAAGTTTGCATTAGGGTTCATTCTTGGTGTCGTACATTCTTTGGGTTTTGACACACATAGAATCACATGTATCCACCATTGTAGTATTATACAGGGTATTTTTGCTGCCCAAAAAGCCCTCTGTGCTCTACCTATTCATTCCTCCCTCCCCTCAAACACTGACACCACTGATCTTTTTACTGTATCCACAGTTTTATCTTTTGCAGAATGTCATATAGTTGGAACCACATAGTATTTAGCTTTTTCAAATTGGCTTCTTTTACTTAGTAATATTTACAGTTTCTCCATGTCTTTTCATGGCTTGATAGCTCATTTCTTTTTAGCAATGAATAATATTCCATTAACTGAATATACTTTACAGTTTATTTATCCACTTACCTACTAAAGGAAATCTTGGTTTCTTCTAAGTTACAGCAATTATGACTGTAGCTGCCATAAACATTTGTGAGCGGGTTTTCGTGTAGACATAAATTTTCAGCTCATTTGGGTAAATTTCAAGGAGCAAATTGCTGGATCGTATGGTAAGAGTATATTTAGTTTTGTGAGGAAATGACAAACTGCCTTCCAAACTGGCTGTACCATTTTGCATTCCCACTAACAATGAATGAGAGTTCCTGTTGCTCCACAACTTTTATCTCTTTTAATGCCTGATACTTACACTCAGCTTACTGATGGATATGCATTACTCACCAAACAAATTAGTACATGAAGATTCTGCTTCAGGGACCTGGGTCTCAGAATACCTGAGTTCTGTTCTTTGTGTATTTGATTAATTTTCAAAGTTGGACATCTCAAGGCAAAGCAGCTTCTCTCACAACTCTGGCCATGAGACTAGGCTTCTCCTGACCCATCTCTCCAAATTTTGGTTGTGAGAAATCATTTTCTTGTTACGCTTCTGGGAGGAAGTTGGGAAGCATATATTATTAAATATTTTCCCCTTGGACTTTTAAAATAGCCCAACCTGTAGTCTGAGAGCTGATAAATTGAGCCGAATAGAGATCTGGATAAAATTAGAAGTCCCTAAAACCTAGACGGTGGCAAACTTCACTTTTTAATTTCTATAACCGTTTTCTTACACTGCTGAGCTCAATATGAGGGCAGAAGACAACTTTATTTTCCTCTGTTACTTGTTCAAATTTATGGCATGAATGAAATCTTGGTCAGATCTTAGAACTTTCAGGGGTCACTTTCAGATAATTACAAAAACTCCCCATCATTTTCTGTTCCCGAAACAGTCTCAATTCAAGGAATTTGCAATAATCCAAACTCTTATCTGACTGTAGAGATTTTCAGCCTCCAGCATAGTGGTGCTTTTAGTTCTTTTTAGCTTTGCTGAAGTCTATAAAGAGGGTAGGGAGCTTTGGGGTCTCCTGGTCCACATTAGCTGGGTTCACCCCTCCAAGCTGGAACCAGAAGGCGATGGGCAGGTAAAAAGGGCATAGTTTTATGTGACTAGTGATGCCATGATTTGGAGGATGTTTTAAAACTGCCTCTTTCCCTTTGGGGCATTCGTTTCCCTCTGGTTGTGGGGCTTTTGTGTGTTTCTCGGAGATTTCCCTCCTACGAACCTTCAGCTGAACTTCGGAGACATCTCTCTTGGACCAGTTGCACAGGGGTCCCTCCCTTAGGCTCTGGAGTCAGATCTCAGGGGTTTGTATTGTCAATTATGAATAAATTACCCATACCTCAGTTTCCCCACCCAGGAAATAAGGATGATAATAATTATTTCTAATTCATAGGGCTCTGAGGATTTAAGGAAATGATCAATGTAAGTTGTTTACAATAGAGCTTGGTATGTAGTAAGACCTCATAATATGTGTTGTTATTATTAGGCCATGTATCAATATTTTGAAGGGAGTTTCTGGAAGATTAGGTTACCAAAGGCACAATTTTAGAGTCAGATAAGGAGGGAAAGATGGGAAATAACTACAAAAAATTATGGCTTTAAAAAAATAAGAAATATGTTCCAAAGTTATATGTGATGCTATAGTAAAATAGACACTGGGTTTGCCTTCAGAAGACCTGGGTTCTAGTCCTGACTCTGCCTCCCACTGCTTCATGTTCTTGAAAATGTAACAGAACCTCTCTGTTCTTAATTCATGGTTTTAAGCCCATCTCTTAATTTTGCTGGTTTAATATTGGCTAAATCACTTAAATTCTCTAATCCTTAGTTTCTTCATCTTTAAAATGGAATGATCAGTCCAGCCCCCATGGGATTCCACTAGTGATCAAGTGGGAGAGTATATAAATGAGCATAAACCCTAAATCATTAATTCATTCATTCAGCAAACATTTCTTGACATTTATTGACCAATCACATGTTCCAGACACTATCAAACTGTAAACTATTGCTAACATTACCATTAAGGAAGTGGACAAACTCTAATATTTCTTCCAGTTTTAAAATTATTGAAATCAAATAATAAAGGAGGACTCCTTCCTCCCCTTGTCCATGAATGGTTTGTACCCGCCAGCTAAAGAAACAGCTAAGGCAGCTCTGTGCAATAGGACTTTCTGTGGTGATGAAAATACTCCAAATTCACGCCAAAACAGCAGCCACCAGGCACACATGGCTATCGAGTGCTTGAAGTGTAGCTAGTGTCACTGGGGAACTGGATATTTTATTTTATTTTGAATGTTTTATGTGTAAGCACACTCATCTAGTGGCTACCATATTGGACAGTGCAGGATTCTAAGACCCTAAGCAAAAGGTGGTGCAGGCAGAAAAGAGAAATGCAGACCATGAAGTCTAATTCAAGAGATATATTTGCCACTGGGTAGAAGCATATGTTTGACTGTAGATATTTGGTGTTACTGTTTGTCATTATTGAACCCTGGAACTTAGATCATAGTGATTCGTCTGGAAGAGACTTCCAGCTTAAGTTGCAAAGAGACTTGCCGACTGCCTTTACCTAAAATGGGGTGGGGAAAATCCTCAAGACCTCTGTTCTTACAGAGTATAATTTTTGTTTCATGAACAATGAAGAATCAAGGATTTATTAGAAATTTTCTATTCGTTGGTTTTTAAAACAGGCATGGTTAACAGGCATTAAATGCAAACAAATGCATTTCCTCCTAAGTGCTCCACTGATGGAAATATAAGAGTGAATGATTTAGAGAACATATATTCAGAGCCTCTAATTCTGTAATTTCTATAAATCAGACATTGCTAAATGGTGTTGGGAATTCACACACTGAGAAGAACGTTGGCATGACTTTATGAAAACATAACTAAGGCCGGGCACGGTGGCTCATGCCTGTCATCCCAGAACTTTGGGAGGCTGAGGTGGGTGGATCACCTGAGGTCAGGAGTTTCAGCCCAGCCTGGCTAACATGGTGAAACCCCATCTCTACTAAAAATACAAAAATTAGCAGGGCAAAATGGCAGGCACCTGCAATCCCAGCTACTTGGGAGGCTGAGACAGAAGAATCACTTGAATCCAGGAGGTGGAGGTTGCAGTGAGCAGAGATTGTGCCACTGCACTCCAACCTGGGCAACAGAGCGAGACTCCACCTCAAAAAACAAAAAGAGAGAGAGAAAGAGAAAAGAAAGATGAAACGAGAGAAAAGAAAAGGAAGGAAGGAAGGAAGGAAGGAAGGAAGGAAGGAAGGAAGGAAGGAAGGAAGGAAGGAAGGAAAGAAGGAGAGAAAGAGGGAAAGAGAGAAATAAGGGAGGGAGGGAGGGAGGGAAGGAAGGAAGGAAGGAAGGAAGGAAGGAAGGAAGGAAGGAAGGAAGGAAGGAAAGAAGGAAGGGAGAGAGAGATAAAGAAAAGAAAAGAAAAGAAAAGAAAAAACTATGGAAGGCCTGGTATGGCTGAAGGGGCAATGGACTCCAAGTTCATTCTCATGCCAGGTCTGGGTTTTTGTTTTTCCTTTTACCATTTCTACAAAATGGGTGCAATTTCCCAAATCTATCAAAATGAGATAGCTCAAAGAGACAAATCTCCTTAACAGAACTGTAAAAGTCTGATTCGATTTGACACCTGGTTTTACCATTTAGTGCCTGTGTGACTTTGGGAGAATTCCTTAACTTTTCCATGCCTCAGTTTCTTAATCTTTCTAAAGTAGGGTACCTGACTCACAGGGTTATGGCAGGAATTTAAATAGTAAATTACCATAAAGCACTGAAATCACTGCATAAAATGGAAGACTCAAGGAATGCTAGCTAATTTACTATGATTAAGAGCTCTTCCAGGCTAAAATAATAACAATAAAAGAAAAATACAATTTAGTGAGAGATTATAGATTCTGTACATTCTATCAGTTCAGAATGACAGAAAAACTTGGCAGGGGCAGAATCATAGAAGTTGGGTTTCCGTTACTCTTGGAAATTGGTGTAGGAGCTGTGCATCTTCACATGTTCTGTAAAACGGGGAATCCACCAACAGGTGAGCAGACAGTGAACAGAGCCAAGAGCAGGGCAATTTGACTATATCTCCCGTATTCCCAGGTGAGCAGAGGAAAAGTAAGACAAATACAACAGAACCAGAAAACAGAACATCATATTGAATACAGGCATATTTCTGAAAATGATCAATTCTAGGAAACAAAAGAAATACTTGGCATCTTCAAAAGGATGCAAGAAGAGTTTCTGTGATGTGAGAAATCATATATATATATATATAAAACAGACTGCTGTAGAAGACTACAGGGCAGATGCAAAGTTAGCAGGCTGGCCATGGAAAGAGACCTGGGCCTGTCACAGAAGAACAGTGGTAGGATTGGCATGATATAGAACAACTTCAGAAGCCCTTCCAGAGTGCAGAAGAACAGCACACAAGGGGTGAGATGATGAGAGGCCATCAGCACAACAATTAAGAAGGACAAAGGGTGAATTCTCATCTAGGGTATTCACAATGAGGGAAACAGAACATTTAAAGCAAAAGTAATCAACAAAGACACAACTAGAAAAAATAAATGCTCTCGAAGAGGTCGAGGAAATGGGCAAAGTTACTGAGTCTGCAGATGGAGAGACTACCCACTTCCAATACTCAATGGGAAAAAGCTGAAAAAGGCAAGGAGACATCCTCCCCTATAGCCTCTTCCAGCTTCTTGAGGCTGCCTTCATTCCTTGGTTCATGGCCCCTTCCTCACATCACTCCAACCTCTACTTCTGTTCTCACATCTCCTTTTTCTCACATTGACGGTCTTACCTCCCTCTTATAAAGACCCTTCTGATTATATTCAGCCCACCCAGTTAATCATGGATAATCTCTCATTTTCAAGATGCTTAACTGCCATCTGAAACATCTCTTTTGCCACCTGTTTACATATTCACAGGTTCTGAGAACTCACATATTTGGGGGAACATTATTCTATTAATACTAGAACCATAAGCAAGTAACAAGCAGCCTAAACAATGAGAAGTGTAAAGTCAGGTCCACCTGCTTTTTACTTAGAGCAGTTGTTCCCTGGGTGTAGTTCCTGGACCAGTAACATCAGTATCACGTGGAAATTTGTTAGAAAGGTAAATTCTTAAGCCTCACCTCAGACCTATAGAATGGGAAGCTCTAGGGAGGTGAGGCTTAGCAATGAGCATGTTAATAAGCCTTCAAAATAATACTGATGCATGGCCGAAGTTTGAGAATCCATGGCCTAGGGGAGGTATGAGAATCAAGGACCAATATTCTGTTCATGCTGTCAGCAGCTGTCTTCCATTTCTGTTTTGTCAAGGAGAAATGCCACTAAAAGGCCTATAAGAGCTTTGAAGATTAAATTACAATAATCTATAACTATTTTGTTTATTCCTTTTATTGTTCCAAATAGAATTTAAAAAGATAACTTGCAAAAGTCAGTCACCTTAATAGGTAAAGTGTTATTCCTGATTTTGTAATCCCTGGGGAACTTTTGCAGAGAAGACAGAATTTGGATTGAGAGGGTGATGGAGGGCTTGTAACCATAATAGGTCTGTTGCCCAATGTGCACAGTAAGTCAATACGCCTAGACACTGACAGCAAAAAAAAGACATTTAATTGTAGGGCCACCAAACAAGGAGACAGGAGGAAACCTCAAATCCATCTCCCTAAGGAGTTTGGTGCTAGGGCTTTTAAGGGTTTTGGAGTTGGCCAAAATGTGGAGATTGTTGATCGGTAAAAGACTGTAGGGTGAAGTCATAGGACAGGGAGATGAAGAAATAATATTCCCATCCATGCTGATTTGGTTTGGTTTCTCTGGAGGGGTCTTTAAACTGGCATCAGCTGTTTTGCTGGAATTCAAGAATTCCAGATCTGCTTAAGCAGGTTTTTTTTGGCAGTGGTTGGGGGGTGGGTAGGGTAGGGGGCGGTCATCTCTAGGCTGCAGTACAGTGGAGCAATCACAGCTCACTGCTGCCTCGACCTCCCTGACTCAAGCAATCCTCCCACCTCAGCCTCAGGAGTAGCTCAGACTACAGGTGCATATCACCACACCTGGCTAATTTATTATTTGTGGAGACAGGGTCTCACTATTGCTCAGGCTGGTCTTGAACTCCTGGACTCAAGTGATCCTCCTGCCTCAGCCTTCCAAAGTGCTAGGATTGTCGACATAAGTCACCATACCCAGCCTGCTCAAGCAATTCTTAAACAAAAACTTTATTAATCTAATATGACAGATCCCATCTATAGAAATAACAGGGATGCAAATGGTTAGTATCTAGTGTTATGTGACTTTTGGTTACAAGGGAGTAGGTCAAAGTTCAGCCTGATTAATGCTTAATGGTAACTATATTTCTGTCCATAATTCCTGTTAACCCAGTGAGGATGGCTGTAAGCTGAGCCCCTCCTTTCTTCCAGCCTCTCTCCTCCTGTCCCTCCCCACCCTTCCCTTTATCCCTTCCCCTGACCCCCAACAAAGCAGCCCTGCTTGTATTAGTTAGGAGTCAATAAAAACCACATTGGAGGAGGTTGGGCAAAGTAAGTAACCACTGATTTACAAACATTTAAAATGTTAGAATGAGAAAGAGTCTCTGAGAGCATGTTTTGAAGGCCCTCATTTTACAGAGGACTCTGAGGCCCGAGGAGGTCACGCCCAAGGTCACACAGTTAATGTGTAGAAGCCAGGACTAGCTCCCCAGATTCCTGACTTTATGCTAGTCGGGTAGACTCCGACATGCCAAATAAAAAAGCATGAACTGTTTTCACCCGAAACCAAGAATCCTGACTAAAACAGAGTAAATCTGCCCTGCTCTTATTTTCATTATGGTTCCACACTGTAAGGAGAATCAGTTAGCAAAATGTGAGAATCAAGCTCTTTGCTCTACTGCCAGGGCAAAATGAAATTGAAATTTATCTGAGGTGTGGCCAGAGCAAGAGCAGCCCTGTGAAATCTTTGTAGTACCCTAGGAAAGAAATCCCCTGAGGGCCAAAATAAGAATTTTAGAAAATAAGATCACCAAGGGTAGACAGGGGTAATGAAGCCAGTTGCTGGGATGGGGATGGGTGAGGAGTGAGGCAGGGTTGCCTGTGCAAGGTGAAAGGAGACAGAGCCTTGCCCTGTCCCCCAGGCTGGAGTGCAGTGGCCCAATCTCAGCTCACTGCAACTGCTGCCTCCCAGGTTCAAGCGATTCTCATGCCTCGGCCTCCCAAGCAGCTGGGATTACGGGCCTGAGCCATCACGCCCGGCCCCAGGGAGTTCTTGAAATTTATTTACAGAAACGGAAAGAAGAAAAGGATTCACTTTAGCGAAAAGAACTAGAAGAATGAGGAGCAGTGCTTTTGTTTCCTTTAACTGGGAGGATGAAAATTAATATGATTTGAACAGGAAAGAGTTTAGAAGTATAGTGGGCAGGGCCAAAAGGAGGCTGGGGAGCCAATGAAGAGGCAGGAGAGGATGTAGAAGCTTGTCCCCAAGGTGAGACACATGAAAAAATTTGTGCCAAAAAAAGGTGGGGCTCTTAAAATAACCCAAGCTCAAGGTATTTCCCTTATTTTTTAATTTTTAAAATTTAAGTTCACTTTTTAGTTGTCTTGGTGAGGGGAAAAAAGGTTGTGCTGGTGGCAAATATGTGTTAGGAATTGGTGAATTCCAAGCACTGGCATCATATAGAGTGAGACCGTCTAGTGAGGTCACAAACCCAGATAACATTAGTTAGTTTGGGAACATTTTTCTACTTTTGAAATCTTACTTGAGCATTTATTTAAATGCCTTTCTTTTCTTATCTGCTTTCATTTTCTTCTTCATTAAGTGCAAAGAGATAGAGAATGTGTGCGTCTGTTTCTGCGTGTGAGCAATTCTCTCAAGTCCAGTATTTCCTCGCCAGCCACTCTCTGTTAAATGCCAACCGCGCCATCTTGTGGCTAATAGATATTTGTGCACCTGGCTTAAAGTTCACTTGGAAAATGAACAAGTCTGAAAAACACCAATATCATGATTTCGCATTAGCTTCAATCATTAAATAAACTATGAATTCTGATTCTGCGTATATTGACTATACTGCAATGCGTTAATGAGCTGGATGCTTGTTGTAAAATATATATGATGAAATGAAGGGCAATTAAAATATAATCAATACCAAAAAACCCTCACTGGAATTTTATGCATAAACATGGGTTTGAGAATTTAGAAGGGTCTATGGGACTACAACTGTGAAAGCTTCTGTTTTCCACTCAAACTAAACTAAAGTCATCCTCCTCTACTTCAGCCACTCATCATGTACTTCAGATTATTTGTTACAACTTCCTGTTACTTTTCTCCCCCCAACCCCCAGCTTTGCATGTAGAATGCAGTGAATTCGACAAGATTAGGGATTGCCTTTGCGTTTTTCAGCGTTGCATCCCCAATGCTTAGCATTGTTCCTAGCACACAGTAGACACTCGACAAATATTGGTCAAATGGATTTAACTGATTAAAAATAATAAATAAAATAAGCTCTTAAAAATAAGCACTTATAGGACTACATATAAATTAGAGAAACCCAATCGGGTGAATAAAGAAACTGTGGTATATATATGATGGAACACCACTTAACCATAAAAAGGAATGAATTAATGGCATTTGCAGCAACCTGGATGGGATTGGAGACTATTATTCTAAGTGAAGTAACTCAAGAATGGAAAATCAAACATTGTATGCTCTCATTCAAAGGGGCAGCTAAGCTATGAGGATGGAAAGGGCATGAGAATGACACAATGGACTTTGGAGACTCAGGAGGAGAGGGTGGGAAGAGAATGAGGGATAAAAGACTACAAATTGTGTTCAGTGTATACTGCTCAGGTGATAGGTGCACCGAAATCTCACAAATCACCACTAAAGGACTTACTTATGTAACCAAATACCACCACCTGTTCCCCAAAAAAACTATGGAAATAAAAAATTAAAATAGATAAATAAAAATAAAATAGAGAAATTCCTCAAGAAATTCCTCTAACCAAAGTGAAATGACATTTTTTCAAGGAATTTGGTGACACTGGTTTAGGTATGTACCTCTGGTACTTTTTTTTTTTTTTTTTTATACTTTAAGTTCTAGGGTACATGTGCATAACGTGCAGGTTTGTTACATATGTATACTTGTGCCATGTTGGTGTGCTGCACCCATCAACTCATCAGCACCCATAAACTCGTCATTTACATCAGGTATAACTCCCAATGCAATCCGTCCACCCTCCCCCCTCCCCATGATAGGCCCCGGTGTGTGATGTCCCCCTTCCCGAGTCCAAGTGATCTCATGCACACGTATGTTTATTGCGGCACTATTCACAATAGCAAAGACTTGGAATCAACCCAAATGTCCATCAGTGACAGACTGGATTAAGAAAATGTGGCACATATACACCATGGAATACTATGCAGCCATAAAAAAGGATGAGTTTGTGTCCTTTGTAGGGACATGGATGCAGCTGGAAACCATCATTCTTAGCAAACTATCACAAGAACAGAAAACCAAACACCGCATGTTCTCACTCATAGGTGGGAACTGAACCTCTGGTACTTTCAGAAGCTGCAGTGTTTCTGGCCATGCTGCTGAAAGTAAAACTGGTAGAAGAATGCTTCCATTATTCAGTGATAAGTCGTTAGTAATGAAAAGTCCTCTTTAGAAGGCTGGGGTCTATTAGCAGTAAACTGGTGCCTTTTCAAAATCAACAGTCAACTCAGAACAGCTGGGAAATTTATATGTTTTGCCAGATTTCACTGGGTTATTAGGTAACATTTAGATAACGGATTTAAGCCCCACCATCGGGAGCTTAGTAACTCGCTAAGCTTGTGGATTTCAATGCATGGAAGCAAAGTGCTGGGGCTCTTGTCTTCTTGGATACGAACTTAATCATGTCACATCAAGCATTCATTTTAAATTATAGCACCACATCTGTATTTTGACTTCTGACAAATGCTAAGTGTGTCTTGACACATATATTATTGTCATGGTAAGAGCCTATGTGAAAACCAGAAGAGACAGTGAAAGAAAACCAAATTGTACACGGGTTTGAATTTGAGTTTGTATCAATTTTGAGTTTTTGTTGTCTTCATTCAATTCAGAGAGCAAGTTGGTGAGTTCCCAAATGTTCTCCAAGGGGGACTATTCACTAAGAATCTGAGAACCTCCCAAAATAAAATGAGGTGCAGAGGAGCCCTGGCTGTAATTAGAGAAGGAGAGGTGCTCTGATTGGCTCTTCTTCCTCCCGCACCTCCACGATTGCTACAGGTCCCAGTGAACTAAGGAGGAGAGTGTGGAAATGAGAATCTACCAGCTGAATTGTATTTATTTTTGGCAGTGAGGGACAAAATTTAATGTGCATTAAAATCACCTAGGAAGCTTGCTAAGATGTGGACTTTCAGACCCATCCCCTTGTGGCTTTATATATGTATAGGAATTAGGAATCTGGTAATTCTGATAGAGAAGAGCCATAGAACACACTTTGGGAAACATTGATCTACTACTTTCAACCAAACAAGTGCAGGGACTCTGATTTGTTCACGAATGCATCCCAAGTGCCCCTAGCACAGGATCTGGATGCAATGAGTAACTTGTAGGTGTAGACGATGGACACGTGGATGGATGAATGAGTGGATGGATATGTACATTCAGGGATTTAAAGACAGGATGAACAAGAGTTAAAAAGAGAATTGTAAAGTTTCCAGGGTTTCAAAGATTCTTCAAACTTATTCTTAAATATTTGATTGATATGTTGCATTTGCCCCTGATTACGTGCGACCTTTATTTAAATACCATCTCCCCTTGGCGACAGAGTAGTTTTGTCACTTGAGATTAAAAGTGATTTTGTTTGTAAAATGGCAAACCATCTTGACATTTCATCTGCAAACCATTTAACAAATTTCTGTTCTCATCCAAAACTACTCTTCCAAGTAGAATAGAGACTTCTACCAGTGGTTTTATGAAACAAAATACTTCTTTGTAGTGAGAGTCCAATCAGAGGTACTCCAGGAGAGGTGGAAAGAGGACTAAGCTATGTGCCAGGAGACCTAGATGCCAAGTGTATTCCTTTGCTAACAAGTTGAGTGACCTTGATCAAGCCATGTGCCTGGGTGAGCACCAGATTCCCCATGTGTAAAGTAAGAGATTTAACAAAATGGTCCCCAAGGCCCTTGGAGCACCACATATTACTTAGCATCGTTTTGAGGCTTTCGGTTTCCTCACATGTCTCATTTTTGGGTGTAAAAATTAGGCTTTCCTGAAGGCCTCCCTGAATTATATCATGATAGGTAGAATAATGGTTCCCCCAAAGATGCCCACATTTAAATCTCCGGAACCTATGCATATGTTACCTTACATGGCAAGAGGGAGTTTGCAGATGTGATTAGGCTAAGAACCTTGAAATGGGGAGAGTAGCCTGGATCATACAGGTGGGCCCAATCTATTCACAAATGCTTAAAACCTGGATTATACAGATGGGCCCAATCTAAGCACAACACCTTAATATCAGAGAACTTTTCCCAGCTGGGGTCAGAGAGAGAAAGGGAGCTGTGAGGATGGAAGAAGGGTCAGCGAGATGTGATATTGCTGCTTTGAAAACTGAGAAGAAGGCCATGAACCAAGGAATGCGGGCAGCCTCGAGCCACTGGAAGAGCAAGGTGAGTGTTTCGTCCCTGGAATTTCCAGAAAGGAATGCAGACCTACCAACACCTTGGTTATAGCCCAGTGAGAGGTGAATTGGACTTCTGTCTTACAGAACCATGAGACTTTTGCATTGTTTAAACTTCCAAGTTTGTGGTAATTTATGATAACAGCAATAGAAAACTTATAAATACATTCTAAGGATACAGGAAATATTCAGGAGTCTAGCACTTTGCACAAGCCAACCCACTGTGCAAACCAGGGCTTCCTCTGCAGTGGTCCACAAGGGTCATTTAACCTGGACCTTATACTCATCACAGTCCTCAAATTTAGATTTTGACACTTAGCTCCAAACAATTCCTTTGAAAACTATGTGTGTGTATAAAATGCATGTGTGCATATATGCATATGTGTGTGCCTATATATGCATACATACACATATATTCAGTCAGATATAGTCAGTGAGATTATTTCTTCAGCATCCCTAGAAACCCATAGAATGATCTGAAAACACAATTGATAACTTGTAACAAATGCCACTCAAGTGAAGCCAGTTGCATTGGGTAAGCCCGGTATAAATACTGAAAGAACACTCTGAGGCAAGTAGCCTTTATCATGAAGCTCTGGATCAGAAAGCTAATTAGTCTGGGTTTGATGAACTCAGAGGCTAAAAGGAGCACCTGGATACATGTAAAATTATAATGCAGAAGGGAACGGTGGAAATTTCCCAGGCCTCCTCCTTCATGCCACAGACTGAGACTCAGACAGTCGAGAACTATTCCAAAATCACACCTGAAATATTCTCTCGGCTATAGTGGAAGTTCTTATAATCAAAAGGAAAACAGAACTGGAAAGTGAACTGGTATCACCATGTCCTAGAACCTGTATCACGTGAGCCTATCTCGAAAGCCAGCTGGTGTGTCATGTTTCGATGGCTTGCTAAAGCAACTGGGAAGATGAGCGTGGTTTAAGAAGGCAGCGGGTAGAAGAGGGGCAGCTGGGATACAAGAACCGATTCTCATCTAGGCAGTCAGCACACCCTGGCTAGCAATAGACACACGCAGCTCAGTCATAAAAATAACCTCTACTTTAAAGTGGGCTACAATCCACATTGGCCCAAATTATCTGGATGAATTCCCTATCATCAAACGTTAATCGAGCACCATCTAGAATATTAGAGCTGGAAGAAACTTTGGGAGCATCTAGTTTATTCCAGTTATACAAATGCAAACAGGCCTAATAGGTTGAGGGTTCCTCCTAGTGGCAGAGCCAGGATTTCAGCCCCATTGATTAATTTCCAGACACTTGCTTTTTCTCCTCTGCTCGCTAGAACTTGGATGATCCCTTCTTATGAAGATCCTCAAAGCGTCATGAAATGAGTTCAGTCTCAGTTCCATGTACTAGCATTGCCTAACTGTTAGTCTAAAAGTATGCCCCCTGGAGTCAGGGTTCATGTCCTCTGGTAGAAGGGAAAATGGACTCAGAATGTAATCCCAACTCTGGTGAAAAAATAAAAAGCGTTCCACTTCTAGGCTGAAGACACAACTTCTGTAAGGAGATTTGAATGAAAAGCACTAATTATTTGCCAGCAGTCTGATATTTGAATCACCCACAGTGTTTCCAATGCCACAGACTTCTCAGTTTTCTTTCATCCATCAAGTAATGCTGCCTTAAAAGGCTGTCAGTGATCAGCACAATATATTTTAACATTAGATAAAGAAGTCCATCCAGAGCCTTTAGAAAAAACTCAAATTTGCTGTTAAACCTAATATGAAGATATTATTCAAATACTTCCAATCTCAGACCTTTGCTAAGGCAATTTCTTAGATCTTTGCTCCTGATTTTTCTAAATTCACTCTCCGAATGAAGAGACCCACTAAATGTCTCCCTGTCAAGTTTTAGGAAAACTGACTTGACTGTTAAGGGACAGAGGGATTTCAGATTTGAGACATCTGCATTCTATGGGGATACTTGATGTGTGTCTCTGTGCTAATTTTAAATATCATCATAGAAATGAAATACATAGATAAGAGTTGTGTTAAATGAGCACTGTACATGGATTATCCATTGCAAAGACTGATAGTGCAATAAAATACTCTTACCATTGAAAATGTGAGTAATAAAATGTAATCTTTCTTTGATTCTGAATGCACTTTAAGATTGTGCAGTGCCTTGGATTTATCACAGGGAATATTACTTTTTATGGATCATAGGACCATAGAACTTTGGAATTGAATGGAACATTTTGGATCATCCAGTTAAGGGTTGACAACTAGGTTTTGCCTAGTTATGAACAACAATTGATAGTTATGGTTCTGGTGTGCTATGCTGAGAATTCTAAGGCTATGTTTGGATTCAGTGAAAAAGTATAATGAGATTGATTAGCAATGTCTGCCTAGGGTGGGAGGAAGAAATAGTGGCTGGTTTGGCACATATTTGGTGTCCTTAACAAGTCCAACCTCTTCATTTAACAATGAATAGCCTAATGTCAAACATAGTCAAAGGATTTGCCAGAGTCAACCAGCTGGCAAAGTTGTGGTCAAGCAGAACCAACCACCACCATTGTTACCACAGGATGTTAGCGCTACAATTTCAACTGGCATCTTCTAGAAAATAGAAAATAAAATAACAATTTCTTGGATGTCTAAAAACTTTGGCAGAAAAAAATAACCAACTAAGCAGAAAATATATTTGGATGGTGATATAGTTTACCTAGGAAATTGATAACAGTTCATTGAATAGTTTAAAAGAATTTGAAGTCAATTTTTTTGTGAAGCACCATGTAGTTTAAACTATAATTATGCTTTTAGAATTCATTTTTATACTCTGAAATATGTTTGTTTTCTCTATGCAAGTTACTGTATTAGAGTTGTGAGAATAGTAATGAAATATTTTAGGCAAAAATCCCCTAGCATTTAACAGATACTTAAATCTAGCACTTGCTGGATTCAGACAATGTACTCAGGCCTGGAGATTCAATACCAAATAGAACCCTACGTTAAAGGAGTTATCAGCATGGTTGGCAATATCTGGCACCATAACCAATGGTTAAAGCAACTTTGTTTTGTTTTGTGTTTTAAATCTGTAGAGAAATCCAAGAAAAGAGATAAAAGTCATGTCCTAAAGAAAGTTAATAGTAAGTGATGGCTGGGCACTGTGGCTCACACCTATAATCCCAGCACTCTGGGAGGCTGACGTGGGAGGATCGCTTGAGGTCAGGAGTTCAAGACCAGCCTGGTCAACATGGTGAAACCCCATCTCTACTAAAAATGCAAAAATTAGCCAGGCATGATTTCAGGCACCCATAGTCCCAGCTACTCAGGAGACTGAAGCAGGAGAATCTCTTGAACCCAGGAGGCGGAGGTTGCAGTGAGCTGAGATCATATCACTGCACTCCATACTGGGCACTACGGCAAGACTCCATCTCAAAGAAAAAAAAAAAAAAGGAATAGTAAGGGAGAAGCTGAAAAGTTGACAATTTTTTTCAAATAAATGCTCGATGATTTGAAACATCAAGCTTTTAAGTATTTTAAATCTTTTCACTAAAATATAGCACATGTACAATAAATGAAAATATACAGCTCAATGAATTGTCCCACAATGAACAGAGTGATCACAACCATGAAACCATTCAGAGCAAGAAATAGAACACAACCAACTCAGAAACCCCTTTCATCTTCCTTCCAATCTTTACGCCTTACATTAGCCCAAGGGTAATTACCTTCCTGACTTCTAACACCAGATTCATTTCTCCAATTTTTGACCTTTCTGTTGATGAATCACATTATATTCATTATTTTATATCTGGCTTCTTTTGCTTGATAGTGTTTTGTCAGAGTTATCTATGCTCTGAGGAGCTATAATTTATTTTTATTACTGTATAATATCACACTGTATAAATATATTTTAGTTTGCTTATCCATTCTGTCATTGAAGGATAAATATCTCTGTTACTTCCAAACCAGAATTACTACAGATGACTTTTGTTTTTTTATTTCTTTTTTTGTTTGTTTGTTTGTTTTAGTGGAAGCAAGTTCATTAGGAAAGTAAAGGAATAAAGAATGGCTACTCCATAGATAAAGCAGCCTACAGATGATGTTTCTATAAACATCCTTGTACATGCTTTTAAATGCATGCATTTCAACTAGGGATATACTTAATATTATAATTGCTGGGTCATTGGTTTAGATATGACTAACATAAATACTTCCAAGCAGTTTTCCAAAGTGGATGTAACCAATTTATACTCATACTTGTAACATAGGAGAGTTTGCATTGTTCTACATCCTCATTCTCTTTGGTTATTTTCATTATTTTTAATATTAACTGGTCTAGTAGGTATTTCATTAGAGTTTAAATTTGCATTTTCCTAATTACGAAGAAAGTTGAACATACTCTCATGTTTGGGCATTTGGAGACCCTTTTATGAAGTACATGTGAAAGCCTCTTGCTCAATTTTCTTTCAGATTGTCTATTTTTTTAATTTGTAGAGTTTTTTCTTTTAAGAAATTGAACTATATTCAAAGTAAGAACTACAGTTCATCAAAAAGCACCACAAGAATGTGTGTCAGTCAGGGATAAGTCAGGTTTCATAAACCACCCCAGTTATATGAAGAGAGAGCTTAATACAAAGAATTGCTAACTAGATATAGAATTGTAACCAGGTAACTGAAAAGGCAAAAAGAGAACATTAAGGTAATGTGGAGGTAACAGTTGCAGGTCTAGAGTACAAAAGGAAAGGTTGGCATTATTAAACTCAGAAGCTGGAAGCAGCAGCCTATTGAGCTGAAATTCAGTCCTCTGAGAAGGTGCTGGTCAGCTACAGCCAGGATCTCTGACAGGTTGAAAGGCTGGTTCTGCAAATGTTGGAAAAACTGCATACTGGATGTGACTGCTACTACGGGAACACACTGACATTGGAGAAGTAGGACGAGCATTATGCTCCCAGGAGCAAGAAGCAGACAGGAAGGAGTGAATCCCTTTTTTCTCCAGCCCTGTGGTTTCCCTCTAGTACCTCCTAGTGGGGCAAAAAGCCCAATAGCTCCCGGGTAGGTTGGAGCAAAGAGACAGTAGGTTAATTACTGTCTGGAGAACAAAAAGGCAAACCAATGAGTGGGAGAAGATATACAACAAACAATGGACTTGGCTCTAGATTTGAGTGATATATAGCAGATAATAATAGTGTAACTAAAATGTGGGTTAGTTGCTCATCACTGGCAGAGTTTAATTAACAAGAGTGAGGTCTGGCATAAAGAAAGTGATTTATTTCCAAAGCTAGCTTACAGGAAGCAGCACAGGCATCCCACCGTTAAAGGTACCGCTTCCCTTTTGGAGCAGAAAGTGAGCACTTTTAAAAGACAGGGGAGAAAGTGAGCAAGGACAAAAGTCCTCATACTAGCTTATCTACCAGGCAGTAGAGCTGGTGACTGCTGGCGTTTTCCTGGGCAAGCTGTTATCTCTCGAGGCAACTTCCTGGACGGTGAGAGTTCCCTAGCAAACATGCTGCGGTTTGTAAATTAACTGTTAAGAGTTCTGTCTTAGAGCACACAGTTACATGAACTTACCCAGTAGGAAAATGTCTGAAGGGGAGGTAAAAATCCATATAGTTCCATTTCTGAAGGGCTAAATAGGATGTGGGGAACCAGGAGAACAATAAAAGAAGAGAGAGAGAAAAACCACCTCTTAGAAAAATGGGGTTATTCGGTTACAATTGCTAAGCTTTGAGATAGTGCTTACCACGTGCCAGCCCTGTTCTGAGGCTTCACCACGTTATTATAATCCATCTCACAAAGACCCTTTAAGATGTAAACTATTATCATTCCCACTTGAAAGATGAGGAAACAGAGGTAAGAGAGTTTGAGTAATCTGCCCAAGGTCATACAGCCTGGAAGTGCCAGATAGAATAACAATTCAGATAGATTTAATTCATTTTTATCTTTGTACTCAAATTCAAAAATAGGATTTACTGTTAAAACAGCTATAAAAAATTATAGTAAATGAGACATAAAAAGTAATAGCAGGTCTCCTGACTTAAGGGAACTTTTACAGTAATCAATAATTTCCAGTCATAAAGATGTGGCTCATAAAAATTATTGCCGATGGCGTCCATATCTTTTATCCTTTACCTTCTGGAAAATTCTTATCTGCTTTTACTTGGTCTTTCAATAATTCTTGTCACTATATTAAAAAAACAGATTTATTGATGTGGGTTGTTTATGTTTACTGGCTGTTGCTTTGCTTTCTGCACTTTGTTCTCGCAGATGATAATTGTCTGGGTGAGAATAGTTCTTCTTTGCCTTCTCTGGAATCAAAATTTAGGCTCAAACTGCTCCCAAAGCAGTAACCCACAGGAAAACTCTAGATTACTCATTGCCTGTGCATGATTGTATGAATGTAACTGAACTGCCTGTAGGCCCAGTAGTTTCACTTTTCTCACCTGTGGATGCTGCCTGCCCTTGCTGATCGGTCAGAGATCTGGAGAAAATAGACTTCATTGATTTATTTATGCTCGCTCTCAAGTGTAGGGTAAGCTGAAAACCTGACTTTCTTTAAAAGACAAATCAGTGTTGGCAGTCTTCTTAAATGAGAGTGGGGAACTAAGGCTTATTGGGCCCCCTCTGTGCCTCAAGCACTGTGTGGTGAGTAATGCCACTGCCTCCTTATTGGTGTCTCCTAGTCCACACTTGTCCTGATTCTTCTGTTCCCCCACCTCGCAGCCAAATACTGATTTCCAAATGCAAACCTAGTCATAAGATTCTGCTTTTGGGAGGGTGAAAATTCTTAATATGGCCCACAAGGAGCTAATTTTCTTGTCATCTGCAACCTCAACCTCCTGGGCTCAAGCGATCCTCCTGCCTCCGGCTCCCAAGTAGTTGGTACTACCGGTGCATGCCACCATACCTGGCTAATTTTTTTTTTTTTTTTAATAAAGACAAGGTCTCACTGTGTTGCCTAAGCTGGTCTTAAAACCCCAAACCCAATTGATTTTCCTGCCTCAGTCTCCCAAAGTGGTGTGATTGCAGATGTGAGCCCCAGCCACTTTTACCTTTTCTCCCTGAGCCCTGGCCTCAGTGAGTCTCTCCAGCCTCAGGGTTCTTGCATATGCCTTTCCTGCTATGCTGTCCCTCCCTCACCCACACCCTCTTCCCTAGTTACCTCTTGCTAATGTTTCAGACATTACTTCCCAAGGGAAGGTCCTGTGCCTTTCTTCCCCAGACAGGTCAGGTCCTCCAATTAGAGGCTCATAGCACCATGGACTTTCTCTTTATAACATTCATCATTTATGTTATATACTGGCATGTTTATGTTTAATCAATGTCTGCTTTCCCCATTAGAACTGTAAGTTCTGGGAGAGGGTGGGGCACATCTGTTTTGTTCACCACTGTCTGTCCTCAATACCTAATGCTGCACTTCAATATGGCAACCATTTGAAAAAGATGCGATGAAGGGTAAATTAACTTACATTACATCTCCATGATCACAGCTGGTGGGGAGAAGTGAGCAACCCACCTGTTCAATTTCTGGTCTAAATTTTTCCATCAACAAGGGCCAGTGCAAATCAATATTCTGATGTCAGCTTTTGATTTATTTGTCTATCTGGAGAGGCTATAACTTCATCACTGTCATCACAGCAGTGCACACACAGTCATGAGGGTCACTGTAGGAGCAGTCTGATTGGAAAGTTCTAAGGTAGGGCCTGGGGTCTATCTGCATGTGAACAGGCACTCAGATGTCCTAGGCCCACTTTGAAGAACAACGCCCTGGTGCTCACCCTATTCCATCCTCACCCCAAAACAAACTCTGGCTGCAAAAACATTTTCTGCACTTCAAGATCTCTGTATAGTCACATTCCACGCTGCATTAGTTTTCTTGTGCTTCTATAACAACCACAAGCTTGGTGGCTTCATACAACACAAATTTATATTTATAGTTCTGGATATCAGAAGTCTAAATTTAGTCTCAGTCAGCTAAAATCAAGGTGTTGGCAAGGCTGCATCCCTTCTGGAGGCTCTTGAGAGAATCCTTTCCTTGCTTTTCTCAGCTTCTGGAGGCTGGTGCATTCCTTGGCTCATGGTGGTCCCACATCACTGGACCTCTGTTTCTCCTGTCAAATCTGTCTCTGACCCTCCTGCATCCTTTTTTTTTTTTTTTCCCCCTGAAAAAGAGTCTCACTCTGTCACCCAGGCTGGCATGCAGTGGTGTAATCATGGCTCACTGCAGTCTCAGCCTCCTGGGTTCAAGCGATCCTCCTGCCTCAGCCTCCAAAGTAGCTGGTACTATGGGTACATGCCACCATACCTGGCTAACTTTTTAAATAGAGACAAAGTCTCAGTGTGTTGCCTAAGCTGGTCCCAAACCCCCAAACTCAAGCGATTTTCCTGCCTCGGTCTCCCGAAGTGCTGGGATTGCAGCACTTGAGCCACTGTGCCCAGCCCTGCATCCTTCTAATAGGGACCCCTGAGATTAGATTGAGTCCACCTAGATATTTCAGGAAAAATTCTCCATCTCAAAATCCTCGATTTAACACATACGCAAAGCCTATTTTGCCATGCAAGGTGATGTATTCACAGGGATGTAGAGTTCTTCAGGGGACCATTATTCAGGTTGCCCAAACCCTACCCCATCATTCATTCTTCCCTTCTATTTCTAGGGAAGAAATGCCCCTTGCATTTGCCAAGGCTTACATCATAACTTTCCCATGTTCTGTCCTTTACCTGCTCCCACACAGTCTGCTCTTCCTCTCAGCAACTAATTCCCCTCATTGTCTTTAAATGGAGTTATCAAGTTCTGAGTTTGCTTTCCCAGCTCTGCTACTTTGATGCTGTTAAGTAGTCACAGAGCTTTGACTCCCTAGTTCCCTTTAAGTTGCCTTACAGATACCAACCTTTGGGACTATCTGGAGGATTAACTCAAATAATGATTGAAAATCTCTCTCCCAGAATATGGCTGGTGGAAAGCATTCCACACATGTAGGTTGTTGTATTCATTACCTTCAATATCTCCCTCTTTCTTCTGTCCTATCCTGGGGACCCGGAGGTCTATACTACTTTTAGTGATGACTGGGTTCTCACTCTAAGCCATCATTCGATAGCACATACCATGACTAGACATAAGCTGGACTTTCTCCTCTGAGTTGAATTCAGTCCAACAATTGTTTGTCAACATTTCACTCTATGCTATCACTGAGTGTACAAAGATGAGTGAGGCGTGGTTCCTAACCTCAATCAACATTCTGCAGAGCTGTGGAACTGGATATGGAAAAATAAAACTTCAAAATAAAGTGCCTGGAAGAAAAGACATTTGAGCTGAGTGATACAGGAAATACTTTTGCAAGAAAAAGGTTAAACTATAAGCATTATTGCTATTTGTAATCATTGATTATATCTCTGCTCGAGGCATTGGGCCAATCTCTGTCATCAGCAAGATTCACGCTCAAGTGTTTCAGAACAGTGAGAGCCTCACCACTCTCTTCTTTCTGGCCCAAACCTGGTAAAGAGAGCTTGTTAGAGGGGCCTGGATAATCCCCAGATTCCCTACTTTTTCAGCAACAGGCATGATATAAATTTAAAGCAGCACAGTCAATTTGCTTTATCGGAATATGGTGACTGCCCAAGGGTCATCAGCCAGCACAGAGACTCCTGCCAACAGGAAAATGGCCATGTAATGCAGCTCAAAAGACATCCAGCTGGGCTGTAAATCAGCAGCGCTCAGACTTTCTAGATGCTGACTCATTACAGCAGAGCAGAAGACCTAACCCTCCCCATCCCATGCATTCCTGCTTTGCAGAGCAAAAGACTTCTGTGAAGACCAAGAATTGGAGTAGGCACAGTAACAATAAAACTCGCTAAAAATGCATCAGTCAATCAACATAATGAACAACAAAAGCAAGTTCCAATACTTTTCTCAACTCAATTAATGCAATAAAAGCAACAACCCAAACCCAAACCGACTTAAGACAGTGCTGACACTGTGTAAGTAATATAGTACCCTTCCAGAAAGTTGTGGGAACCCCTTGATCTATGCCTGTACAGTCTCAGTAGAAGTTTTGCAATATTGTCAAAGCATTGGTTGGCTGCCAGACTTATTCACAGAATATAAAATGAAAGTGTATAGCAAAGTCTAATAATGCCCTAATTTTTGTTTATGAAAACCAAGTTTTAGTTATTCCTATTTTAAATTTGTATTAATAAAAAAAATCTTTAGTTGCACATCAAAATGAAAGTCCACAGGCTTGTCTTCACTCCCCAAAGAAAAGATTTAACATTCAGGGATACATTTGTATCTATCCAGGAGGACCCCTTGTAGAGTACAATGGCCTCATAGCCCTACCCTGAGAAACACTGAGACCAACATCCACTCCTTATCTCTTAGATCCCTTGATGTCTCGTCCCTGGCATCTGTCTTGGGGGAAGCTGAGCAGTATCACATAGGACTGAAAGAAGTAAGAATAGGACCACAAATCTAAAGCAAGAGGAAGAATCTGGGGATTGACCCAGGCAATGGCGGAAGAAGGACCAAGTGAATAGTACAAAAGTTAAGGAACACACAGTGAGTTAAGATATGAAAAGGACTGAATTCACAAAGCTGTAGAAAAAGTGAAAGCTGATTGAGACCTAGAAAATCATTTATCCTGAACCTGTGTTTTCAGAGGGAGAAAGTGACTTGTGATCACAAAAAATAGGGATAGTAGCACCAACCTCTCAAGATGGCTGTAAAGTTCAATGAAGGAACACATGCAAAACACAGATATCGATTTTGGATCAGAGTAAGTGTTTAACAAATGTTTGCTCATTCATGAGTGACAGAACCTGAACTAAGTCTTCTAATTTAGAAGCAAGTACTGTCAGGCTGACAGAAATCCCAAGTATGTAGGAGATTCATAATAAAACAATGGTAACCTTTAGAGCCTGATCCTGGGCCCAAGCTGTAGTCTGTTCACAGGGATCCTGTTCAGACAGGAATGGATCTTAGGTCCTGGATGTGCCTCCATCCAGTAAAGTTAAAGTCATTTGCTATGTGGTATACTCTTATAACATAAAGTTCTTATAGACAGCACTTGTCACGTTGGGATGTATACTATTATTTGTATATGTGTGTCTTAGCTACTAGTGTGACCTTTGGAAGAAAACATACTTCCTTTTAATTTTTTTATAATGAAAGTAATTTGTTATAATTATGTTTATGTATAATTTCTTATAATTATGGCATCTTAGAAAAATAGGAAGCTTTTAGAAGCCAGTAGAGAGAAAACTCCTGGTATCCAGAAGTACCCACTGTTTCAAAGTATTTATTTTGGTGTGCATTGTTTTGTCTGTGCATTTCTTTTTACCTATATATATACACATGCAAGAAGCATACAACTTGCTGAGAAAAAACAGTTTCTGTCTAAGCATGCACCTCTGTGGACTAAGTTGGATCTAAGCCCCAGTAACAAGTGGACAGGGAAGACGTGTGTTTGTGTGTGTTTGTGTGTGTGTGTGTGTCTGTATGTCAGGGTTTTCAGTAATGAACAACAGAAACTGACTCTGGCTTACCAAAGCAGAGAAATCATTTATTGGAAAGATATCAGATAACTCACAATTTGTTATTTAGCTCATTTCCATCTTGCATGTTTCACATAATGCTGATATAAACATCTTTGTGGATCAATTTTGTCTGCTTTTTGCATTATTTCCATGGGATAGATTTCTAGAAGTAAAGAATAAAGGTTAATCCTTCTAGATCATGAGAGTCCCTATTTTGGATCTTTAATTTTGATTAATATCTTAGATGGCTAATTAAAGTCTACAAGTAATTTTTATGAAGGAAAATGAGTGGTAAATCCTTTCAGTGTATGTATATCTAAGACGCATACACTATAAGGCCTACCAACTGCTCATTGCTCCGATTGTGGCTGTTGCTATGGGTACACACAGAGAACTGATGACATCCCTGAAATTTAGTTGGTAGAGAAGCCTCCATGTGCTGCTACTGCTGCCACCACACTAACTAGCCTGGTGTTCATGCTGAATCCAGCAGCTGAAGCAATGTAGCTGAAACAAACCCTCTACTTAATCTTTCTTCTCTGAGATGGTCCCTGCACTCCTTCTCCAGCAACCATCATGGTTCATACTGTTTCTCTGGAGAAAAAATATATAATAATGTATCCTACTTAACTAGATACCTGTTATGCCGTTTATGTGCCTGCTTCCCAACCTCTACCCTCAAACTGTAATCCAGCCCAGGGCAGAGGTTACATTTTGGTCATCTTTCTTCTCTGCTAGCTCATTAGCCTCATTCACCCAGGGTAATGGACTCTTCTGTCTGTTTTCTTTTCTGCTGTACCCCTGGTTCCTGTAAAAAATACCGGGTGCATAGTAGACATATAGTGACTATGTTTATTAATTTGAGTTGAAGAATAGACAAGTAATTCAGAGTCTAGAGTATTAGCATGATTTTTGTCTCTGAACACATTGGGGTTCTGTTCTCATCTTGGTCTTGCAAGTCACTTTAGCCTTTTTCTGCCTTATGACTTTTCAGTTAGCTCCTTTACTGAAACACATTATTGGACTCTTATATCCATCTTTCTGTTTTTCATTAATTAAAAGCTACGTTACTCATGCATCCATTAGTAACTTTATATTCAATATCTTCCCCAATTAACACCTAGGTTCTAAAATTTTCTGTTTCCTTATATACAAATAGTAAGCTAATGTCAGTTGCAGCAAACGATATATTTACTAGGATTTGGGGACCCAAATCCTCTTCATGCTATTGGGAATGATATTTATTTAGACTGTGATTTGACCTGGTTTTTGTTTCTCTTCTCAGTTTCTTTGTGAGTTGGTTAACTTTTTCATACAGTATAGGTCTTCTCAGTTACATGATTCTACTTACATCTGATTTTAGTAATTATGCTGGTCTGTTATTTTTAAGCTAGTTTCTTAAGAAGTTATTCTGTTTCTGACCACTGAATAGCATGATAGCATTTTACAACTGTCCAGGGATTGTGAAACGTTGGTCTTCCTGAAGTACAGAAGGGTGATGAAAACCAAGAACATCATCCTCAGTGTAGTTCTACTTTCATTTGCTATACTTACATTTCCATGTAAGATTTCCTCTGAGCAAATAATTTTGAAGCTTATATATGTGAATATATATGTGTATGCACACATACATTTGTATGTATGTATGCATATATCAACATATGTACACAGATATGAAAATCACTAAGATAGTACCACCCTGTGGCAGAGATTACAAATGTAACCAAGTTCCACTTCTCCTACACAGAGTATTAGACTACTCTGCTCCCTTGAAGTTAGACTGAGCCCTGGGATTCACCTTGGCCAGTGAAATACGAGTGAAGGTAATATGTTTCTCTTCCAGGCAGAAGCATTTAAGAGACAGTGTTCAATTATCCGAGCTTTTTCCTTCAGCCATGGGCAATCTGCAATTATAGAAGCACATACTGATGTGAAGTTTACACAAGACCAAAGCAGCCTTTACTGGTGATCTGTCAATAGAGAACATGGTGCCCTGGAGAGTCACCAAATCCATAGAACATTTGATTTGAGCAAAAAATACACCTCTATTGGTTAAGCTGCTGAAATTTTTGTTACTGTAGCAAAACCTCACATATCCTGGCCTTTGTAAACCCTTATGTGCAAGACCAAGAATACAAGTGCAAGGAGGAAGACATTGAAATACCCCAACAAAAGTTACAGGTAGAACCAAGGCAATGACTAGAACCAAGGTCTCCTCTCTCCCTGCTTTGTGTTCGTTCCTCTGCAATATTCTGTACGCCTTTGCTTCCAGTGGAAATAGCACGTAGTGTCAGGACAAGCTATTGGGTGAGTCATGAACAAAGTTTTGCACACAAGTTGAAAAACCATAAATTGCCCAAAATTTTACTATCTTACAAAAATCTTCCCTACTTTACTTGTCAAGTCAGAGATGGATGTAGTGGCAGGAAGTCTCAGTAAATTGCAACATTAAGTATCATCACAAATAATCATTTTTGGCAAATAATCCAACATGCCTGGGACTTGTATAGGCTCTAGTGTACCTGAAAATATTACTGTAGCAGGGAAAGTTGCATATAAACGTATATTTTTCAAATCCCAAATTACTCACCATATTACTGAAATACGAAACTGCGTCATTAATAAAATTGTCAACATTTTGAAGGGGCTATGAAATACCCTTACTACCTCTGGTTTTCTGCCTGCTAACTGAGCAGGCTTCCCTGTTTTTCTTCTCTCTAGGTCTGCATAAAGCTGACAAGATCTATCTTTCATTCCCTCATAACTCTGGGATTTACAGGATCAGATGCTGCCATACACATTCCACAGCCATGACTTCCAGCCCCTGAGCTTGATGGTAAGAAGTAGACTTAAAAAAAAAAAAAAATGCATTCCTGAATACGTTACTATTTTTCCTGATATATAGGTTGCCAAAAAGTTTAAAAGATTTTTCCACTGAGGCAAATTTAGGAAACTGTTTGTAGCCTCTGTGGACTGGGAACTTGAGAATTACCCTGATTTAACTCTAAAGACTCTTTAAGTTAGCGACAGCACAACTAGCATAGTTCTAAGAAAATTCATGAACATGATTCTCTATGACTGAATCAGAGAGCTACAAAGGATTTACAGATCCATAGTTATGATCCTTCCTTGTCAAGGGAGGCTGATTATGAATGGGACTCCCCAGGCAGATAACGATGTCCACATAGCCCCATCACGGTGCTGCAAGCACCTCTACTGCTCTATATGTAGGACAATTTATTGTACAAGCTGGCACACTTTGAAGAGTGGAATGGGGCAAGGGGTGGGGCTGCTCTGGTAGTTATGCTGATACACCACACACAAACCAAGGCTGTCCTGGCCAAATCCCAATGTAGGGTTGCTCTATCAATTGCTACACACTCATATAAGTGGTTGCACACACAAATGCAGGCCAGACCAAGGCAGGTAACACACACACACACACACACACACACACACACACACACACACACACACACTGGCTTGTTGGCTTCTGTGACCAACAGGGGTTGCCCCAACTAAACCAGGCATTGTTATTTAGTCAGAGATAATTGTTCCCATGCATGAATCTGACTTATGGTGGCCAAATCTTCCCAGTTTTAAAGAGAAGCAGGAAATCAATATTGGTATGTGTATTCTTCAATTGCCAAATGCTGGCTGGCAATCATATAACTCAAAAACTCAAAATACCGCACAGGGCAAGAAAGCCTGTAGCTTGAGAGGTCACCTGTTTGTGACCTGCGTCTCACAGAGTGGCCGAGGGAACTGTGGCACTGTGAGAGGAACATGTCCGTGGAGCTGCTTGTCTCACCTGTGCTTTTGCCCCAAGGGAGAAAGCATTGGAAGATTTATGCACTTCCAAAATTAATGAATTCATCTATTCAAAAAACGATAACCAAATACGCCTACAAGTTAATCTAGCTTTGCTTTTTCTAAATTTCACAATTACCTTTAAAAACAATTTTGGACCTTTGGACTAGGTTGGCTGGTTTTATCCATCAAACCAATATGGGTCTTAATCTTCATCCCAGCAGGAAGTGGGGAAGAATGACATCTTTGCCTTTCATCATGGAGGAAAATCTCTTCTTAAAGTTGTCTTCCCTCTTCATCATCCTTAGAGGTTACCAAGCTGACTTTCTCTAGGTGTCATTAGCCAGGACCAGGTCAGGTGATATCATCAGCCATAGAGGAGCTTGGGGGAATAGAGTGGGCTCATTATTATAGGCTTACAGCAAAACATGACCCCGTAGCAGAGTACACTATTGCCCCAAACAAAATTAGAGTTCTTGGCAAGGAAGGAAAGAGGAATTGCTGTTGAGTCAGTAGGAAATCGGTGTCTGCCAGAACTGTGCAATTTATCTTTCATTTAATGAACATTTTTTGAGCAGCTTTTAAATGCCAGAACCTGTTCTTGGGAGCAGAAATCCCCAATCCAGACTTTATACTTTTGAGTGGGGAGAAATGAGACTGTTTTTAAAAGTAAGCCTCATAGTATTTTATTATTATATTATTATTATTTTGGAAACAGGGTCTCACTATCTTATCCAGGTCTCATAGTATTTTAAAAGTTGAGAAATGCTTAGATGAAGGCAAATGAAGCAGAGAAGAAGGGTAGAAAATGGTGGGAAGTCGGGGAAGAGGGTCACAATCTGACACTGGGTAGTGTGGGAAGGACTCCCCAAGGAAGGGGTATTTGACCCAAGATGTGGAAGTTACAAGGGAGAAAGTCATGCATCTATGCAGGAGGAGAGCATTCCAGCCAAAGGAAAAGGCATTTGCAAATGCCCTGAGGTGGCCATGTGTCCATGTGGTTGTGGAAGAAGAAGGTCAGTGTTGATGGAGGGGAGGGAAAGCCCACAGAGCAGTAGTGAAGTAACATCAGGGAAGGATACAGGGGGCCCACTGTGCACTATAAGGGCCACTGCAAGGGAGATGGGGAGCCAAGGAAGGGTACTGAGTGGGGAGTCACATAATCTGACTTGTGCTTTAACAGGATCGCTCAGACTTTGTTGAGAAAGCACTGTAAGAACTAAGGGTAGAAGCCGAGAAACCAGGATTGATGCTATTGCCATACTCCAGACAAGAGATAATCAACTGCTTAGACAAGAGTGGTAGCATTCTTTAACACATTAAAAAATATGTAGAGGCTGGGCGTGGTGGCTCATGCCTTAATCCCTTAATCCCAGCACTTTGGGAGGTGGAGGTGGGCAGATTACTTAAGTTTAGGAGTTCAAGATCAGCCTGGGCAACATGACAAAACCCCATCTCTACAAAAAATACAAAAATTAGCTGGCTGTGGTGGCTGGTGCCTACGGTCCCAGCTACTCTGGAGGCTGAGGCAGGAAGATCACTTGAGCCCAGGAGGTGGCAGGTGCAGTGAGCCAAGATTGCACTACTGCACTACAGCCTGGGACAGAGCAAGACCCTGTTGCGAGAAAAAAAAAAATTATCTATCTCTCTATCTATATGGGGGGGAGAGAGAGAGAGAAAATACAAAAAAAACAGGGGGGTGGGGAGACAGAAATGTCTTCTCCCAGTATACATATCCGTTGCTGCTAATATTGCGTAGAAGCCAGAAATCGAAAGAATGATAGTCTCTTTCATTTATGTTTTCTCCCATCTTCTACCACCCTTAATTCTGCACTATTAAAGTTAATTCTTGAGCTGTAAGACAGTGATCTATGAACCTATATATTTCTTTTCCCTCTGGTTTGCAGAGTTCCTTATCCATTGATACTTCATGCAAGCAAGAGGAAATGTGAGGAACAACTCAGTATGATATCTTCTTTCAGGATAAAGTTACCAAATTAAACATAAATGGTAAATGATCATGTTTTTCTTTTGGTTTTAATGACCAGTGCTTAATCCAAGAAACCTGCTTGCTTAGATATTTTTGTTCAATGATCATCTGTTGTTATCCCTATTGAAAGGTGTAGCTATGGATGACTGGGTAGACTCTGGAGGGATAACATGAAGGAGGGAGCAGATGGTGAATGTGAAGAGAGGGGAGAAAAAGAGGAGAATGGGGGAGTAAAAGATACGCAGATGTGAGCTCTGGTGATCTGCAGCAATGCACAAAAGAAGAAAGAAAAACAGTGCTTTTCCAGCCACATCTGTGGACTCCACCAGGCTTACAGCTGTGCTTTCTTGTCCAAAGAATTCTTGATTGACCCAGGGTTCAGACAATTCTGATATCACCTCTGGGGAGAACGACTGGAAAGTCAGAGCTTACTTGTTTAGAAGCCAGATGCTTGCATAAAGAAAATTCTGCTGCAGGTAAGCACAGGTTATTGAAATTCTACAAACTATAATGAGACTGATAATGCTACAGCATCAAACACACACACATATTACTTAGTGCATGCTCCCTGCTTGCCCGCGTTCTCTCTTTCACGTGTGCACACACACGCACACCCACACACCGGCCATTCCCTCATCGTTCTGTTCTGCTATTGTGGCATATAATCATCCTTCAATTGACTGGAGTGATCACCTTAACTCTGTTAACTCATTATGTAGTATATGTAATTGTTATTAACCTAATCGTATATTGCAGACATTATTAACTGGAACAAATAGGAGACACTATTTGGTTTATTCTTATTTTGCAAACGGGTGAATTGAGGCCTGAGGCCATAAGTGATTTGACCAAGACCACAGACTGATTCGGAGACAGGAGGCAAAATGACACAGGAATGATTCACAAACCTCTGTCACAAGGGAGTTTTCCGCTTGTAACTTATCAGGGAGGCAAATTTTCTGAAATCATTTTTTCAAATCTAGATCCATGACTTTGCTGTTGAGCAACGCTGCTGCTGCCTCTCAGCCTCCACCCACCACCACCTCTACCATGTTCAGCTGTTTTATCTCATTTAAGGATTTTTCAGTTTTCCTTCCTCGCCGAAAAAATGATATTGAAAGTACACTACGAAAACTTTCGTCCACCCTCCAAAACAAATATCTTGCCAGTCACAACTCCACCATTATAACAGAATTATCTTCATTTTTTACATAGTCTTTATTTCTTTTTTGCCACAGTGACTTGTTTTTACATAGCTGAAGTCATAATGAGTAGGTTAGTTTACATTTAGACAGTTTTATTTACCAATTATAGGCGTTTTCCATTCTGTGGAATCATTTCAAGTATGTTTCTGATTAATACTTGTTGATTTTGTAATGTAATGTACATATATGGAAACTACTGAAGTTATTGAAGTTACATGTACATATATTGAAACTACTGAAGAAAATCAGCAATAATTTAACCACCCTCGGAATAACTGATGGATTTCCCCAGCCTTCACATATATGCTTATTTTATATATGCTTCATATTTTAAGAATTGAAACTATTGCTGCATGTACAGGTTTCTATTTACTCCCTACCCTCTTCGTTTAAAAACAAGGTGGAGACTAAAGGCTCTCAGCCTCAGTTTCTCCATATGCAAAATAGTACGATTAAATAAGTCATGCTAAAGGCTGGAACAAGGTGAGGACTCTGCAGCGTGTACGCCGGGCACTCAGCCCTGGATGGCGGGGGACGGCGTTCTGTCCCTGGTGCGGAGCGCAGGCCTGTAATTGTCCCTTCCGCCTAGGGCATCACTCCCAGGCCTGGGTACGCGCCGCCGTCTGCTCCTCTGGGGCCGCCAGGGGGCGCTGTGGCCCCGGTGCGCGGCAGCGGCGAGACGCGGACCCTCCCCCGGAGTCTCCGGCACCGCCCTGTCCCAGCCTCCTTTGCGGGTAAACAGACATGGCCGGCGAAGGAGATCAGCAGGACGCTGCGCACAACATGGGCAATCACCTGCCGCTCTTGCCTGGTAACCGCCCGGAGTAGTTCCCTGTAGTCGGGAGTGCGGCGAGGCCCGGAGCCGCTAACGGTGCAGCTGGGCCTGGGAGGCGGGTGTGGGGGCGCCGAGACTGGCCAGCCAGCCCAGCAGGGCCGCACCAGGAGGCTGCTTCACGTCGGCCCTTGGCCAGCGATGGAGTCGCGGCACCTTCTTCGCTGCTCTGTTGCCCCGAGCCGTGAGCCAGGGTGTCGGGGGACGTTTGCTCTTAAGAACAGGAAACTCATCTTCTCCATCCTCCCTGTGTCCTGAGTGTAGCTCCTAGGAAATGCTCTGGAACTAGAGGGCCGGGTCAGATTCACAGCTGTTACTTTTGCTGGTTTCCTTCCTTTTAATAAGAGTGACAGCTAACATGTACTAAGCACTAACCGTGTTACGAGCCTTGCACTTAACGCTTTGCCTGCATTTCGCCTTTTAATCCTTTCCACATCACTTTTCAGTTTCTGATTTGATCAGCGAGTATTGGATTGCAGATTAGTTCAGTGACTTGCGCAAGGTCACACAGCAGAGTTAGGATTCCATCCCGGGTGTGTCTGTCATTATCTCTCTAAATCCCTTCTCTATTTTGTTTTTCTTACTGTTGGTCTGTTTTTCTCAGGCATGTACGATTATGTTTTATCAGAGATACTTAGTTTTTCTTTTTCCTGTATGTTGTGTGAAATGTTTAGACTTTGGCCTTGTGTTGAAATACTGAACAGAAAAAAAAAGGCATGGAATATTGTATAAACTTCTCATGCAATGCCTTTCAAGAGATGCTTTCCAAAAGGCGTATCATCCAAACTTGAGACTATTAACTGAGTCCCTTGGTTAATCAAGTATGTTAGGTGTTGTGGAGATGAAACGAGAGATAATACACAATCTGATACTTGAGGTTTACTGTCTAGGCGGGGCTGCTGAGAATATAACTAAACATAAATCAACTGCAGAGGCAGTTGATTTAGGGCCAGATAAATGAATGCTATTGTGGTTCTTCAGAGGCAGAAGTTGTTCAAGGGTCAGAGGAGCTGGGAAAAAGCCTTTCAAGGTAGATCAGGAGACATCCAAAAGCACATATTTAGGATATGGTTGTGGAACATAAGGCCTAGGAGGTAGATTGGGTTTAAGTTGCTGGGAAACTGGCATCTCTTGCCAGTGTGTTTGGGGTTTTTCCCGTGGATTGCCAAGAAACAGTTTTCGGTTTCAGGTAATTGCCTAAGGAAATCTATGCTTGGAAGATTAATTTGTCCACTAGTAGCAGCATGGAAGAGACTGAGTGCACGCCCACCATATAGGAGAGAACTTTTCTATAAAAATAAACCATAGTCAGTGGTTGTTCTTGAAGCCATCCTAGCTGAATTGACACAAGGGTAAGTGTGCCAGCCTTTGATGGAAAGCTGAGCTGTTTTTTCAGAGACATTAGCCCTACTCTCTGTGCCAATCCGGTGTTTCAGGGAGAATGGTAAATAGAAGAGGAAGGATACTGATGTTCTGTCGGCATTCACATGGTGCTTCTGCATGAGATGAGTCATCAGACTTCACTGTGATAGCTCTGAACAGTCAGCGTGTTTTGTGTGTGTGTGTGTGTGTTTCAGAAAAACATCGGGAGAGGGCCCAGAGATGATGTAGATATAGCAATAATGCCTTTCCAAATTATGTAAATTTTATTTGTAGGAAAACATTGGACTTTCCATAATTCCATGTAGTACGAGTTGTTCTGAAGAATAAGTCCTCTAAGTTGCAACAAAAAGCTTTATAGTTGAGATGTGAAGAATTTATCCTAGGCAAATGAAACAATAAACATAACTGAGTATGGGAAAGTGGGTTTTAGCCATATTTATGAAAAAAAAGTTACTAAAGAAATTATTTAGAGACTAGGAGTCAGAAGAGTTAAAATGTAAATTTTTAACAATATTAATTCCAGCCTTTGAGCTAATAGTTTATCTTTTAAACTTTCTGTAGTAGAGCAATAAAGTGGATCGTGCTGCATGCCAAGTGATAGCCATGCTGTCAGCGTTGGAAATACAAAGAATTTGATACAGAATATTTTTCTCATCCATTTAGATTGCCCTTTTTTATCTTTTGGTGAAACTTACATGTTCCAAGGAAAATTTGTATGAAGTGTTAGACCATTGACTATTTACATATAAGTTGAAGTAATTCTGTTTTTGACAAAGTTTTGTATCTGGGAAATTGTAACAATGAATAGAAAGTCCAAGGCAGTTACCATATTGAAAAACATTTTTATTTTCTGTCAGGGACCTGGCTACAGGTGGTTTGACTTAAATAATGATATGTAAAGGAAAAAAATGATTATTTTGTATTGACATTTTATTGATTTAGAAGTTTGTTTGGGGCGTTTAAAAATATAGGAACTGGGAGGTGAGAAATGAGATTCAGTAATTCTTTATTGTTAGTCTAGGCCAGGGTTTCCCAACCTCAGCACTTGACTTTTGGGCTGGAGAATTCTTTGGGTGGGATTGTCTTTTGCATTGTAGGCTATTTAGCTGCATCCTTGGCCTCTACCCACTAGATGCCAGTCAGACTCCCTTAGTTATTACAACCAGTATCCCCTGAGGGGCAAAATCACCTGTGGTTGAGAATCACTGGTCTAGGATAGGAAATTTACTCATAGTTTGTATGAAACGGACAGACTCACAGTTAGTATAATAGCATTTGTATTGTGTAGCATTTTCTAATTTTCTTTGCTGTCATTGGTAACATCTAGTTTTCTAAGACGTTCTTCTAAAATGTTTTATGCTTCATGCAACTTTATTTTTAAATTTAAAATTACTAAGCAAAATAGTATGAAAATGATTGCAAAAATTTCTTTTTTTCTTTTGAGATGGAATCTTGCTCTGTCACCCAGGCTGGAGTGTAGTAGCACAATCTCAGCTCACTGCAACCTCCGCCTCCTGGGTTCCAGCAATTCTCCTGCCTCAGCCTCCCCAGTAGCTGGGATTACAGGCACCTGCGACCACACCCGGCTAATTTTTGTGTTTTTAGTAGAGATGGGGTTTCAACATGTTGGCCAGGCTGGTCTTGAACTCCTGACCTCAAGTGATCTGCCTGCCTCGTCCTCCCAAAGTGCTGGGATTACAGGTGTGAGCCACCACACCTGGCCTTCACTTTAAAATAATGTAGTGACAGCCACGGAAATGTTATCATTAGAAAAATGCTATGAAATTCTTCCTGCCAGATTATCTTTCTCTGTTTTAATTAACAGATCTTGCCTGCGTTGGTTTCTTTTCTTACTTATGTAGGAACTCTTTCAAGTTGAGAGTTTGAGAGAACGTTAGAGGTTGACGTGTTTAAGCCTGTCATTTTGCAGATGAGGAAACTAAAATTTAATTGGGCAGAATGAGTTGTCTAAGGTGTTAAAATTAGTTTCTGGTGAGGGAGAAGAGAAAAATCTCCCATATAGAAGAATTTTAAATAACGTATATAGGTATTTCCCTTTCAAGGGAGTGGAGCATAACTCATCACCGCTTAAGTGGAGGCTACACCTAGTGATTTGCTTCCAAAGAGTATAATGTGAAAAGGAGGGGGAAAGGAACTTTATAGTGGGAAAACCTGACACATACTGCTTTAGCCAGGTGATCAAGGTTCATAGCAGGACTAGTTCATAATATGTAGGCTTGATATGTAATAAAAACAGCACATTGGCGACAGACCCCATTTCTAAAAAACAAAAGAATAACAACACTTCACTTTTTCCTCCCTGAAACACGTATCCTCAGTCTAATTGTGGGAATTACATCAACAAAACCCAGTTGTGGGATACTTTTCAAAATACCTGACCAGTACTCCTCAAAACTCAGAAACAAGCAAAGTCTGAAAACTACACTAGCCCAGAGGAGGGTAGGGAAACATGATAACTAAATGTAATGTGGGATCCTGGAACACAAAAAGATTAGATAAAAACTAAGGGGATCCAAATAAAATGTGAAGTTTAGTTATAGTAATGTACCAAGACTGATTCCTTCGTTGTGGCAAATGTACCATACTGATATAAATTAACTATAGGGGAAAAGGGTGTGTGACATACAGGAGCACTCTGTATTATCTTTGCAACTTCTCTATAAATGTTAAACTATTCTAAAATTCACAGTTGACTTAAAAAAAAAAAATAGCTACTGACAGAGCCCAGCATAGACCCCAGCCCTCTGACTGCCTCTTCACAGTACTGTAGAGTTTACCAAATGCATGTGGTTTTAGAAGTACCCCTTTTTTGAAGAAGGAATTATGTGTTTGAAAGGTTTTCATTCATTTTTTTTTTCTTACAATATTCTACTCTTACAGCAGAGAGTGAGGAAGAAGATGAAATGGAAGTTGAAGACCAGGATAGTAAAGAAGCCAAAAAACCAAACATCATAAATTTTGACACCAGTCTGCCAACATCACATACAGTATGTAATTTAGTGATAGATCTAATATAATAGATACACATTTAAATGTAGATAAAAGTTCATAAAAACAAGTGACTGATATTTGTATTACTAGATATCAGAAATTGTGGATGAGGACATGGGCTATTTGCCAGTAGATAAATATTTAACTATAATTTTGAAGAAGTAATACTATGTTGTGGTGGAATTGTTTGAAGAATTGTTGCTCTTTATAGTCTTTCTAGTAATTGAGCTATTAAATACTTCTCTGTACTTCTAGGTACTAGAGTGTTACTGAACATACATTTTTTACTTGCTGTTTGTGATATTTGGACATAGAGATATTTCTTGGTAAAAATAAAATACTTTGTATTAAAAAATTCTTGAATTTCTGTGTTTGTGAGATATTCTTCATAAAAGATTAGAAATTCTTCTAAGAGTTAAAGTTAGATTAAAAATTATATTTTCACATGGGATGCTTATATACCACATTTATTAAGTGTTTGTAACCCCATTTGTATTTTTTTTTTTTTTTTTTTGAGACAGAGCGTTGCTCTGTCACCCAAGCTCGAGTGACTGCAGTGGCACAATCTCGGCTCACTGCAGCCTCCACCTCCTGGGTTCAAGTGATTCCCCTGCCTCAGCCTCCTGAGTAGCTAGGATTACAGGCGTCCACCACCACACCCAACTAATTTTTGTAGTTTTAGTAGCGACAGGGTTTCACCATGTTGGCCAGGTTGGTCTTGAACTCCTGACCTCAGGTGATCCGCCCATCTCGGCCTCCCAAAGTCCTGGGATTGCAGGTGTGAGCCACTGTGCCTGGCCTGTATTTCTTTTAATGTGATTTGCTCTTTAGTCTGTTGAGCTTATATTTTTATTACATATCGATCATGACGCTGTACCTATATATGTTCTTAAATAGTACCTAGGCGCTGATATGGAAGAATTTCATGGCAGGACTTTGCACGATGATGACAGCTGTCAGGTGATTCCAGTTCTGCCACAGGTGATGATGATCCTGATTCCCGGACAGACATTGCCTCTTCAGCTTTTTCACCCTCAAGAAGTCAGTATGGTGCGGAATTTAATTCAGAAAGATAGAACTTTTGCTGTTCTTGCATACAGGTAAAATATTAGAGTCCATTTGCTTAATACATTTCCTCTCATGGGTAATTGCGGTGGTCATTGTTGAAGCCAAAGCAGGCTGTTATTATGCATGTACAGGAGAGGTTGGGTAAGAATGTGAGGTTAGGAGTTTGGTTAAGTAGAAGTTTCATAGTGCAAGTTGGAGCATTTTTGTTCATTTAATTACCATCTAACTCAGCTCTACACCTTCATACACAATTTAACTTTCTGGTATTTGAAAAATTTTTAATCATTTATATTTGATGAAAAACATTTCTGGAATCTTGGTTTCAATAACTGTCTTTATTAAAGAGAAATAGTGCTTTTTTATTTTAACCTAAAGGATTACTTTTCCAAAAGAGTGGTCTTTTCTTTCCTTGTCTCTCAAAATTCATAGGTTGTACCCTTTAAATTGAAGCTGAATGTTAAGTATCCCGTGGCAAATAAAGGAAATCTGCAGTAGAGGCAGGAAATACATACAGGAAGCTCCCACCCCAGTACAGTGCTGCCAGTAAGCAGCAGAAATGATAAGTCATTTGACAGAGTGAAAGAATGTTTGGTTTGGGAAATGAGTTTAAACCCCTGTAAGTTCTAAATTATTTTCAGTGACTAGAAATCTATTCTTTTCCTAAAATTCTCTAATCGTACTTCCTGAATCCTCCTTCTATATCCCCCATGTGATTTAAAAATAAATAAAATTGGCCAGGCACGGTAGCTCACGCCTATACTCCGAGCACTTTGGGAGGCCGCGGCGGGTGGATCACCTGACGTTGGGAGTTTGAGACCAGCCTGACAAACATGGTGAAACCCCATCTCTACTAAAAATACAAAAATTAGCCAGGCGTGGTGGTGTGTGCCTGTAATCCCAGCTACTCAGGCGGCTGGGGCAGGAGAATCACTTGAACCTGGGAGGCAGAGGTTGCAGCAAACTGAGATCATGCCACTGCACTCTAGGCTGGGTAACGCAGCCACACTGCGTCTCAAACAAATAAATAAATAAAATTATACTAGCTTTGTAGTAAGGGTTGAGTCTATAAATTGTTTACCCATATGTATTGCTTTTGCATACTTTGCATATATTTAAAACTCAAATGTTCAAAATTCTTTCCTTTTAAAATTGTCTTGGAAGCAATATACAGGAAAGGGAAGCACAGTTTGGAACAACAGCAGAGATATATGCCTATCGAGAAGAACAGGATTTTGGAATTGAGATAGTGAAAGTGAAAGCAATTGGAAGACAAAGGTTCAAAGTCCTTGAGCTAAGAACACAGTCAGATGGGTAAGAAATAACATACACCTTAATGCTCTGTGAATGTTTTATAATGAAATAGTTTTCTTGTACTTTTTTATTCTACTGACCTTTCAGATTTTGTAACTTTTAACTAGTTGTTCTCTTTCCCTTCTAAGGTATAGCCCAGTGGTTTCCAACCTTGCTATGCATCAGAATCACCTGGGAAGCTTTTAAAACTATAGAAGCTTGAGTTTCAACCTCATCTCCCATCTCCAGAGAGTGATGAGGCTGCAGCATCTTTTAAAAATGATTTTCAGGTGATTCTAATGTCTCTCCAGGTTTGAGAATAGTAATGTAAATCCAAAGGGAGGTGCTGTTTGGGACTTGGCTTCTTTAGGATTGAAGGCCTCTCAGAGCATAAGAGGGAGACCACAGGCTTGTGAGCTGTTTGTGTGCTCACCAGGACAGCTGTGGTTTTTGTAGCATTGCTGTGATGTTTGAAAGCCACACGGGTTACATCTGCCAACTGCTCCATCTGAGCTATAAAAGCCATTTATATTTAGTGTCCTTCTCCAGTGTGAATTTTATATCACCCAGAAATGCTATTTACATAATAAGTGATCAATAAATACTTGTAGTCTATGTGCCTTGTGACATTTAGAAATTCCCTGAGTGTACTGTTTCAGCAGTTACTCATTTTGACATAGCTCGAATGGCTGGGTTTTGCACAAATTCAAGGGATGCACATTAAAGCAGACACAGAAAAGTCCAGTTTATCTTATTTGATCCTCTTTTAAAAAGGAAACAAAGTAAAGCATTTGCCTTGATCATTGGATATTATCTCTTAAGGGAGTGCTTCTCAACTGTGGCACATCACCTCTGAGGTCTTACAGATACACAGTCCTGGTACACAATACAAGTACTAGTGAATTGGTTTCCAATTTATACCCAGAGTTGAAAATCTCATCAGACCTCTGTGTTGCCCAGGTAGTATCTTCTGAACACATGGAAGTTCTGAGTATTTTGGGGTTTTTATTTGGTGGGGTGGGGATTAAGACTGAAAAAAGAATGTGAACAGCATGAGGGCAGGAACGTTTTGTCTATTTTGTTCACATGGTGGGCATTCCTATATATTTTTTAATTATGGAAATGTTGACATGTCAGATAGCTCCTTGGAGCTAAAGAGAGCATAGAGGAATGTGAGATGGGATTGCCAGAGCTCTTAGGGTGTTTAGTTCTCTCCAGGTACTTCCTCAGAACATTCATTGTGCACACTTTGATAGCCTTACCACATTGCCCTGTCCTGATGGGATTATATGTCTGTCTCCCTCGATAGATAACCTGCTTAAGAACAATGACCAAGACTTATTTATGTTTTACTTTTAGGACCATAAATGTTATATAAATGAATGAAAGAATGATTTCCTGGGGGTGGTCTGCATTATGATAATTAGAAAACTGTTTTGTTACTGTGGATTTTGCTAACAGTTCCATTTTTAAAGTACTTCTTACTTCATACAATTTCAATTGTGAATACTATTCTAGAAACCATAAAGGAAAGTTGACTTGGGGAAAAGTATATTTCTCAGACTGTCTTGACATTAGTGAGTTTTGATTGTGGAAAAACTATTGAACACAAGATGGCAGTATATCGTTAACTCTGAAAACGAGACAAGGAATGAATGCTTGACTCTAGTAAAGATTTAACATCAGGCCACATGCAGTAGCTCATGCCTGTAATCCCAGCATTTTGGGAAGCCAAGGCAGGACGATCACCGGAGCTCAGGAGTTCGAGATCAGCCTGACCAACATGGAGGAACCCCATCTCTACTAAAAATACAAAGTTAGCCAGGCATGGTGGCACATGCCTATAATCCCAGCTACTTGGGAGGCTGAGGCAGGAGAATCGCTTGAACCCAGGAGGCAGAGGTTGCGGTGAGCCAAGATCGTGCCACTGCACTCCAGCCTGGGCCACAAGAGGGAAACTCCATCTCAAAGGAAAAAAAAAGATTACTATCAAACTGATACAGGCGGATAAGACTTGGAAAGGACACATTCTCTCTAGTATTCTGTAGACCCATTATTAAGGTCTCTCATAAGGGTATGTCTGTCTTCATTTAAAAGGCCTCTGTGGAATGAGATTTCTCTTGGCTCCACTACTTCTCTGGCCCTGTAACCACCTTCACTGGAAGTGGTGAAATGAAAGAAATTCTGGAGATGATTTAGTGCAGTCTCCTCTTTTTCTATATCAGAATGCTAAGTACTAGAGAGGTTAAGTAATTTGCCTAAACAGCAAATAAGCGACAGACCTGATTGGTTCTAGGTCCCCTGACTTCCAAACTGGTACTCCTTCCCTTATACCAGGATTTCTTCATAGCACATTTGAAACTCAAGCCACCTTCCCTTTCTCCAGTAAAATATTTAATATTCATTTGTTTTAGAGAAATAAGCATATAGAAAACTAAAAAAAAATTAAAAAATAAAAATATCCATTTGTCTTTTACCTAAATGACACTTCATTTATTGAAAGTACACTACAGAGGCCAGGTGTGGTGACTCATACCTGTAATCTCAGCACTCTGGAAGGCCAAGGTATGTGAATCACTTAAGGCCAGGAGTTCAAGACTAGCCTGACCAACATGGTGAAGCCCCATCACTACTAAAAATAAAAGAAATTAGCTGGGCATGGTGCCTGTAATTCCAGCTACTCGGGAGGCTGAGTCATGAGAATCACTTGAACCTGGGAGGCAGAAGTTGCAGTGAGCAGAGATTGTACCACTGCACTCCAGCCTGGCCAACAGAGTGAGACTCCATCTCAAAAAAAAAAGTATACAACAACCAGAATCGTGGGGGGCGGGGCGGCAGGAAGGGCATCTTCTGAACACAAAGAAATTTCTTTTTAGTAAAAACACAGGTCTCATTGACATAGGACTCTTCAGAAGTTCCTACTTGTTAGCATGTAGAGAGGAGGAGGGGATTGATATCCTGTTGGCATCACAAGAGAAGATCTCTTACCTGTCATGACTGAGACCAGTAATTGTTAGTCAGAAAGTTCGTTGAAGCTGGAAATCACAAAATGTTACACATATATAGCTTAAACATTTTATTTTAACTTAAAATGTATAAATTCATTCATTTTTCATTTGGGGAGACCAACGTCTTTTAATTGAAGCAGGTCTGCACATTGGAGATGACTGCAGACTTTCTAGCACTTTCATTGTATATTATCCGCAGTTTATACTGCTAGTTTTTCTTTAAAGAGGGATTCTAAAGATAGTCACAAGGCAATTTGAGTGCAGAAATTTTCCAGATTTGTGCGGTTTTTTTCCTATTAAAGTTGCATATACCTAAGTTGAAAGCAGTTTTTTTATGTCTCTACTTAATGTTCCTTGAAGCAATTTTATTGTTGTACTCATATTTCACTGGTTTTTATAACATTTATATAAATTATGTTGCTGTAATCACAAAACAACTCTGATAAACAGGTTGGAAAGAAAAAAAACTGGCTTATGTTAAAAACAAAACTCAGCTGCTGGGAGAACCAGCCACTGCGTATGCAGTGGATCCTGGCCGTGTTTAACCAGGTAAAGGAGAGCATTCTTTCATCCTTCAAGGCAATTCAAACAGCTTGTACTGCAGACTGTAAACATGATCTGTAAGCCACGGGATCAATAATGTTACTGTTTTTATCATAATCAAATCTTACACAATAGTTTGGTAAAGCAAAATTCTTAATTCAGTTTCCTATAACCTTAAAGAAGAATCAGATTTCTAAAAATTTCCATAGGATGGTATATACTTTTGTCTTCATAATATAATTAACAGGTTATTTGTGTTCATGAATCAGGTGAAGGAAATTGAGATTTTGTTTCTAATGAGCTCTAGTAACATAAGAACACTTGACCATAGTTTGACTATAGTAAAATGTTTTAACATTTTCCCAAATCATGTAGACAAATTTTTTGAGTATTTCTAATGAGTTTGCAGGAAGGAAATAAAGTTGGTAGAGTGAGTCTACTATTATCATTAAATTAAACCTAGGTACTTTCTAACACACTCAGCTATTTTTCCTTTTAATAAATAAGTAAAATGTCAGAATTTCATCCATAATATTTTGTGGTCAAACAGGGGTTATTATGAAAGACTACTTTAGAAGTCTTAAGTATAACTAATAAAGCAGAGACTTTTAATATATTTGACTTTGTCAGTCTGACAGTGTTTTATACTAGCATTTGAATATAGTTACATATTCTACATTTCAAAAGCTACACTCTAAGAGATACAGCGCCTCACAGGAAGATAGCTCATGCATACAACCTTCCTGTTTGCACTAGTTCATCAGATATTTGCAATTATGATATTCTCAAGTAGCATTTTGGAAAAGACTTTATTATGACATTTTAAATAACTTTTAAGAATCTAATGTATAGTTTGATCCTCTGTACAGATAAACTTTTAATGTGAAAAGGAATGCATACAGAAAGATTGCATGTAATTCCCTAGTATTATTTTAATTCATCCATGTAAATGCATTCTTGATTTTTCTCTTCCTTTCTCTACTCAGATGACTTATGGGAAAGAATAGATGTAAGAGTTAAGCAGCATAAGAAGTGGGGGGATAGAAGAGTTTGGGTGTCTAAAGAATGTTTAAGAAATTAGAAGTATCAAGCAGTAGTTAGTTGTATGTTGGTTTTTTAAAACTTTGTTTCATTTATAGACTCTGTATTTATCTGAAATGTGTAGATCTCCCTTTCCATTCCACAGTGACATTGAAAATCCATACCTTAGGCTATCTTTGGTTTTAACTTTGGTATGATTTATGAAATAAAATTATTTTCTGAAAATTTCTATATCTAAACATCAGTATTTGATGAATGTTTAAAAGATAAAACTTGGAAAATCATAGTATTTAAAATTATCACTGTTTAGAAACTTATAGTTTTAGTCGATTTTAGAAATGAATACCATGCTTGGTTCTCTTTATTTTAGAATCCAGCAAGCTAAAGTGCAAATTCTTCCCGAATGTGTGTTGCCTTCAACCATGTCTGCAGTTCAGTTAGAATCCCTCAATAAGTGCCAGATATTTCCTTCAAAACCTGTCTCAAGGGAAGACCAGTGTTCATATAAATGGTGGCAGAAATACCAGAAGGTGAGAAACTAATTTTTTATGCATCTTCAAAAAGTGAAGATAGATTGTTTTTTTCCTGTTTTAAGAAAGAAACACAACTCTCATGATTCATTCCCCAGACACCTTGTGTGGCAGTATTCCAGCTACATTTGATCATAGCTGGACCCTCTAAAAATTTCACAGGCAGCTATTTTATGTAAAAGCAGTTTACAAACACAATAAAATGTCACACAGCTGTAAGATATCCTTGTTATTATGCTTATTGGTTATATTAATCACTTATGATTTTTAATTCTGTGGGAATTGCTTATTAAACTATGATCAAATTAGATGTTTGGCTCTTGAATCATAAACATCCATTATCTTAAGGAAGGGAGGATTTATTTGGGGTAGAGTAGTAGTAGAAAAGTAGAGTCTGTTTCTTCCAGATCAGAGAGAAAAGGTTTCTTTTGCTATGTGTTTTAATGAAACGCAGTTGACATCACAAAAATTGACTTGAGACTAGGTGCTCTTTAAAAATGTTGCTTGTTTAGGCACTAATTCCTATGTTATATCCTTTCACTAAATCATAATTGTCATGTGGAAAAAAAAATTGAGGGAACCTGTTTCTATTCATTTGTGAGATGTGCACTTTTAAGTATAGTTAATATTTATAATTGCTACCTAAAGAAAAAGATTACTAGTTTCTAAATTTAGAATAATTGGGTTTTTTGAGGTTTTTCTCTTTAATATGGAAAGACTGTTTCCATTGTAACCTTAAAAGTTCTGTATTAATCATCCCTTTGTTAAGTCATGAGGATTTAATATTTTAATGTAAATACAGATTTCCAATTTAACGTAAATTATTATGGATAATTAATGAAGTGGACTTATACACTAGTTACTGTACCAAACTTTTATTGCTCTTACTGTAGAATTCCTCCAGTTTTCCACGAAAACTTGTGCAGAATGGGCACTTGATGAGCATCAGGGTTATAACCAGGTATCTATAGGACTTCCTGGTCTTATCTTTATTTCAGTTAACTGATCTGTTTCATGGTACAGTGTGTTTTGACTAGTGTTTCTAAGGAAGATTCTAATGAAGATATAATTAGACTGCTTTAAGACTCCCAAACAACCTTGAAACTAGTATTTTTTAATGTTTAATAATATTGATACTGCCTTAACAGGCAGCTTTTGTATAGCTGTGTGTATTAGTCCATTTTCATGCTGCCAATAAAGAGATAACCAAGACTAAGCAATTTACAAAAAAAGAGGTTTATTAGACTTAAAAGTTCCACATGGCTGGGGAGGCCTCACAATCATGGCAGAAGGTGAAAGTCGAGGAAGAGCGAGTCATGTCTTACATAGATGGTGGCAGGGAAAAAGAGCTTGTGCAGGAAAACTCCCATTTTTAAAACCATCAGATCTCGTGAGACTCATTCACTATCACAAGAATAGCACAGGAAAGACCCACCCCCATAATTCAGTCACCTCCCACTGGGTTCCTCCCATGACATGTGAGAATTGTGGGAGTTACAATTCAAGATAGGATTTGGGTGGGGACACAACCAGATCATATCACCGTGCAATACTTTCTTCCCTATACCAGATACAGACACTTTAAATACGCATTTGCCCTTGTTTCTTTGAACTGTGGGAAATTTTGCTTCCATAGTCATTTTAAATGTTACTGTAGAAATAAGTATGTCAGTGATCACTGTCAGTATGTGGCCCCCCAAGGAGTAGATTTGGAATATATTAAGTCATTTAGTGCCTAAAAGTATGTTTGGCACTGGTTTGCTACTGAAATATGTGGCAAGGTAACTGCATCAAGATGTTCCCTATGTGTCATCTCAATATTCACATAGTTGTGTATTTCATATTAGATATTTTTTTTCAGGGGGTACAGGCATACCACGGAGATATTGCAGGTTCAGTTTCAAACCGCTGCAATAAAGCAAGTATCACAATAAAGTGAGTCTCATGAGTTTTTTTGGTTTTCCAGTGCATATAAAAGTTTTATTCACACAATACTGTAGTCTATCACATGTATAATAAGATTCTATCTAAAAAACAATGTACATACCTTAAATTTAAAAATGCTTTATTGCTAAAAAATTCAATCATCTGAGCCTTCAGTGAATCATAATCTTTTTTGCTGGTGGATAGTCTTGTTTTGCTATTGATGGCTGCTGACTAATCAGGGTAGTGGTTGCTGAAGGTTGGGGTGACTACAGCAGTTTCTTAAGACAGCAATGAAGTTTGCCCCACAGATTGACTATTCCGTTCACAAAAGATCCCTATGCAGCGCTGTTTGATAGCATTTAAGCCACAATAGAACTTTCAAAATTGGAGTCAGTCCTGTCAAAACTTGCTGCTGCTTTATCAACTAAGTTTATGTAATATTCTGAATTCTTCATGTCATTTCAACATTCACAGTATCTTCAGCAGATTTCTTCCCAAGAAACCACTTTCTTTGCTCATCCATGAGAAGCAACTCCTAATCCGTGTTTGATCATGAGATTACAGCAATTCAGACCCATGTTTGGGTTCCACTTCTAACTTTAGTTCTCTTTTTATTTCTGTCACATCCACAGTTCCTTCCTTCAGTGAAGGCTTGAAACCCTCAAAATTGTCATCCATGAGGGTTGGAGTAAACTTCTTCTGAATTCCTGTTAATGTTGATGTTTTCACCACCTCCCATGAATCCTGATTATTCTTAATGGCACCTAGAATGGTGAATCTTTTTCAGAAGGTTTTCAATTTACTTTTTCCAGATCCATCAGAGGAATCACCATCTGTGGCAGCTATAGCCTTACAAAAAAAGTATTTCTTAGATAATAAGATTTGGAAGTCTAAATAACTCCTTGATCCATGGGTCACAGAATAGAAATTTTGTTACCAGGCATGAAAACAGCATTAATCTCCTTGTATATCTCCATCATAACTTCTGGGTGACCATGTACATTGTCAATGAGCAGTAATATTTTGAAGAGTCTTTTTTCTGAGCAGTAGGTCGCAACAGCAGGCTTAAAATATTCAGTAAACCATGCTCTAAACAGATGTTCTGTCATCCAGACTTTGTTTCATTTACAGAGCACAGGCAGAGTAGATTTAGCATCATTCTTAAGGGCCCTAAGATTTTTGGAATGGCCAGTGAGCATTGGCTTTAACTTGAAGTCACCAGCTATTAGCCCCTGAAAGGAGATTTAGGGACTTTCTCTGGATTAGGCTTTGGCTCAACGGAAATTTGTGGCTGGTTTGATCTTCTATCCAGACCATTAAAACTTTCTCCATATCAGTAAAAAGGCTTTTCGGCTTTCACCAGAGTAGCACTTTGTATTCACAGCTTGGCTGTTTGCCCCAGGAGACCTAGCGTTTGGCCTCTTTCAGCTTTGACATGCCTTTCTCACTAAGCTGTATCATTTTTAGCTTTTGATTTAAAGTGAGAGATGTGTGACTACTCTTCTTTTCACCTGAACACTTAGAAGCCATTGTAGAGTTACTAATTAGCCTAGTTTCAATATTGTTGTGTCTCAAAGTAGGGAAGCCTGAGGAGAGGGAGAGAGATGGAGGGGCTGGTGAGTGGAGCAATCAAAACACATTTGTTAAGTTTACTGTCTTAAATGGGTGCAGTTCATGGTGCCCCAAAACAGTTACAATAATAACATCAAAGTTCACTAATCACAAATCATCATAACATATAACAATGAAAAAGTGTGAAATATTGTGAGAATTACCAAAATATGGCACAGACAGGTAATTAGCACATGCTATTGGAAAAATGACTTGATAGACTTGCTTGAAACAGGGTTGCCAGAAATCTTCAATTTGTTTTAAAAAAAAAAAGAAGAAAAAAAGGCAGTATCTGTGAATCGCAGTATGCTTGTATTAAGTATTTGGGTATATAGAATAGTTCTTCCACACCAAGATGGGTTAAAAATTCTTAACCATTAAAAATCCTAAATTAACTCTTCTTTGCAAAGTTCTAAGTATAGGTTGAGAGCAGTGGTAGTTACTTCCTGACTTAAGTGTTCTGTGCAGCTAGTTCTGTGACCTGCCCGTAGGATCCTGCAATCTTAAACCTGAACTTGGGCTAAGCAAGTAAGACTGCTATTTAAATTTGTTTTTTATGTGAGTTACTGCTTAAATTCTTCCTGTTCTATGGTTAAAGCACCTTGCTTACATTACATTCCAAATTTGTCCCATACAACTGGGTTGCCACTGGCTTAACAAGACAAGAAAACATAGAGCTGCGAAGACCAAAGAAGCATGTATTTGCCTGGGTTCAGATCCTCTGAGCTTTTCCTCTTGTCTTAATTAGCCCTTGGTTATTTTCATATTCAGAGTTGCCAAGGGCTAAAGAGAAGATGCTAAGGAATGAGAAGGCCTAAAAAGTTTTAGGTGATACAGATATCTCCATCCCATATATGTCAGGTTATCTAAAGGGTTCCCTTGTTTAAACCTTGATAGAATTTCTTAGGTTCTGAAATTTGGAATCTAGATCACTAGGCCAAGAGCAACTGCTAGCTGATCTATTTTGGACTCCAAGTGACCTACAAACTCTGTTCTGCTTTAGAGAAACCACTTAGAGCCATTCTGTGTGCATCAAAAAGGAATCTAACAGGGAAAGGGGATGGCAGATATCTTTGGTAGGAACTCCATATGCAGTGGGACCATCTGAGTGGTTTGGCATGCTGCACCTTTAGTGGGACGCTAGCTTACCATGGGGCTGGATTATGTAACAGTGCTTGTCTTTAGACAGATACAAGGTTCAATTCATTCCTTTCTTCATAGAGCTTGCTTGTATCTGACTTGTCCATCCCACCATAATCTGAAGCACAGCATATGTGTGTTCTGTCTCCATGTCTTAGTAATTAAAATGGTCAGAGTTGGGAGATGCTTACATAACTGTAAGCTCACTCAAGCTAATAAGGTTGGCACACACTTTTCCTGCAGAAAAGGAACTTAAAGGATCCAGGATTGTAGTCTTCCTGAGATGTATTCAGTTAACCTTGAAACGGCACACAGCATTTGCCATGGAAACCTAAACATCCCAAATGACATGAAATAAAATTATTTAAACTTCTGGAAGTGTTCCTGTGTTATCTACCATTCTGACAAGGAAGCATTAGAGAATATTCAGCACGTGTCTCTCATGATTAAGGAGTTAGGCCAGTGTAATTAGGAAACACTTTCAAAACCCATTCCATCTAGAGACCTTTCTTGTTCTGGAATTCGAGCTCTGAAACTGTTTGCTGCTTTTCCCATCACAGTGCCTTTCTCTATTCACTGGTTTACTGTAGGGCGATTTGAGAATCCCCCTACAGTAAAAATCTCCCTAAAAAAAGAGGAAATTTTGTTTAAACCTGTTTGGAGTATGACTTAAATGTTTCTAAGTATATTCCCTGCTTGCCCAGACCACCTGCTTATTCATACATAAAGGCTTACTGTGTTAATCAGAAAAGAGCTGAGTATGAAATGTTAAGTCAAATGAGAAACAAATAGATATTAAGAAAGTAATTGGTGCTCATCTTTCTGGCCTCTGCTGAACTTAGCCATGGTTGTTCCTGTTTATGGCATAGAGCAGGGAGGAACTGAGCACGAATTTGGAAGGGCAGGGGCCTCACACATAATCTCTCAGATTAGTGTTTAAATCTCCTCCTAATTTTCTTTATCTAGATACAAATGTTCTTATTTCTTTCTTTTATAGAAGGATACATACCTTTTTATTAACAGTGTATCTTACAGGAGATTCTTTTGTATTAGTTTATAGAGCATTGCTCATTCTTAAAGCTGCACAGAATTATTTTGTATGGATACACTGTATAACCAGTCCCATACTGATGATAGATCTGTACTAAATAACATGTACAAATGATCTTTTATATAGGTAAATATTTATGATAACTTTTGAAGAGTGAGGTTATTGGCTTATTTATGATAACTTTTGAAGAGTGAGGTTATTGGCTTACAGGGTAAATGCATTTACCCTGTCAGTTTTAAAAATAATTTTGAGGCCGGGCACGGTGGCTTACGCCTGTAATCCCAGCACTTTGGGAGGCCGAGGCAGGTAGTTCATAAGGTCAGGAGGTCAAGACCAGCCTGGCCAAAATGGTGAAACCCCATGTCTACTAAATATACAAAAATTAGCCGGGCATAGTGGTGGACGCCTGTAATCCCAGCTACTCAGGAGGCTGAAGCAGGAGAATCACTTGAACCTGGGAGGTGGAGGTTGTGGTGAGCCAATATCGTGCCACTGGACTCCAGCCTGGGTGACAGGGTAAGACTCCATCTCAAATAATAATAATAATACTAGTAATAATAATAATAATAATAATGAGTTATTTTCAAAATACTTAAGGTGTTTGTACTTGTTTTTATTGTTTCATCATGGCCTCACAGGCAATGTAGTATCAAACCTGATGTTTGCTGATCTGATAAGTGAAATATATTACATTGAAGGTTCAATTTTAATTTCTGAGAGCAAGGGTAAGCATTTTGTTGTAAGAGCAGTTTGTGTTTCCTTTCTATAAAGTATTTGCCCATTTTTCTACTGGCTTGTTGATTTCTTGGAGCTCTTTGTAAGCTTTATAGTCTCTGTAATTAATGAGTTCCAAACATTTTTCCTAGTTTGTCTTTCATCTTTTAACTTTGTTTTTGGTGTGCTCTGTCATACAGAACTATTTTTGTTGTTCTTATATAGTTTACTTTTTAATGCTTCTATATTCTAAATCATAGCCAAAAATGATGTTCCCATGCAAAGGAATGTCTCATGTTTTCTTGTATACTTACTGTGGTTTCATTGCTTTTCCGTGGAAAGCTCTGATCCTTGTGTAGTTGATCCTGGTATAAATTCCACTTTACTTTTTTCCAGATGGCTCCCTGTTGTCCTACTACCACTTTTTGAATAGTCTATATTTTCCCCCATTGATTTGAGATCCCATCGTTGTCACAGACCAAATTCATGTTTATTTTACTTTTCTCCTCTTTTGGTCTACTTGTGTGCCATCATCATATTGTTGTAAATGTTGGCACTTTATAATCTGTGTAAATAAAAATAGGGCTGGTAAGCCCCTCACTGCTCTTTTGTCAAGCTTGTCAGTGACTACCATTGATGAACATGTCCTTGTGAACTTGAGAATCTGTTTGACCTTGTTCCAGGATAGAAATAGTAAGAACAGTAACATTTATTGACTATTTTTATATAAAGAAGAAAAGTCTTGAAATCTTAGGCTATGTATAGTCAGGTGCTTCCTCAGAAAGTCTGGTCATTTCCCAGGCATACATATTGTATATTGTATGTGCACTTGTATATCTATCATTAGCGTATAAGCCTCAGGAGCAGGAAAAAGAGCTTATCATTCCATTCCAGTTCTTATTACCATGTAGGAATTTGGTTCATGAAAGGAAACAAAAACTGGTAACTTTTTAATTATTTGTATAAATTATTTCTGTCATTTACATTGCTGATTATAATAGGATTTAACACAGTAAGTGACCACTTTTAGTCACTATATAAAGGAAGTCAGTGGTAGTGATTTACTATTTATGTTTAGCTTTTCACATTACTCTTTCCATTTTCATTGCACTTCAAAGACTCACTTAAATGGAGTTTCACATTTTGTGAACATTCTACATTGTTGGGAGGCAAAGCTGAAGCCATAGTTATGAGGCTTAAAAATGTGATAGATTACCTCCAGGTAACATTCATTTTAAGGGCTTTTATGCCTGCTTTCAGTAGTAAATCCTGTTCCCAGAGTGAATACTACTTTGCTGGAGAATCAGTCATTGGTCACTTTTAAGTGCCTAAACTTTTTGGCTAGTATTAAAATTTTCTTGAAGTACAACCATTTTATGACATCAATCATGGTATTGATATATTTAAAGAATAACTATAAATTGCTAGAACTTATCATCCATTTTACCCAGATATAAGACAGGAGCCTTTCCTATTATGCCAGAAAGCTAAATGGGACTCTTAAATTTGAGGATGTTGAAATGTCTTAAATTTTGGCAGTTGCTCTGTAAAAGCTAGCTAATGTTTTCTGGTATATGTCTCTTCCGTGTGTCTAACTTACATCACAAATATTAAGGATGGATTATGCATATTTGAATCTGTCAGGATGCTCCAGATAAAGAATTTTGGAGGTCTTCTGACCCTGAAAAGAAGCTACCTGAAACTGTAGCTTGCCCATATGGGCATGGTGGCAGAGTGAATGCCTGATCCAGTGCATTGCTCTTAATATGCTAGTGTGCCACATTTTATTCTCTTTATACTTGAAATTTATAATTATTTCAGATTCTTTTTCTTGACACGGGTGCCAAATGAAATTACACTTTTGTAGTACACTTTACATTTTTTTTTGTATTATAAAAGTAACCATTCTGATATGTGAAGTATATTTTAATAACTGAATGAGGAGTGTGTCAGTCAGCCAAACAAACTTTCAGTTGGGTCTTTGTCATTTTGTAATTCTAAGAATATATAAGTTAGTAAGCTTCTTCCCTCTAAAATACAAGCTCCACAGGGCAGTGAATTTTGTTGGTTTTTCTTTCATTCACTGGCATAGCCTAAATGTATAAAAAATAGCCTGACACGTGTTAGGCATTGTATTAGTCTGGTCTCACACTGCTAAGACATACCCAAGACTCAGTAATTTATAAAGAAAAGAGTTTTATTTGACTCACAGTTCAGCATAGCTAGGGAAGCCTTAGAAAACTTACCATCATGACAGAAGGGGAAGCAAACATGTTCTTCTTCACATGATGGCAGGAAGAAGTGCCAAGCAAAAGGGGAAAAACCCTCTTAATAAAACCATCAGATCTCGTGAGAACTCACATGTATCATGAGGGAAACATGGAGGTGCCTGTCCCCGTGATTCAATTACCTCCCACCGGATCCCTCCCACGACACATGGGGATCATGGGAACTACCATTCAAGATGAGATTTGGGTGGGGACATGGCCAAACCCTATCAGGCACTCACAGTATTTGTTGAATGAATGATGATTAGAGTCTCAGACTCCCTGTATACAAATCCTAGCTCCTTCCTATTTACTGAGTCTGTAACCTTGGGCAAGTTATAGCATCCTTGTGTGCCTGTTCCCTTACTTTAGAATGGAGATAATAAACTACTAACCTTAGACTAGTCTTAGAAATGTGAAGTTCTTGGCACAATACTAATGGTTGCCATTGCTGTTCCTGAAGATTCAGAGCTACTTGATGTGCTCTTGGTAGTATTTTTTTAAATTCTGTAACTGGACTGTGACAATAATCTTACCATTAGATATTTAGTCTTAAAAGTGAAGGACAACTTATTGGAGATTACCCGAAGGGTCTCATAGTCTGACTCCTCAGGCTTTAACCACTACCAGAGCACACAGTAGGAGGCCATCTCAAATCACCTTTGGCAGGGGTCCCCAAATCCTGGCCCACAGACCAGCACTGGTCTGTGGCCTGTTAGGAACGGGGCCACACAGCGGGTGGTGAGTGGTGAACAAGCAAGTGAAGCCAAGCTCCACCTCTTATCAGTGGCAGCACAGAGTCTTACAGGAGCACAAACCCTATTGTGAACCGCGCATGTGACGGATCTAGATTGCATGCTTCTTATGAGAATCTAATGATGAATGTAATGCACTTGAATCATTCCAAAACCATCTTCCACCCCATCTTTGGAAAAATTGTTTTCCACGAGACTGGTCCCTGGTGCCAAAAAGGTTGGGGACGGCTGATCTTTGCATAGTCTCAAATATAAGGATTATATTAAGCCAGAAATGTTTCTCATTAAGGAATCCTTTGTTTTGAGCTGCAGGTCGTGTTTTAGAACAAGTCTGTCCTCTTCCATGTTGCAACTCCTAAAATATTTGAAAACAGGTATGTCCACTTGAGAGATAGCTCTGACTGAACATCCCTGGTAATAAGACATTCCCTTTGATAATGAAAGTTCCCATATTTGAACAGCATGGAATAGAATAACATTGTCTCTCAGATTCTAGTCTTCTATTAAAACCGCAGTTACTTTTGCACCAAACTAACATAGCTAGAATAGGATTGGGGTAGTAGGTAAGTATAGGGTGTGAGTGGTGTAGCACATCATACAGTTGTGTAGCACAATTCCAGCTATTAGCTCAGTCCCAAGTCCCTTTTATGTGTGCTGTGTTCCCACGTTTCCTGCAGATCTTACCCCTGCACTTGCAAGATCAAATGATTAGGTATGAAACATATGTAGGGTAAGTATTCAGCATATGAAAACATACCTAGTCATTTGATCTTGCAGGTGCAGGAGTAGGGTCTTCACTTGTTTTGTTAAATGTTACCTTGTTTTTCTTGTTCTGGTCTGTTAAAAGTGCCTTTTGATCTACCTTATTCCTTTTCTCTCACTTTCATGTGTCATGTCACATGTCAATTAACATTTTATTTACAGTGAAATTACAAAGATTTGTACATATGTAGGTTTTGTTTTGAGAAAAGTGATAATTCTTTATATTCTGCTATACCTTGTTCTTTGATCACTTGCAGAGCATTCCTTGGTATAAACATATTCTAACGTATTTCACTCTATTTTTGATTGATGTTTAGGTTGTTTCCAATTTGTTGCTATTAGCACTGCTGCAGTGCACCCCTTCAGTAATATTTTTGTGTCCTATAGACCATTGCTTCTCTTTCAAAAATTGTGTGGTTATTTTTGCGGTTATTTTTCCAAACGAACTTTAAACTTATAAATTCCATTCTCACTGGTATTGCAATGAATATGTAATTTGAGGACTGACATCTTAACAATATTGAGTCTCCCCCTCAAATACTGAAACTCTACAGAAATTAAGTACAATTCACATTTGTATATGGACTTAGGCATGGTTCTGTTTGAATTTCAGTTACAATTGGAGGTCATATATAATCGGTTTCCCCTTTCTTTGAGTTTTATGAAATGAGGAACTTCATCATGAAGTCTCAAGTGTATAAATATTTTATCCTTCTTGGGATTCTGTTACTTCTTATGTTTGCCCTTATAGTGATTCAGCTGGTTCTCATTTAAAGTTTTTACACAAAAACAGTTTGGATTATATTTTGAGGTTTTCACTTCAGATACTGGACAAGTAATTACTAGTATAAAGGCAACTAACATGGTCATAATAGAAGTATGGTGTTTACTCTTCACATTTATCTTCCCAAAGTTGTCTTCAGCATTGAAATTTTAATGTTTGACCTTTTTAAATAGGAATTAAGATCCTAGTTACTACTATATATTTGAAGGATATAGAAGCATGATTTCACACTTCATAGTCACATTATGGGATTATCTACAAAATTTTTTATCTTTTTAAAATTAGATGGTTTCCTAGGCCAAAATCATTTAGATGTTGCTCTTCCAGTATTAGAATCTTTATTCTGTGGGGTTTTTTAAGTGCCTTTTTTTGTTTTGTTTTCAGAGAAAGTTTCATTGTGCAAATCTAACTTCATGGCCTCGCTGGCTATATTCCTTATATGATGCTGTAAGTAACTTACCTTAAATTTACTTTACATATGGTAGGCCATGTCATAACTAAGGGTCATTAAAAAACAAAGGTTTAGTTTTTCCAGTTTCTAGTGCCTTATAACTTAAGAACAAAATATCCTAAGAGTGGTGGCTAACACCTGTAATCCCAGCACTTTGGAAGGCCAAGGCAGATGGATTGTTTGAAGCCAGGCATTCAAGACCAGCCTGGGCATCATGGTGAAACCCCATCTCTACAAATACAAAAATTAGCCCGGTGTGGTGGCATGCGGCTATAGTCCCAGCTTGGGAGGCAGAGGTGGAAGGATTGATTGAGCCTGGGAGGTCAAGGCTGCAGTAAGCTGAGATTGTGTCACTGTACTCCAGCCTGGACAACAGAGCAAAGACAAAGAAAAAATTATCATAAGACTTTTTTAGAGTTTTACTAAGCACGTGAAATTTTGTTGGGTTGGGTGATAGTTACATTTAGAACATGAAAGCATCCATCTATAACAGTTTTGGTTTTTCTCTAAACAAATATATTAACTTACATCTCTTGATCATTAGTCTATTAAGTAATGCATCCATGAGGGGTTTTGCTCCTTAAAATTTAACACTAGGCATTGCCACATTTTGCAAAACTAAGTAAGGGACAGTGTTGAAATGGTTTAAAGAATCTGGATTTCAGATCAGAGACTGACTTCAGAGTCTGATGTCTGTCATTTACTCTGGGCCTGGAGCAAATTACTTCTCCAAGGACCTGTAAAATGGATACAGTGGTAGCTATTGTAGTTGGTGTGCATAGCGGGCATTCAATAAATGCTAGCCATTTCCCTTAATGAATCACTGCCCACTAATCTGGAGTCCTAGGAAAACTCAGCAGCATGCACAATACTAAAGGAAACTGCAGTTGATCTCTGCTTTTTAGCAGCTTTTAAACAATTACAAAGACACAATATATGAGTGTTTTTGCATATGTTTTGCATATGCTTGTGAAAATTATGTAGTAAATAGGTGCCAAGTAAGGTATGTAGATAGCAGGTGCTAGTGCAATTTATAGGTGCCATAATCCCTATGGACTGAGTCAGAAATGGCCTAATAGAAGGCAGAAGAGAGGCCAGTTCCAAGCAGGGGCACAGAACAGAGCAATCCACAAGGGAGTTGGGAGCATATACCGCTGGGACAAGACAGTGAGTGAGAAAAGGCTGGAAGGCAGACTTAATGCTGGGCAAAGGAGCTGGAGCTTGATCATTGCTGCATAAGAAAATGGAGGCATTTAAACTGGGACTGAGATGGGACTGAGTGATTACTTAAATTGCTGCCAATGTGTTAGTTTTAAGAGTTGAAAAGCTTAATAGTAGATTTTAATAAGTCCATGAACTTGATTATTATACCTTTATACCTTTATTTTAAACAAGATTATACCTTTATTTTAAACAAGGAAACCTTAATGGACAGAATCAAGAAACAGCTACGTGAATGGGATGAAAATCTAAAAGATGATTCTCTTCCTTCAAATCCAATAGGTATGAAGTTAGTTTACTGCCTGGGGCCTGGGATGTCTTGCTGTAAAAAAAATAGCTTTCTAATGGATGAAATCATATATTTTAGTTTTGGTTTTTTTTTTTTAGACTGATTAAAACATTTTAATTCTGAAAAGCATAACTTCCTTTGAGCAGTTGAAAAAAAAATGAGTATTTCAAAATTAATTGCAATAAAATCCTTATATTCTGTGAACACTCCAATTTCAGACAATTTCAGACAAATTGCAGGAAGTGGCTGTCATCCAAAAACACCTCCTGAGTGTGAGGATTCCTTTCTGTGTTCTTTTTTTTTTTTTTTTTGAGACGGAGTTTCGCTCTGTCGCCCAGGCTGGAGTGCAGTGGCCGGATCTCAGCTCACTGCAAGCTCCGCCTCCTGGGTTCACGCCATTCTCCTGCCTCAGCCTCCCGAGTAGCTGGGACTACTTGGTGGTAGCTGGCGCCCGCCACCTCGCCCGGTTAAATTTTTTGTATTTTTTTTAGTAGAGATGGGGTTTCACCGTGTTAGCCAGCATGGTCTCGATCTCCTGACCTCGTGATCCGCCCATCTCGGCCTCCCAAAGTGCTGGGATTACAGGCTTGAGCCACCGCGCCCGGCCCCTTTCTGTGTTCTTTAAGGTGCCTTTAAAACAAGTGACTCTAGTTCCAGGACTTGCCTTAATTACATAAACTCTCTTCATCTGTTTATAAGGTATAGTTTAGTTATTTTTCTAGTCTCTTGGCAAATAACTTCTAACATGGATTTGAGTTCACGTTTAACGTAAAAGGATTTTACCAAAAAAAGTATAGGAAAAGAAGTTAAATTTAGAGCTTCTGAAAAGTATGTGTTTGACAGCTGGTATATTTTCATATTGTTTATACATGTATGAAATGTGTAACCTTATAGAGAAGGATTTATTTCAAAAGGACATTATCTGATTTGTAAGTTGTCTGATGCTTGTCTGACTCTTAAGTTTAAAACTTGAAAAAACCATGTCTTGAAGATTTTTCTTACAGAGTAGCTGCTTGTCTTCCTATTGATGATGTATTGAGAATTCAGCTCCTTAAAATTGGCAGTGCTATCCAACGACTTCGCTGTGAATTAGACATTATGAATAAAGTGAGTAAAGTGAATATGTTTTTGATGACCATGTTTTATTCAGGCTGGAGAACTAGGATGCTCTGTTGGGTCCAATGGAGCTATATATAAGTCCAGTAATGTAGTCATGCAATTCAGATTTCAATTGGGATCTTACAGATAAACTCAAATTGTTTTGTGTTTGTCAAATATGAATACATTTATCAACTTAGTGAAAAATACTTGATTTCTACATGGAAATATCCAAGGTTATATATCACTATTCTTTTACCCTAGAGAAGGTCATTTAGTTTTATGTAAATATGTGGCAGATCTCAGTTTCAGTGATTTTCTTGCTCCATCTTTAAGTGTTTTTGAATGCTTGGAAGGAAAATGTGGTATTCAGAGAGGGCAATATCTTTATGAGTTTCTTGATCTATGTGATTACATGATAAAATGAATGCCAGTTTTTCCCAATTCTTCTCTCAAATTTTTTAGTGTACTTCCCTTTGCTGTAAACAATGTCAAGAAACAGAAATAACAACCAAAAATGAAATATTCAGGTAAGGTCTTTATTACATTTTTAATATACTTGCCTTATCAGAATTACAATCAAGACTGTGTTTCTGTTTTCCATATACTTTCCTCCAATACCTAAAAGTTACAAACACTCAGCAAATGAAATATAGGGAATTAGTTCACTTTTGGTAAGACCATCTTCCAGATTGAGTACTCAGATCAACAATACATGTCAGGGATTATTCACAGGTAATGAGCATGGTAAAGTAAAACAACTGAGCAATTCTTTTCCCCCTAATTCTATATATTAGACTGTCTTAGAAATCTACATAATATATTGTCTTCAATTAGGCCCTAACATAGATGCCTCAGAAATTACATTTCAGTCATCAGTTTTGCCATATAGGGCCAAAGTAGGACATGCTTCTGAACACTGATGCTCTGATATAACAGTGTTTGATGAATTTGTCATAAAATGATTTTCAGAGTTATAAATCAAGAAGGTAAGGAAACTGCTTTCTGCAAAATAATCAACTGCCCCAAAATGACCGCACAGGACCTTGTTATTGCACTTATACTCTCAGACTCCTTTAGAAGCACTTGAATTTTATATTCTTTACAATGTCTGTCTTGAGGAGGATTTTAAAAACAAGTACTATTTCCTTTGGGTCATCACAGAAAACACTTAGACATTTAGACAAAACAGGCCTGTCTGCCAGCTACACCCCCACCCCATTTTAATACTAAGATCCTGGTATTATGTAAAACTGAAAGATTAAAAACTATATAGCTCATACCTCATTTCTTGGTGAACTTCAGGAAAATTCTAAGCATTTAATAGAATTAGACTTCTCATTTTGACTTGTCCTCCATGTTGATTCTTTGTTTTAGTTTATCCTTATGTGGGCCGATGGCAGCTTATGTGAATCCTCATGGATATGTGCATGAGACACTTACTGTGTATAAAGCTTGCAACTTGAATCTGATAGGCCGGCCTTCTACGGAACACAGCTGGTTTCCTGGGTAATGTTATGGTGGTGGTTGCTTTTTTTTTTTCTTTTTTTACCCTAATTGGGCAGAAAAATCCAGTCCTAAGCAGAGTTGCTACAATCTTTATAATAAAAAGTAGACAAATGAGTAATTTTATACAAAAATTAGCTGGGTGTGGGGGCAGGGGTCTGTACTCCCAGCTACTCGGGAAGCTGAGGCACAAGAATCGCTGGAACCTGGGAGGCAGAGTGTTGTAGTGAGCCAAGACTGAGCCACTGCACTCCAGCCTGGCGACAGAGTGAGAATCTGTCTCAAAAAAAAAAGTAATTTTATTTAAATGTCCTTCATTCCACAAATAGCTAGAAACATGTTGCACTTTTTGTATCTTTTATATAGCATCATTGAATGAAAAGTTAAGAAAAGGTTGACAACTGCAGTTGTCCTCAAATTACTGTATCCAGTTAAATCCAAAATTGTTTTTTTCTGTCACATAATTCTGAAAATCAGCTGTTTTATGACCCAGTAAAACTTCATATCTGGACCATATTCTGTAGTAATGTAAAACCGGAGAATGTTTACAAAGCAATGATAGACTAAGAAGGTGCAGAACCCATTGAATCCTGCTTTTCTTCTGGTTTGCCTTTCGTTGTTGTTGTTGTTGGCTTCAGCTTAATGATTCTCAAAAGTATGATCCTGGGAACCTGCTCCCTTCCCTCAGCCGTACTATCTTCAACTATCTATCTTCAGTTTTCAAAGAGGGATGCTAAGAAGGGATTACATGCTACTCTAGAGTTAGGACCATGTCACTTGGATTGCCCTATCTATCTTATTTGGCACCCTATGTGAGGACTAAAACTAGAATACATTTGTTACTATAAATAGTAAATGTGGCATACTATACCTAGGGGAAAAAGAAATAACAGTTGCAATTATGTGGTTTATCTTAAAAACAAAATGCCATGGTTTGTATTTCTGGTTGCATTATCTGACAATCATTCTTATTTTGGAATAGTAGTTTTCAAGTATTTTTTGAGACGTGTCCTTCCTGGCCCATCCAGTTTAACTCAGACAGAAGTGCCTATTTCTGCAGGTGGTTGCTGTTTTCTAACTTGGCTGCAATACAACACAAGTTAGAATGTGGTCTTGGCAACCAGCAATTTGTATAAAGAAATTTATAAGATTACTCTTTATTTCTATGCAGAAGAATGTGAACATGGCTTAAGAGCATAAAATTATATATAACAGACTGATGTATTACCATAGGATGTATCCAAATTAGAAAATGTTTTTAGGTTTCAGGGAACTGTATGGATCAAATCCTAAGGATTAAGGAGATATTCTAAGGTCTGTCTTCATGATAGGTTGATATGATAGATAGGATAGGCTTGGAGTACAGAAGTGTTTCCTTAGCTGATATCTTTCCTTATTTTCTTAGGTATGCCTGGACTGTTGCCCAGTGTAAGATCTGTGCAAGCCATATCGGATGGAAGTTTACGGCCACCAAAAAAGACATGTCACCTCAAAAATTTTGGGGCTTAACGCGATCTGCTCTGTTGCCCACGATCCCAGACACCGAAGATGAAATAAGTCCAGACAAAGTAATACTTTGCTTGTAAACAGATGTGGTAGAGATAAAGTTATCTAACAAATTGGTTATATTCTAAAATCAGATCTGCTTTGGAAATTATTGCGTCTGATACATATCTAAGTAAACACAACATTACTTGGAGGGTTGCAGTTTCTAAGTATACTTTTGGAGAGCATGAACAGCAGTCTAGAATACTAGAAACATCTACTTGGGTAGCTTGGTACCATTATCCTGTGGAATCTGATATGTCTGGCAGCATATCATTGATGGGACATGAAGACATGTTTGGAAATGAGATTATTTCCTGCGTAAAAAAAAATTCCTACAATGTGAAACGAATTATTTGATCCTGATGTATGGGACAGCATATCTGTACCAGTGCTCTAAGTGACAAAAGCTAGGGTGACAAGTACATGTTCCTTTTTGAAAGAAGCAAGGCAATGTATAATTCTAAAAGGGCTTTGTTCCTTTCCATTTTCTTTAGCTTCTCTGAGATACTGATTTGTAAATTTTGAAAATTAGTTAAAATATGCAGTTTTTTGAGCCCACGAATAGTTGTCATTTCCTTTATGTGCCTGTTAGTAAAAAATAGTATTGTGTATTTGCTCAGTATTTGAACTGTAAGCCCATTTATACTGTTCCATACAAAAGCTATTTTTCAAAAATTAATTTGAACCAAAACTACTATTACAGGGAAAATTTGCCAAAACATGTCCCCTCACACAGGCTACACGTGATACTGTATTTTGTTCAATGTAAAGATTGAAGAAAATCTGTAAGTAAACCTTAAATGTGAAACTAAACATGTTCTTTGTTCAAATAATATATCACTCATAATTTTAAAGTTCTAAAAAGACTGCTTTGCCACCTACCTCTTTGCTTATATTCAATGGTTTAGTGGGTCCTTTCACATTTGTGTAATAACTTTGGTTTTATTGATACTCTTTTGCTACTTTAAAACTAATCAGGTTAAATGTTTACTCAAACTAGAGTAATATTATGAGGCCAAAAGACATGCCTTGAGTGGAGTGAAATCAGTTGAGTATCACATTGCATATTTATGTAAATAGAGTAAATGAAAATTCAAGAATGCTTCTATTCAGGATATGCCCCTGCCTTATTTTTTCTAAGCTCTACTTTACTACTTTTTCTTTTGAGACAGAGTCTTGCTCTGTTGCCCAGGCTGGAGTGCAGTGGCACGATCTCAGCTCACTGCAACCTCTGCCTCCTGGGTTCAAGTGATTCTCCTGCCTCAGCCTCCCGAGTAGCTGGGACTACAGGTGCCCACCACCACGCCTGGCTAATTTTTTGTTTTTAGTAGAGACGGGGTTTCACCGTGAGAGCCAGGATGGTCTCGATCTCCTGACCTCGTGATCCGCCCGCCTTGGCCTCCCAAAGTGCTGGCATTACAGGCATTGAGCCACCGCGCCTGGCCTACTACTTTTAATAATTGTGGGTTTATATGACTTCATTGGTTGTTCATAATAGTTCTTACACTGCACTAAAACTGACTCTAAGTGGATCCCAGGAAGTTCTTTTCAGCAGCATTTGCAATGAGTTACCTTTCCCCCTGAAAAGTTAGTTATAATTTCAGTATGTCCCATACTGCTTACTAGCAAATAAAATTTTCTGATCTGTAAAAACACACATATAATACTACTGAAAATGGCTTTACACATGACAAAACCAAACCTCTGATAGCTAACTCTGCATACTTTCTATACAGAAATGGTATGTATTATATGATTTTGGGTCTAAATCTGTATTTTGGCACTACTTAAATATTTCAAAGTATTATTTTATAATGCATTTAATTACTGACCTGTGTGCAGTCATTTCTGAGGCTTTCTTGCATCATAGCCCCTGTGACACTTCCTCTTAGAAATATTATACTCTACAAAATTGTTTTATCAAGGTCCAAAATTACTATTTGCTCATAGAGCACAAAGATGTTATGACTGGCTACACAGAAAGGAAATAATGATATGTCAGTATAGCAGCTGAAATAAACAGTTTGTGTTATACATTTTATTTACCTAATGAAAGCATTTAGGACTCAAATCTTTAGAGAACAAATATGTAAGAATGTAAACCATATCCTTTTAATTAATAAAATAACATTTACTTTAAAGAGAGCCATATTACCACTGTATATGACACCTGATATACATTGTCAGATACCACATAAACACATTTATCTTCCAATACCAATGTTTTATTAAAATAATAGGCTCAAGAGTAACCCTCAAGTTAATCCCATGACTGTCCCAGGCCCTGCAGCGTAAAGAAATCATTGTGACAGGAAAATATCAACCACATACTAAAGCATAACTTGCTAGAACAAATCCTGTACGTATGAATGCCAGCAACTGGGGACACATTTAGTATTCATATTTTATGCAGACTTGTCAGTTATTTCCTTTTTAAGCCCAAGTTTCTTTTGGAATTCAGATAAGAACTGACACATCATAGACAGTCATTGTTCAAGGTAACCCAGTTATTTCAATTGCAAACAATAAACATTTTTTCTTCAAGACAGTTACTACTTTTTAAGATCTTAGTACTACCCTATGCAAAAACAATTTTTTTAAAAAGCCTGAACAGGTTAAGATGATAGCCAACTATGGAAACTATTCCAAAAGAACTGTACATTTCAGTGATATAAATCGGATCTCAGTTTAGTTCTTGAAATATATTTCACAAAATAAGACCCTTGTTGTTCTACAGAGGTCCCCTAAACTGTCTTTTATTATGATGTAGTTTCTAAAACCTCATTAAGAGAGAGGGGAGAAAATTAATCTTACCAGAAATGCTCTGCTTTTTAGTAGCCATCAGTTTTAGGTCTTTTTATGTAACTCAGAAGTTCATCTTTTTCCATTTGGTAACCACTTTTTTTCCACTGTTCTCGCAACTGTTGTAATAGAGCCCCAATTTCTTTTCCTGAAGAAATGCCCACTTTTCTGATGTCATGGCCACTTACAGGAAATGGAGGAATGGACCACTGCTGCATTTCCTTTAGGAGACAGTGCTCTCCTTGGTACTTCAGTAGTTCACATACACGAGTAGTTGCATCAGGTTCCCTAGACTACATGTCAAAATCAAAATTTAGTTTCATCACACATGAAAACATACACTTACGATCTTATCCTAAAATTTAAATACTCAAATTTTTTCCTTTAAAATAAGTAAAGTTCACAGAATTGTAGATCTTAGTTTTGATAAATTATAAATTAGTGACAATACTTCATATTTCTGACCAAGCCGAGTATATACTTACATCTATAATGAAGTCTTGATAGGGTTTCAATGGGTCTGAACTATCTGTTGCTTTAATTAAATCTTTCCTATTTTTAACTATAAATAAGCCAAGGTTTTTCTCTTCTTTTGCGATCTTCAACCTCAAATCCAATTTTGTGACATCATCTTGTACTTTGAATAATGAGGCCAAAAGAGTCATTGGCTTTGGTGAAAAACCTTCAACATTTTTACTGACTTTGTCAAATTCTTCTAGACTTGCATTAGCAGGTAAACCTGTAGGGATAAAAGCATTTTTCACCTGTTTTTAGTGGGGGAAGAAAACCACTCATATCCTAAACCTTGCCACTGTTTTAGTATACAGAAATGCTTTGTCACTAGGATACATCATATAGGTTCAGTCTGATGTTCCAACTTACAGGCAAACCACTAATATATTATTGTTATTCTCTCCCCTATCACCTTCAAAACCTCTAAAATGTTGTTTCCATTAACAAGCTACATCAAGAGGTCCAGAGGTAGTGGTGATGGTAGTGTCAGACTCACAAGGCATATTCTTTCTAATCACAAATTCCTGACTTTCCACTGATACAACATCCACCCCCCATTCAATAATGTTACTGAAATTTGAAATAATATACCCAAGCTTCCAGAAGTGTGATAAACCATATAATCCCACTGTTCTTTGTGAAAATGAATTACATTTACTGAACAATTTCTGTGTACAAGTTACTCTTCTAAAAGAGCTTTACATGTATTAACTCACTGAATCATTTAGCTTTTCTTTTAGACAGACGGTATATTACTTTTAAACCCCTTTTTTGGGTTAGAAACTAACCCAAGTTGCAAAGACTAGATAAGGGGCTGAGCTTCCTTCAAACCTAGATCTGACTCGAGACTACTCTACAAGCATCACAGGCTGTCTTTGAGCTGTTCCCTACTCACGACAAAATGTACCCACCCCATAACCAAAACTTTGTCTTATTTTAAAGAACTCGATTTCTTCATCAAGAATTCAACCAAATGAGTCAAACATTTTTTCCTTATGAAATTTGAAACCAGATATTTCGGTGCCAGAAATTCAAATACTTTATAACTTGCTCTCACCTATATAAGGAGCCACATCAAGATCATAGATAAGGTGAATCAAATGATTTACATGGTTACCAACAAGAATTTTTTTCAGTTCCACCCAAATCCTCTCTCCTGATATTCCAGCCAAGCCTTTTGCATTTTCTGCAATTGCTTCCAAAGTCTCAGCATCGTGGTCACCAGGTTTGTCTACAATTCTCCCATAAAACCTACAAGACAAAATCTTCACAGGGTATTACCTCTATATTGGCATGTCACAAGAAAAATCTGTTTTTCATTTTTATTGATACTATCCCATACATCTACTGGTATTTTAGTAGAAAGCAACTGGTCATTTCTCCACCTCCTCTTTCTTTTCCCAGATAAGAAAACCCTACATCTAATAAAGTATAAGTAGCCTTTCTGAGGTTAGCAAGAACTAGAACCTCAAGGTCTCAACCTCACTTCCAAAACATTGACTTAAGACGTTCAGAATGGTCATGAAATGCAATTTCTGAACTGGCACTTGCAGTAGATGAAAAAAAATAGCATTCTTGTAAAGGGAGCAAACCAAAACAAGACTGCAGTACCTTAACAGAGTAGTCTTAATTCCTCAAAACTTGCCTGTCTGTACACATTAATACTTTCAATGAAAACCTTCAAATATGACTAATCTAGTTGCACACCCTGGAGTATATTTCACGGAATCTTGGCACTGGAAGCCCTAACGTACATGTGTTTTACCACTCATATCCTTAAAATTCTAATGAACACCCTCTATTCATCAGTGGTCCAAAGTTAATGCTAAATAAGTAAATTAATGCTAAATTTGGATTAGTGATCCAAATACAGCTAAGTCTTCATCTATGTCCTATTATTTGTAAGAGAGACTACAGATACTCAAGTTAAAAAAAAACTACATTTATTGACAAAATATGATCTGTTATAGAATATTCTGAGAGCAGTCCCAACCAGTGAAAAATGAGTATTACTTGACATCAACTAGCCAATTCGGATAGTTTTTAAAAAAGGTTAGTGTGTGACATTTAAAAATCACTGCTACTCACAAAACTAGTCGTGCATTTCATATTTACCAACTTTATCCAAGTTTTTCTTTTTTTTTTTGAGATGGAGTCTTGCTGTCGCCCAGGCTGGAGTGCAGTGGCGCGATCTCAGCTCACTGCAAGCTCCACCTCCCGGGTTCATGCCATTCTCCTGCCTCAGCCTCCCGAGTAGCTGGGACTACAGGTGCCTGCCACCATGCCTGGCTATTTTTTTGTATTTTTAGTAGAGACTGGTTTTCACCGTGTTAGCCAGGATGGTCTCAATCTCCTGATCTCATGATCAACCTGCCTCAGCCTCCCAAAGTGCTGGGATTACAGGCGTGAGTCACCGTACCCGGCCCATCCGAGTTTTGAGTATGTCTTTATACTTTGATAGTTTTAATCATATAACAGGTATTTCTTTTCAGCAAAATCATTTTGTTGTGAACTATCACCTGATTTCCACGACCACCTAAAACCATAAGCTGTATGAAGGCGAACACTTCCACTCATTCATTACCATGTTTAATACACCTAACACAGGGATTGACCTGTGGTAAGCATTCAAACATCTGTGTAACTAATGGATCAATGAAGGAAATATCAATCAAAAAGAAAAATGGGCATTTAAAAAAATGACTTAAACCAGAATTACAGGAAAGATCACAAAAAGTATATGTGCATTCTGGGAATGAAAATACAATATGAAGTAGCTAAGTAATTTTCACTCATAAGGCATAGGATGCCAGGTCTCCACTGGAGACAGACATCTGGGATGTCACCATTTTGTACACTGACCTGCTGTAGGTTTCATTGACTAGTGTTACGCTCTAGTGATTATATTAAAACTATCACTTTTTATTTTTAAAAATTCTTACCTGAAGTATCTTAAAATTCTAAGATAATCTTCTTGTATTCTCTGTTTAGCATGTCCAACAAATCTAACTTTCTTATTTTTTAAATCTTCATAACCATTAAAGTAGTCAAATAAAGTGCCATCAAAACCTATTCGTTAGAAGAGAGAAAAATCACTGTTGGCAAATAAGAATTTGAAAACACAAGAAAATCAGCTAAGCACTATCACAAACAGTAAAAATTCAGCAGGATGAAGAGTTATTAAAACACAGGTATTCATATATATCAGCTATCAAATGGAAGACAATAAAAGACAGTCTTTTAGTCTGTTTAGTTGCATTTAGAATTGCAACTAAAAAGGTAATTCAAGAATAACCTAAACAAGAAATATGCAAAATTTGTATGAGGTGGAGTGGAGCCAACAAGACACCATACAAGCTAATTTTCACAATATGGGAAAATAAACAATAGCCAAAATAAAATGGGAAAAATACATAACAGGATTAACAGAAGAAACAAAAATATTTCATAATCTTGGAATGGGGAAGATCTTTTCAAACTCTACTTAGCAAGAAAACAAAACAAAACACAAAACAAAAGGATTTTCGAAGAAATAATTGAATGACATAAACAATCAAAAATGCCTGTATGGCAGAAACTACTGTCACACAGAAAGTCATAAGTGACATCTTTGGAAAAATACATGTAAGCCCATATTAAAAAACATGGCTAATTTCCGTAATATATAAAAATTATTCTAAATAAGGCCACATAAATAGAAAAATAGGCTACATATAAAGGAAATGTAGAAATCTCTTTAATAATGAAGATTTTCAACCTTAGTCATAAATCCATTTTTTGTTCTTTGAGGCAGATTCTCACTTTGTCACCCTGGCTGCAGTGCAGTTGGTGCAATCTCAGCTCACTGCAGCCTCCCAGGTTCAGGTGATTCTCCTGCTTCAGCCTCCCAAGTAGACCTGCCACTACGCACAGCTAATTTTTGTATTTTTAGTAGAGACAAGGTTTTGGCATATGGGCCAGGCTGGTCTCGAACTCCTGACATCAAGTGATCCGCCTGCCTCAGCCTCCCAAAGTGCTAGGGTTACAGGCATAAGCCACCATGCCCGGCCAGTAAACACACATTTTTGAGATAGCATTTTTCAGATCGGCAATGATGCAAACATTTGATAACAGTGTTGGCAAGGGTGTGGTAAACATGGGCAGTCCTGTTCGTTACAGATCAGGAGACTTCACTACAGAGCCTTTAAAACTTTGTGAATTTTGAACCATGTTAATCTATTAGCCATTCACAAAAATGGTAATAAACAAATTCATATGTCAAACCAAAAAAGAAAAAGCAACATAAAATAATTTTATATATATGTACATAAAACCTTAAGTATTAATTAGTAGAGTGACCACTTCATACTGGTTTGCCTGAGACTTTCCTAGTTTTACAGCTGAAAATCACACATCCAAGGAAATATTTCAAACTCAGACAAACTAAGACAGTTGGTTACCATGGAGACTTAAGAAAAAGAAAAAGGAATTGAGAGCCGAAACACAGACACCATTCAGCTAACCAAATGGGGAGGTCAGTGATCCTATGAGATACTTCACTCTGTAGCATTACAGAAAAGAGGCACTGACAACTACTTGTCAAAAATACCTCTTGGTTGTGTTTGAACTTGAATGCTCTTTGATTATCCCAAAAGCAACAGTATATTGGTAAGTTCACACTTAATGCTTAAGTCTTCCCAAGCTGTTAAAAGTTTTATATGCATATAGTAACTTTTAAAAGGGAACCATCTTGACGTATATGGCAAATTTCGAAGGCTCCAGATTCAAAAAGACATAAAAGAAAATGAAGATTAAAAAAAATACGTAAATAAACAGACAAAAATATGATAACAAAGTAGCAAATATGGTATATCCATCTCAGTGTTATTTCTCCTAATGAAGAGACTTGTAACTCTCCCTGGGGAACCTAAAGGTAAGATCAAAATTTGGAGGAAAAAAAATCACAGGAATATGATCAAAGCAAAAATAAGGGTTTGGAAAGCAAAATAACCAACCATAAATGCCAGAACTATGAATGCTTGATCCAATAAGGCTTGGAAAAAGCCAGGATAGAAAACTACACAAAGCTTAGTAAGCATCATATTGGTGTGTATTTTGTTTTGCTCTGAATATCATCCTTTTAAAATACAGTAAATAAAAATACGAAATACAGCTGAGTTGCAGGGAATAATGTAGTGGTTAAGAATGTGACCTCTGGAGTCAGGCTGCCTGAGTTGGAATTCCGATCCTACACTTTACAAGCTGTGCAACTTTGGGCAAGTTACCATCGGTTAAATAGCAGTATCTGCTTTGCAGGGTTGTCAGGAGATTGTATATAACGTGCTTAGAACAGTGCCTGGTACGTTATAAGGGTTCAGTAAATGTCAGAAAATGATAGTTCCAATAAGAACAGCTTTTATTTTATAAACTAGGACACTGAAAAAGAATGTTGGTTTCTCTCAGTATGCTTATGAGAAGTCAGTTAGACAAGACTCTCTATATTGCACTACTTGGAGCAGTTTCTTCTATGAGTAAATATGAGAATAAATAAATACCTGGAGCTCTGACTATATTAATTGAGAGAAAACGCACCAATTGGGCTCTCTATGGTCATATATTGCCTAGGCTTTGCAAACAAGCCAAAATAATGGTTCTCTATGACTTAAACTAAGTTACTTAGTATCTCTCAGTCTCAAGTTTCCTCTTCTATCAAGTGGGCTTAACATACTTTATGAAGTTTTTCTGCGAGTTTAATGAAATAAAGTATATCAGGTACCCAGTGTTGTACCTAGAACCCAGTAGGTACCCTAGAAATTGTATCTGCCATTACTGTAATCAGCAAGAGATCCCACCTTAGCTTATAAACTTCTTGCCCATCCATGCATGAAGCAAATCCTATTACTTCATCCTTTTACCACTATTGTTGCTACAAACTACGTTATGAATAGCAGATGTTTCATCCTTTTTTAATCCAAAATCTTAAACATAAAGGGCTTGTCTTAACTTTAAAGTACAACATATGATGCATCAGTAACGTAGCAAAACACTAACCTAATTCATATCTACCCCCTATATAATTCCCAGTGCTTTCATTAAACATAAAAGTTAAGCTGAAGTAAATAGGTTTCATCTTACATACTGACTCTGATTACTGATGACTGCTAGAAAACAATGCTAAAAAAGAATCTGAGGTTGTGTGTAGGCTCAGCAGTAAAAAAAGGTGCTGAAGTCATTCACCATTGTTTGCCAGGGAAGCAGAAGAAAGAGTGAATACACATGCATGAAAGGTAGTGCAAAGGAAAAAGAATGATCCTGGGTGTGTGTGTGGAGTGTGTACATATACCGTGTGTGCATTTTCCTTCCCTGAAATGTTAATGTTGTTCAGATGCAGTTAAGAAGTTAGCACTGACTGAATGTGTACATGTGTCAGGCACTGTTCTGAGCATTTATAATTATTAACTCTTAAACCTCACAACGGCTGTACAAAGGAAGCCAATATTAATGAACGTTTTTGTTTTGTGGCTAGTGAGTGATGGAGTCAGAATCTGACCCCAAGGATTTTGGCTCCAGAGTCTATTCTTTTTTTTTTTTTTTTTTTTTTTTTGAGACGGAGTCTCGCTCTATCACCCAGGCTGGAATGCAGTGGTGTGATCTCGGATCACTGCAAGCTCCACCTCCCGGGTTCACGCTATTCTCCTGCCTCAGCCTCCCGAGTAGCTGGCACTACAGGCTCCCGCCACCACGCCCGGCTAATTTTTTGTAGTTTTAGTAGAGACGGGGTTTCACCATGTTAACCAGGATGGTCTCAATCTCCTGACCTCATAATATGCCCGCCTCAGCCTCCCAAAGTGCTGGGATTACAGGCGTTGAGCCACCGCACCTGGCCCAGAGTCTATTCTTTTAAGCAATCTGCTAAACCATCTCTTAGAAGAAATTAACGCGAATTCTGAAGTTGAATAACGTTTCCAGAATGTAGGTTTTACTTGAAAAGAAGGCATTCTGATAGACTCAAAATATGGTTTTATCTGCAAGTATTACCTAAAAACATAGAATTTATAGTGAGATCTCTGCGTTCCGCATCTTTCTGCCAGTCAGTTGTAAATTCTACCTCAGCATGTCTTCCATCAGTGGTGACATCAATCCGTAGTGTAGTAATCTCAAAATTTTCTTCATGAAGCTGCAATTAAATACATGGGGTTTTTGTTGTCATTTAAATTCGGTTTCCATACTACTGAATTGAAAAAAAATAAGTTTTTGTCTTTATAAAGAGATGGTACTATAAGCCCTGACAGTTATAATCTTTTTAACATCAACTACCATATCTAAACATTGAAACAGAAAGATATCCACGTCATTTAAAAACAGATCCAAAGACTGATTTTTTTTTTAAATATCCATCATGATTAAAAAAGATGAGTTTAACTTACAAACATGTCACCTCTGCCAGGTGATGTGGAGAAACCCTCAAAAATGTTCTTCAATTTCAAATCAAGCTGTTATCTGAAATACTTTTAATAGCTCCTGTTTGCAAAGAGGTGAATGTCAATTTATGGAACATATGCCATTGAGCAAAAGACTGATAAACAGTAAGTACAGTTAACAGATCCTGTAACTCCCTTACTGATAATTCCCAGGGAAATTAAAATAAAGGCTGGGGTGGTGGCTCATGCCTGTAATCCCAGGATTTTGGAGGCCAAGGCAAGTGGATGACTTGAGCTCAGGAGTTCAAGACCAGCCTGGACAAGATGGTGAAACCCCGTCTCTACCAAACATACAAAGAAAAACAGCCAGGTGTGGTGGTGCATGCCTGTGGTCCTAGCTACCTGGGAGGCTAAGGTGGAAGGATCGCTAGAGCCCGGGAGGCAAAGGCTGCAGTGAGCCGAGATCACACTGTGCACTCCAGCCTGCACAACAGAGTGAGGCCCTGTCTCAAAAGAGAAAGAAATAAATTAAAATAAAGAGTTACCTCTATCATAGGAAGACAGACTACCTCCAGCTGGGGAAGCTGTGTAACTTCGTGATAGGGTGGCATCTGTGCCAAGCCTTGAAAAAGCAGCAGGGTTTGTACATGCAGGTGTGGCAGGAAAATTTCAAATGAAGAGAAAAGATGACCAAAGGCAAGGTGGAGAAAGAGGAATACATGTAAAAGAGAAAGTATATTTGACAGCATATTAGCATTTAGGAGTAGAGAATAAAGTGTTTTATGTGCCAAGAGTTAAGAATGTCTTCATTTAGGAAGTGAAAGCCATTCATGATCACCAGAAGTCTGTTGTAAGATTTCTCTCAATTTCATACATACTCTTCTCTAGATACAAGCTACATCTATCTCTCACTATAGAATTCCAGAACTCAAGAATTTGAGGCACACGTATCTCTGAAGGCAAAGAATACGGTAAGGTTTGAAATAGGAAAACTGTTTCAAACTCATTTTAAGAAATAATCAGACCCACCTAGAATGACTCCCTTAACGAGGCCGAAAACCAGGGATTGACCCTCTAGAAAGGTTGAACCAAAAATAATCAGAACTTGTTTCACCAGGCACAGATGCTCATAGGAATGAAGCATCATAATGAAAACAAAATTAAAGTGAAAATTAACATGACCCTCATCCCTTTCCCTACTTGGTTTCAAGATGCTAACAATCAGGCTCATTCCCTGGCATAATACTGGAGTATTCTTCTCTGATTTCTCCTAACGAAAACTCCTACTGAGACTTACACTGGGAGTCCCAACTGGCTGACACTTCCCATGCAAAACTACAATAAAGCCCTCAAGTATACAGCATCACCCAAATATAAAGGCAGAGCCAAAGAATACCCATATTTAAAGAAAGCCAACATGAAAGAAAAAACTCAGAAGAAACAAAGACATTGTCAAAATGACTATAGTAGATATCCTAAGAGAAATAAAAGATCTTGCATCTGAAACATGAACGGGAAGCTTTCCAAAGAAATATACTAAGACCGACCTCTTGAAATTCTACAAGACCACAGAACTTGCTAGTATTATACAATGACTGGGAGACGAAGTTAAGGCACTCTCATAGAAAGTAAAAGACAGGAGAATGTAAAATAAAGACAAAACATAAAACTAGAAGGTCAGTCCCAGCAATCCAGCATCCAAATAATAGGAGTTTCCAAAGGAAAAAACATTTAACAAAAGGGATGAAATTATGAAAGAAACATAAGAAGGCCCACTAAGTGGCATGCACAATAAGTGAAAATTATCCAAAACAAGTTATATCATCTTGAAATTAAAAACATTAGACATAAAAGATCAGAAAGACTTCCAAAAGGAAATAATGGCAGTCAGGTTTTTAAACAAAAGAGAAATCTAAATGGAACTAGACTTAGTGGCAGTACTGGAAGCTAGAAAACAATACCTTTAAATTTCCGAGTAAAAATTATTCCCAGTCTAGAATTCTATAACCATAACTATCAAACCAGTGTGGAGGTAAAATAAACACATTTTCAGACGTGTAAGGCTTCCTCAGGTATTGGATTATTAAAATGAGGGCTTAAGCCAAGAGAGAACAGCACATGGGACCCAGGAAACAGGAGATCTAACAAAATAGGCCAAGGAAATTCCTAAAAGTCCATATTGGAGCAGGAAGACAGCACCAGGTAAGATGTTTCTCAAAAACGCAACCGAAACTTGATGTAATGTGTTTAAATCTTTTGAGAGGAACTCTACAGTTCTGGCAGAGTGCAGGAATAAATTAGTGGTACATGGAAAGCTATGTAAAAGAAAAATGCTATTAACTGCAGGAAAATTAAAAACCATGCCAATAGAAGAAATGTAATCACAATACACTCCACAATCTGGCTGTAAACAATACAGAGTCGTAAACGTGAACCCTGAATATTGACTTAACCAAAAATTATGATATAAATATACTAGGAAGATAGAAGTAGGAGAATTACATGTGCTTGTTGTTGAGAAGGGTGTGGTAAGAAAGCTAAATCATCTTCCCTCATGGAAAGTCAATACATAACACATCTTAAAACTGCGATAGTAAAAACTAAAAAGTAAACACCATAGTATACAAAGGTCTTTTTAGAAATGGAGAAATAACATAAAACTTAAACATGACTGCAAGAACAGAGGACTGCAGGGTTTCAGACAGGGGTAGAAGAGACTGACTTTTCGTTATTTGCTCTTAACTAGAGAAAATTATTAAGTTTTTACAAATTACCAAAAAAGCAATGTAATTAACTGTCAAACTTTTGACTCACCCTGGCAGTAATTGTTCCGTGCTTTTCTCCTTTGTTGTTTATCATCCGAATCCCAGCCGACTGAAACATCTCCTTCATTTGAGTAGGGGTAGCAGTAGTGGCAAAATCTACATCCTGAGGCTTTACTCCATTTAACAAATCCCTCACTGCTCCTCCTGCTATTCTTAATTCGTGATTCTCTTTGACAAATAATTCTGAGATAAGAGAAAAAAAGATTTTTATTCCCAAGTTCTTTATTTCAATGTGTTTAACCACAAAGTACGAGGCTTTTCCATCTAGTTGGAACAGCAGAGATTCATTTAACTGAGGCTTTTCTTATGAAAAATGAGAACAAGGCCCAAAGAAGTAAAAAGACTTGTCTTCAGGAGAGTGCCTCTGAGGACCAACGGGAAACAGGGAACTTGCAGAATTTTCCTTTGCTTATTCAGAAGATAATTCAGAATTCCACAATGCCTCAAAGTGATCAATACAAATTTGAAGTATTACTAAAGACTAAAGCAGGTTAGGCGCAGTGGCTCACACCTGTAATCCTGATACTTTGGAAGGCTGAGGCGAAAAGATCACTTGAGCCCAGGAGTTCAAGATCAGCCTGGGCAAAAAGCAAAAACTCTAACTCTACAAAAAATAAAAATAGCCAGGTTCAATGGCGCACACCTGTAGTCCCAGCTACTTGGGAGGCTGAGGTGGGAGGATGGCTTGAGCCCTGGAGTTCAAGGCTGCGGTGAGCTATGATCGTGCTACTGCACTCCAGCCTGGGTGACACAGCAAGACCTTATCTCAAAAAAAAAAAAAAAAAAAAGTAAATCAAACAATTCTACTTTCTTTTCCCCATTTATGTGCATACTTTAGAAATGGTAACATGTTCTTTTATTTCTCTGTGTGTATAAATAGATGTTGAGGCAGGATGTTCATGCATCAAACTATCAGACAACATTAGTCTATACCACTTATGATAAATGTTTATAGCTAAAAGTCCTTCAAGAAATGATCTGTATATAATTCTAAAATCAACTCCTATCTGTGCTCTAGGTAGAACCGTTTGGACACTGAACAACTACAAGCAAGTATATAGCTGACTCCTCTATATGTACAGGGTAAGGCAAAATCCACTATAACTATATCCATATGCCCACATGGAACCTAGTGAGAATGGCATCCAGGAGCTGGCCTGTCACAATATTAGGTCCTGGGGTCCTGTGGAACAGAAACAATTTCACAAAACATCAATATCTACACAAGCCCATTCTGTGCCATGATGGATCGATCAAGACAACTCTGTAATCAGCTAAACATACACAAAACATGAACACTGTCCATGATACACCCTACAATAGTTGGTAACAGTGACTGTGCCTTACCAATTAGGTTTAGTCTCACAACTGTACTCAACTTCTAGGAAAGCATTATTAAGACACCCAATCAGAGAATTACTTCTGCTTCCTGAGAGCATCTAACCCACTGCAAAGCTCTACTACCTTAAATGCTCTCCAATATGACCCAATACAAGCCCAACTCCTATAAGAAGTCATTTCTAAAGCCCTCTTACTGAGCATACCTCTGGGTTCTCCAGGGTCAGCATGCTACTCCTCACTCAGCATGTTGCTCCTCACTGCCAGGAGTAACAACCCAACTTGTGTCCCTGTTGGTCTTTGGCTAGTGGGCAGTGACACGAGCATTCAAATAAACTCATCATACATCAAAGTTCCAGCACCTCTAATCACAACTCAGAACATAATCCTCCGTCCCTACCTCAACGTCTTCTGTTCTCTATCCTGCCCACACTCCTCTTCTACCTATTCTTCCCACATCTTTCAGCCCCATTCTCTGTAGACTCCTTAAAATGATTTGCTTAAAAATAACAAATGCGGGGGCGTGCCCAAGATGGCCGAATAGGAACAGCTCCAGACTCCAGCTCCCAGCGTGAGTGACACAGAAGACGGGTGATTTCTGCATTTTCAACTGAGGTGCAGACCGACATCTCACATCTCACACGGCAGTGTACACCCCTGAGATGAAGCTTCCAGAGCAAGAATCAGACAGCAACACTCGCTGTGCATGAATATTCTATCTTCTGCAGCCTCTGCTGCTGATACCCAGCAAACAGCATCTGGAGTAGACCTCAAGCAAACTCCAACAGACCTACAGCTGAGGGTCCTGACTGTTAGAAGGAAAACTAACAAACAGAAAGGACACCCACACCAAAACCCCATCAGTACGTCACCATCATCAAAGACCAAAGGCAGATAAAACCACAAAGATGGGGAAAAAGCAGTGCAGAAAAGCTGGATATTCAAAAAATCAGAGCGCATCTCCCCCTCCAAAGGAACACAGCACATCGCCAGCAGAGGAACAAAGCTGGACGGAGAATGACTTTGATGAGTTGAGAGAAGAAGGCTTCAGTCGATCAAACTTCTCAGAGCTAAAGGAGGAACTACGTAACCAGCGCAAAGAAACTAAAAACCTTGAAAAAAGAATGGATGAATGGATAACTAGAATAATCAATGCAGAGAAGACCTTAAAAGAACTGATAGAGATGAAAACCATAACACAAGAAATATGTGACAAATGCACAAGCTTCAGTAACCGACTCGATCAACTAGAAGAAATTGTATCAGCGATTGAAGATCAAATGAATGAAATGAAGCGAGAAGAGAAGTGTGGAGAAAAAAGCGTAAAAAGAAATGAACAAAGCCTCCAAGAAGTATGGGATTATGTGAAAAGACCAAATCTACATCTGATTGGTGTGCCTGAAAGTGACGGGGAAAATGGAATCAAGTTGGAAAACACTCTGCAGGATATCATCCAGGAGAACTTCCCCAACCTGGTAAGGCAGGCCAACATTCAAATTCAGGAAATACAGAGAATGCCACAAAGATACTCCTCGAGAAGAGCAGCTCCAAGACACATAATTGTCAGATTCACCAAAGTTGAAATGAAGGAAAAAATGTTAAGGGCAGCCAAAGAGAAGGGTCGGGTTACACACAAAGGGAAGCCCATCAGACTAACAGCAGATCTCTCCACAGAAACTCTCCAAGCCAGAAGAGAGTGGGGGCCAATATTCAACATTCTTAAAAGAATTTTCAACCCAGAATTTCATATCCAGCCAAATTAGGTTTCATAGGTGAAGGAGAAATAAAATCCTTTACAGATAAGCAAATGCTTAGAGATTTTGTCACCACCAGGCCTGCCCTACAAGAGATCCTGAAGGAAGCACTAAACATGGAAAGGAACAACAGGTACCAGCCATTGCAAAAACATGTCAAAATGTAAAGTCCAATGATGCTAGGAAGAAACTGCATCAACTAGCAAGCAAAACAACCAGCTAATATCATAATGACAGGATCAAGTTCACACATAACAATATTAACCTTAAATGTAAATGGACTAAATAGTCCAATTAAAAGACACAGACTGGCAAATTGGATAAAGAGTCAAGACCCACCAGTCTGCTGTATTCAGGAGACCCATCTCACATGCAGAGACACACAAAGGCTCAAAATAAAGGGATGGAAGAAGATCTACCAAGCAAATGGAGAACAAAAAAAAGCAGGGGTTGCAATCCTAGTCTCTGATAAAACAGACTTTAAACCATCAAAGATCAAAAGAGACAAAGAAGGCCATTACATAATGGTAAAGGGATCAATTCATCAGGAAGAGCTAATTATCCTAAATATATATGCAACCAATACAGGAGCACCCAGATTCATAAAGCAAGTCCTTAGAGACTTACAAAGAGAGACTCCCATACAATAATAATGGGAGACTTTAACACCCCACTGTCAACATTAGACAGATCAACGAGACAGAAAGTTAACAAGGATATCCAGGAATTGAACTCAACTCTGCACCAAGCGGACCTAATAGACATCTACAGAACTCTCCACCCCAAATCAACAGAATATGCATTCTTCTCAGCACCACATCACACTTATTCCAAAATAGACCACATAGTTGGAAGTAAAGCACTCCTCAGCAAATGTACAAGAACAGAAATTATAACAAACTCTCTCTCAGACCACAGTGCAATTAAACTAGAACTCAGGACTAAGAAACTCAATCAAAACCGCTGAACAACCTGCTCCTGAATGACGAACAACCTGCTCCTGAATGACTACTGGGTATAAAACGCAATGAAGGCAGAAATAAAGATGTTCTTTGAAACCAATGAGAACAAAGACACAACATACCAGAATCTCTGGGACACATTTAAAGCAGTGTGTAGAGGGAAATGTATAGCACTAAATGCCCACAAGAAAAAGCAGGAAAGATCTAAAATTGACACCCTAACATCACAATTAAAAGAACTGGAGAAGCAAGAGCAAACACATTCAAAAGCTAGCAGAAGGCAAGAAATAACTAAGATCAGAGCAGAGCTGAAGGAGATAGAGACACAAAAACCCTCCAAAAAAATCAACGAATCCAGGAGCTGGTTTTTTGAAAAGATCAACAAAATTGATAGACCACTAGCAAGACTAATAAAGAAGAAAAGAGAGAAGAATCAAATAGATGCAATAAAAAAATGATAAAGGGGATATCACCACCGACCCCACAGAAATACAAACTACCATCAGAGAATACTATAAACACCTGTACGCAAATAAACTAGAAAACCTAGAAGAGATGGATAATTTCCTGGACACTTACACTCTCCCAAGACTAAACCAGGAAGAAGTTGAATCCCTGAATAGACCAATAGCAGGCTCTGAAATTGAGGCAATAATTAATAGCCTACTGACCAAAAAAAGTCCAGGACCAGACGGATTCACAGCCGAATTCTACCGGAGGTACAAGGAGGAGTTGGTACCATTCCTTCTGAAACTATTCCAATCAAGAGAAAAAGAGGGAATCCTCCCTAACTCATTTTACGAGGCCAACATCATCATGATACCAAAGCCTGACAGAGATACAACAAAAACAGAGAATTTTAGACCAATATCCCTGATGAACATCAATGCAAAAATCCTCAATAAAATACTGGCAAACCGAATCCAGCAGCACATCAAAAAGCTTATCCACCATGATCAAGTGGGCTTCATCCCTGGGATGCAACACAACATATGCAAAGCAATAAACATAATCCAGCATATAAACAGTACCAAAGACAAAAACCACACGATTATCTCAATAGATGCAGAAAAGGCCTTTGACAAAATTCAACAGCCCTTCATGCTAAAAACTCTCAATAAATTCGGGATTGATGGAACGTATCTGAAAATAATAAGTGCTATTTATGACAAACCCACAGCCAATACCATACTGAATGGGCAAAAACTGGAAGCATTCCCTTTGGAAACTGGCACAAGACAGGGATGCCCTCTCTCACCACTCCTATTCAACATAGAGTTGGAAGTTCTGGCTAGGGCAATCAGGCAAGAGAAAGAAATAAACGGTATTCAGTTAGGAAAAGAAGTCAAATTGTCCCTGTTTGCAGATGACATGATTGTATATTTAGAAAACTCCATCATCTCAGCCCAAAATCTCCTTAAGCTGATAAGCAACTTCAGCAAAGTCTCAGGATACAAAATCAATGTGCAAAAATCACAAGCATTCTTATACACCAGTAACAGACAAACAGAGAGCCAAATCATGAATGAACTCCCATTCAAGATAGTTTCAAAGAGAATAAAATACCTAGGAATCCAACTTACAAGGGATATAAAGGACCTCTTCAAGGAGAACTACAAACCATTGCTCAGTGAAACAAAAGAGGACACAAACAGACGGAAGAACATACCATGCTCATGGATAGGAAGAATCAATATTGTGAAAATGGCCATACTGCCCAAGGTAATTTATAGATTCAATGCCATCCCCAGTAAGCTACCAATGACTTTCTTCACAGAATTGGAAAAAACTGCTTTAAAGTACATATGGAACCAAAAAAGACCCTGCATTGCCAAGACAATCCTAAGCCAAAAGAACAAATCTGGAGGCATCACGCTACCTGACTTCAAACTATACTACAAGGCTACAGTAACCAAAACAGCATGGTACTGGTACCAAAACAGAGATATGGACCAATGGAACAGAACTGAGTCCTCAGAAATAATACCACACATCTACAGCCATCTGATCTTTGACAAAGCTGACAAAAACAAGAAATGCGGAAAGGATTCCCTATTTAATAAATGGTGCTGGGAAAACTGGCTAGCCATAAGTAAAAAGCTGAAACTGGATCCTTTCCTTACTCCTTACACGAAAATTAATTCAAGATGGATTAGAGACTTAAATGTTAGACCTAAAACCATAAAAACCCTAGAAGAAAACCTAGGTAATACCATTCAGGACATAGGCATGGGCAAGGACTTCATGTCTAAAACACCAAAAGCAACGGCAACAAAAGCCAAAATTGACAAATGGGATCTCATTAAACTAAAGAGCTTCTGAACAGCAAAAGAAACTACCGTCAGAGTGAACAGGCAACCTAGAGAATGGGAGAAAATTTTTGCAATCTACTCATCTGATAAGGGCTAATATCCAGAACCTATAAAGAACTCAATCAAACTTATAAGAAAAAAACAAACAACCCCATCAAAAAGTGGGCAAAGGATATGAACAGACATTTCTCAAAAGAAGACATTCATACAGCCAACAGACACATGAAAAAAATGCTCATCATCACTCGCCATCAGAGAAATGCAAATCAAAACCACAATGAGATACCATCTTACACCAGTTAGAATGGCAATCATTAAAAAATCAGGAAATAACAGGTGCTGGAGACGATGTGGGGAAATAGGAACACTTTTACACTGTTGGTGGGACCGTAAACTAGTTCAACCATTGTGGAAAACAGTATGGCGATTCCTCAAGGATCTAGAACTAGAAATACCATTTGACCCAGCCATCCCATTACTGGGGATATACCCAAAGGATTATAAGTCATGCTGCTATAAAGACACATGCACACGTATGTTTATTGCAGCACTATTCAAAATAGCAAAGACTTGGAATCAACCCAAATGTCCATCAGTGGCAGACTGGATTAAGAAAATGTGGCACATATACACCATGGAATACTATGCAGCCATAAAAAAGGATGAATTCATGTCCTTTGTAGGGACATGGATGCAGCTGGAAACCATCATTCTCAGCAAACTACCGCAAGAACAGAAAACCAAACATCACATGTTCTCACTCATAGGTGGGAACTGAACAATGAGATCACTTGGACACAGGAAGGGGAACATCACACAACGGGGCCTATTGTGGGTAGAGGGGAGTGGGGAGGGATAGCATTAGGAAATATACCTAAGGTAAATGACAAGTTAATGGGTGCAGCACACCAACAAGGCATATGTATACATATGTAACAAACCTGCACGTTGTGCACATGTACCCTAGAACTTAAAGTATAATAATAAAAAAACAAAAAACAAAAAACAAATGCTCCCTCCCTCTACCCTCTTAACTTAATTAAGGATATCTTTTCCACAAGCTCTCCCCAAGAAGAAGTGCTCATATTCCCCTAATGCCACACTTCCCATCAAGGCCCACTTCCAGGACCACGTCGCGTCCCTTAAATCCAGCCTCCACCATCCAGACTTGGGGATCTAAAACACTAGGTTAATTATGCTATGCATTAACTGCTCGTCCTAACCATTCACAACACAGTACCCAAAACACCAGGTTAATTATGCTATGCATTAACTGCTCCTTCTAACTACCCACAACACAGTACCCAAATTCCTCAGTGCTATATCCAAAGGCTTCCATGACCTATTTGTCTCATCTCTTGTTAAACTTTGCATCACACTTTGCCTGCACCAGCTGTCTGCACCAAACTCTCCCCGTAGTTTTCCTCCATAATTTTGCTTGTGTGAGTCACTTCGCTGAAATACCTCCCCAATTTACGCTCGCTCAGTGGCTGGCTGTCACACTTCTTGGCCCATAACCCACGCTAAGACATTCACATAGCAGTCACTGAAATTTGTATGTCTACATGGCAAACAAAAGTATCATAAAAGAAAATCTGCCCTTCATATCATGCAATCTATTCTATTCTTTCTTTTTTTTTAAATACAGGTCATGACGACTAAATTGACTTCATGGCCCACTAAGAGGTAACTACCCAGTTGGAAAACATTGATCTAGCTCACTCTTACTTATCTGTTGTGATTCACTTTAGGAAGCCTCACCTGAAGGTGAGGTTAGGTGAATTTCTTCTAAGAGTCTAGTACAGCGTATCTTTATACATACCAATTATATTAAAATTACCTGTTTTATGTCTTTGTCTCCCCACTTCTCAGGGTAGAAAACCTATCTTATTCATCTTTATACCAATTTGGCTCATAATTAAACTGAATTAGGATATTCTAGCTATTAAAAAAAAGAATGACTTCACTGGAAAGTATTGGGATTTTTTAAGTTTTCTTAAAACAGTATCAGGTAGCTGTTCTGAAATTCAAGCAAATAAAGGGCAAGTTTTACGTTCATTTGAACCTACTATAAATAATGGAATGAAGAAGGTCAAGGCTTAATTTACATAGATAACTACTGATTTAAGATTCTCATGCTGGCTTTACTAAAATAAAACAATAAATTCAAAGTTAGTATGTTAACTGCATTACAAAGAGATCCAGAACTCAAAGTAATATATTCACCATTTTGATTAGCCCTATGTTATTAAACCACTCCAAAGAACTTGCCATTCAGGATTTTCAAAATAACATTTAAGACAATTGAGAAAGACATATCAAGGCATATTTATCTGTCTATATGAAAGAGCAGTCATAAAAATTATAAGAAAAGCATAATTTCACATTGGCCTAAAACAGCAGGGACTATCAACCTTAAAGATGTATTTATTCCTGTTACTGGTATCTTCAATCTTACAGAAACAGGGATGCAGTCAACATTTCAAAAGACTTTGCAAGCTACGTTCAATGAAATAATTCAGTGAAAACAACACCTAATGCAACCAAATTTAACTGCAAACTTAAGCTAAAAGTCAAGTCAAGAAATGCAGACTCTCATCATCCCCAAACTGTGTTTATTTGCTCCAAATGCCACATCTGATAGAAAGCAATTGTTAATCATTCTTATTAGCAATTCAAAAGACCATACATTAATGTCAGAAAACTTTTATAATTGTCACCTCTTTTTAATGTTAACTTTTAATTAAATTTTCATGAACTTCTTCCCTTTACAGCTTTGAATTTTGACAACTGGAGGCTGGGGTGGGGTAAGGGGCAGTGAGTGGGAGCTATGAGTGGGAAGACATGGTGTAAGCATTACTACAGGAAAACAGACCATCTGTTCTAAGAGTTCCGGACTTCAAGAGAGTGATCAGTTGTTCCTATTGTGCTAAATTTTAATATGATGGCCTTCTGACATCACATAACACTGAGCACTATCACCCCCTATAGACAACAGCCAACAGACCACAGAAGTCCTTGCTCGTCTATTAATGCTGTTAGCTCAGGCAAAAATCATCCGCATTGGGAACTTCAGCCTCATCTCTAGGACAGAAAAATAATCTTTTTTTTTTGAGAGAGGGTCTCACTGTCATCCAGGCTGGAGTGTAGTGGCACCATCACAGCTCACTGCAGAGCCCTGACTCCAAGTTTAAAGAACCCCCTGCCTCAGCCTACTGAGTAGCTGGGACTACAGGTGTGCATCACCATAACTGGCTAAATTTATTATTATTATTTTTGTACAGATGGGATTTCACTATGTTGCTCAGGCTGGTCTCTAACTCCTGGGCTCAAGCAATTCTCCCACCTCAGCCTCCCAAAGTGCTGGGATTACAGGCGTGAGCTACTGCAGCCAGCTGAGAAATAATCTTATATGCCACTAGCATGTGATTGTCCTGAAGCAAAAAGAAAGATACATAAAATAACCTGACAAATTATAAAACCCTTATGACATGACAATAATACACTATTCTAGTCTCTCATATTCTTACATACTAAAAACTAATTTTACACATGGCAAAGCAGCTATTAAGATTTGAAAATTGGTACAGGATTTAAACTCCAAGTATCACTATACAGCAGCCATCACAAAGGCTGTGTGTTTTTGTACATTTTGTTTTTATACAGAACATTACATTTTACCAGGGCACCCAAGTCTTTGACATTCTAACTTGTTAATCGTTGCACTAAAAGATTCCATTCTTGACACTTCTCCAGTAGCCTAGAAAAAGTCAACTTTAGAATATATCCATGTTCTCATTTGCTAGTCCTTCAAGGACAGGACTCTGAAAGCAACCACCACCTCTACCTTACCATACCATTTAGGCTCTAACTTCCTTAGGACCTTATTTCTCAGGGTGGAGAAAATCCAGTTCTCAATGTCAGGTTGAGAAAGTCAAACACACTTGTTAAAATGATGTTCAAGAAACTAGAGTAATCAGTATCTAGAACCTTATTTCCAAAAAATGCAGAATGACCTGAGTTAGGCCATCAAGAGTTAATTACTACTTCTTCTTCCAAGAGGCCTCTTGCAATTGAAGTTGAAAAATTGGGGGCTGTGAAGGGCATACACAGAAAGAAAAAAGCTTCAACTCAACCCAAAATCAGAGCTTCAAAATCTGCACTATTCAAACAGTAGCCACTTGTACTTACTGAGCACTTAAAATGTGGTGAGTCTGAATTCAGATGTGCTGTATTAAATGCATGCCAGATTTCAAAGACTTCCAAATAAGAATATGAAATATCTCATTAATAATTTTTTTTTTTTTTTTTTTGAGACATGGTCTGTGTCGCCCAGGCTGGAGTGGAGTGGCACAATCTCGGCTTACTGCAACCCCCACCTCCCAGGCTTCAGTGATCCTCCCACCTCAGCCTCCCAAGTAGCAGGGACTACAGACACATACCACTATGCTTGCCTATTTTTAGTAGAGATGGGGTTTCACTGTGTTGCCCAGGCCGGTCTCAAACTCCTGGGCTCAACTGATCCACCTGCCTCAGCCACTCAAAAGTGCTAGGATTACAGGTGGGAGCCACTGTGCCCGGTCTCATTAACAATTTTTATACAAAATTCATACTGATAGTATCTTATATATATTGGATTAAATTAGATGTACTAAAAATAATTATTAAAATTTATTTTACCATTCCTATCTTTTTAATGTGGTTAGTAGAAAAGTTTATATTACATATGGGCTTATAAATTTCTATTGGACAGTGAATTTTTAGCAATTTTCACTCTCTCCAATTAAAAAAGATAGTGAAGCATCGGTATAACCAAACCTGCATTTAAGCCCTCTACTTAAAAGTCTGCCTAAAAGAACCTAAAAGAATCAACATATTCTGGGCCATTTATCTCTGGCACATACCTAAAAAGCCATCGTCTAATTTCAAGAACAGGAAAGTAGCTTTGAGAATAAGCTAATACAAGGTGAGTCATGTTAAAGTAATGGTTCGTCTATCTTCTTGCATCAGAATTAACTTGTGGAGCTTTTACTAAAAACATAGATGCTCATCCCACCCAGAGATTCTAATTCAGTAGGCTGCAGGTAGAACCCCAGCATGTGTTTTAAAGCTCCCCAGGTGAATCTAATAGATAGCCAGTGCTGTTTAGGTCATATTTCTACATATACTACTAAATATATTTATGAAGGTGCTACTAAAATTCCCACAGGCTTTGCAATGCTACTGTGTGGCTGCTTTATAGCAACATCAGTAGATGACATTAAGAACCAATACTAATAAAACTGTGGCAACAGCAAGAAACTACTGGAGTCAGGCGCTTAGCTAAAGCCATTTCCTATGCTCCTTCCAGACAGGTTTTGCAACATGCACAATGGAGGTAACTCCTATTTCCTTCTTCCTTCAGTTCTCATGAAAGCACTTATACCTAGGAAGGAAACAGATCTTGGTGGTTACAAGCTGGGCTCTGAAATCAGACTGCATAAGTTTGAAACCCAGCTCTCTAGTTAGCAGTTACAGAAACACAGGCAAAGCACTTCACATGCCTAAGAATCTGTTTTCCACATAACAAGTCAAAATGTACGTACTCATTAAGTCAGTAGGACCAGTCCTGTAATGTATGGAAAGTACTTAGCACAGCATACAGAAAAGCCATGCTTTTTACTGCAGTCAACTTCTTGCCTTTTCCAGTGATTTAGCTATATTTTTGGATCACCCATATGTAAGCTTTTTTTTTTCTTTTAATTTTTTTTTTTTTTTTTTTTTTTTTGAGATAGGGTCTCACTCTGTTGCCCAAGCTAGAGTGGCATGATCATAGCTCACTGCAGCCTCAAACTCCTGGGCTCAAACAATCCTCCTACCTTGGCCTCCCCAAGAGATTACAGGCTGGGTACACCCAGCCAAGCCTTTCTTCCAACAATGAAAACATACAGACTGGGCACCGTGGCTCACACCTATAATCCTAGCATTTTGGGAAGCCAAGGATTGAGCCCAGGAGTTTGAGACCAGCCTGGGCAACACACAGAGACCCTCTACTTATTTTTTTTTTTCTTAAAAAATAATTAAAACAACAAAGAAAATATCCAAATGTAGGCTTAAAAAGTTAACCCTCTACTTCTCCATTTATACAGGTTTCCAGATCAAGAAAAGGTATCCTAATCTCTCACCTGTCAGATTCTTCAATCCTTCTGTGAAAAGTGACTGGAATTCGGGAGACTGCAACTTCATTGTAAATAGATACTGCTTCAGAAGGCACAGCCTATTCCACCTACAGCTCAGTACTGGCCTGTGCCAATGATACAGGCACCTCAGCATCTGGAGAGGTGGTCACCAACTACACGTCTACAAGGCAAACACACAGGCATACCAATGAAATTAAAAGTGAAGGAAAGTGAAGGAAAATAAAGGGACACATTGCAAGTTTATCAACTTCAGAAATTCATCTCTTGTTCAGATGAAAAAACTGAAAAAGGTGTCAATTTGAGGGATTAAGACTAGATCTATGTATCTACCTGGTTTTGTTCTCCAGAAGCACTTACTGTGGCAGGCGGGGTCTAACTAACGCAGGCCTCCGTAATAACTGTTTCAGTACTGAGTGGTTGAAAAAGCTAGCCAGTGCCCTTAAACAAGGGTGGAAGGTAACAAAGCAAGAGTTTTGCCTAAGACTTTCCCGGACCTTGAAGCATGATAAAATAACAAAGGAATTCTTTTTTTTTTTTTTTTTTTGAGATGGAGTCTCCTCTGCCGCCCAGCCTGGAGTGCAATGGCACGATCTCTGCTCACTGCAACCTCCGCCTCCTGGGTTCAAGCCATTCTCCTGCCTCAGCCTCACGAGTAGCCAGGATTACAGGCGCACGCCACCACATCCGGCTAATTTTTTACACTTCCGGGTACAGACAGGGTTTCACCATGTTGGCCAGACTGCCCTCGAACTCCTGACCTCAAGTGATGTGCCCGCCTGGGCCTTCCAAAGTGCTGGGATTACAGGCGGGAGCCATCGCGCCCAGCCACAAAGGAATTCTTAACAAGACCCGTTTAGAATTAAACAAGTTTTACTGGGGATCCGAGGAAACTCCCCAGGCCTCCACAAACAAGTTTACTAGCGGTCTGAGGGAACTCCCCAAACCTCCATGATTTAGCAGTAGAGAATATAAGGGTAATCACCCCAGCACCTGGACCCATTTAGATTAAGTAAATTTACTAAGGCTCTCGAGGAAGGTCTTCAGGATGCAGATCTTATAGATAATTCGTTAATCACTTATGTCTTTAGATGAATGCAACACTTACACATACACATATAGCTTAGAAGGTATATAAGCTCTGGAAAACTTCGTTATTCTGAGTTGGTCTGGGATATTTTCCAGGCCTTCTCCCTGTACCCGGTTACATAAATAAACTCCCTTCTTTCCTAGTTTATCTGCATCTGGTTATTGGGAGGCGAGAATAAGCAGCCTAACCCTCGGTTTGGCGGTTTGGTCGGGGAGTATTACCGCTACACTCGCATGCCACATGGTACTGTGATGGCACTCTCCCCAGAGCAGGGCTTCAGTCAGTATGTGAAGGGTGCGGGATTCTAGAAACGCTATCCGAGTTTCTGGACTCCAGAACTTGTCATGGTCACAGGTGTCACATAAGCCCTCCGGTCCTATGAAATTACTCGGCACAAATATCACCCTACTTCCCCACCTGCACTCGAGAATTCATTACCCTGGGATAGCGCCTAGGAATTGTATTTTCCCATGAATTAATTAGTTTTGCTGCCATTTTCCTCATTATTTTCCTGTCATCTTGCAATCTCCTCTGATTTCCAGCACACCCTGCCTTCCCTTCTACATATCACATCCTCGTTCCCCCCATACAGGGGTTCTGCCCATAAGGAGGCAGCAGCAGCTCTTCAGTGGCCCCGGTGTAAACCTGCAGAGAAAAACCATTCCATTCCACGGAAGCGGGCTGGAGGAGCTGCGCTTCCCAGCAGGCCACGTGGGACCCACTTAGTTTCCGTGCACCTCCGCCTCAACTCAGGAAAACGCTCTGGGGACCCCCGCCCTGAAAAGGCGCGTCCCGCCCCCCAGGCCGGGTGCTGGCGACAAGGCCCAGTGAAAAAGCGTCTCGGGGCAGTCCGCGCGGAGGGGAAAGTGCTGAGGGAAGCCAAGGAATCCGCGCCTGCGGTCGCCAGAAACGTGGCGGGGACACGACCTCCTCGTCGGAGCTCTTATGCCCAGTGCTGAGGAGGCCTCTGGCCACTTCCCACTCCCGCCTTCCTCGAGGACTCAGGGCGGCGGCTCCCCTGGCCCACAGCAGGAAGGAAGGGGCGGCAACCCACGCCACCAACTCTGCCCCTCTGAGCGGCGCGAGCCCGCTTACCGGCCCCGCTGCCGCCGTCGCCGTCGCCGCCACGCGCACTTCCGGGACGGTGAACGCGATGACGTCGCCAACGCACATCGGCTGGCGGTAAATGGGAAGTCGCGGCAGGGCGAGGGCGGAGGCGGGGCCCGGACCGAAGGGCTTACGGCTTCCCTCGCCCCTCCCCACGGTGAGGCTAAACTCTGAGCCGGTTTCCCCGCCCCGCCGAGGCCCATCTGGGTGAAGCGGAGCCTCGGGGGACCCTGAGGAAACCGAAGCGCGTACGCTTAATTGCGCGCCTCTTACTGCACCTCTGGCTGGCCCTGAGCTGCTCAGAGGCCCATCTGCGCGGTATGCCTGTGCGATCGGGGACAACTGGCAGCTGTCTTCCTTTTCAAAATGAGACTGTTAATAAAACCTACCCCAGGGTAGGACGGATTGTTCGGTAAATGTTATTTTATTCTTGTTTAACTATTCTGTACTCTAATCTCTGCATAGGGTTAAGTCCACAGTTGACAGAGTCACACGCATTCGAAATCTAAGCCCTCCGGTCCTATGAAATTACTCGGCATATTTTATTTTCTTACCTGGTTTGTGTAACCACTGGCCGCCTTGGCCTGGAGGCTTCCCAGCTGTAAAGTGGAGAACTTAGATTTGAGTCAGTTCATTAATTTTTTCTAGAGCGGAGAAGAGCAAAGAGAGTGGCAAAGGAGTAGTACAGCCCTTGAGCCCTTAAAGTGCGAAAATGTGTAGTTTTTGTTTGTTTGTTTATGAGACGGAGTTTCGCTCTTATTGCCCAGGGTGGAGTGCAGTGGCATGATCTGGGCTCACTGCAACCTCTGGCTTCCAGTTTCAAGCTATTCTCCTGCCTCAGCCTCCCGAGTAGCTGGAATTACAGGTGTCTGTCACCACACCCAGCTAATTTTTAGTAGAGACGGGGTTTCACCATGTTGGCCAAGCTGGTCCCGAACTCCTGACCTCGTGTTCCACAGGCCTTGGCCTCCCAAAGTGCTGAGATTACAGGTGTGAGCCACTGTGCCCGGCTGAAAATGTGTAGTCTTTTAAGTGTAACTTTACATCACTTAGCTTTCCCTAAAATTTTCCTAGAAAAATGTATGTGCATGCTGTTTCTGTTCTTTTGCCCACCCCACATGCCTACTTGTTCTTCCTAAACTCTTCAGCCCCACTCTCCGTAGACTCCCTAAAATGTAAAAACATTTTACTAAAAAGTAAAATGTTCAATTACCACACCTCTTCAAGGTGTTAAATATCCTGTTTCTGGAAGCACAGGACTGGCTTTCCAAATTGACATTCAGATGCACAGCATTGATATAATCCGGTGCCTTAACAGAACAAGGAAAGCCCCAAATCATCCTTTCAGGCTTGTCTCCTGTTTCTCACCACCATGACTCTAGACAAACTGGACCAAACTCTCCGTTGCTGTACCCACCTAGAATAGATTCTCCAAATCACCACCAATGAAGGCAACACTAATATAACTATTATAACTTACTTCGTACCACTTACTGTGCTGGGCACCCTCAACAATTTCTGGCCTTGTAAATCTATAGTTTATATATACATGTGTATATACAGTTGTCCTTCGTATCCATGGGGTATTGGTTCCAGAACATCACCCCAACCAGTGTTCAAGTTCTTTATATAAAATGGCATAGTATTTGCATATAGCCTATACACATTCTGCAATGTCAGGCCTCTGAGCCAAAGCTAAGCCATCATATCCCCTGTGACCTGCATGTACACATCCAGATGGCTGGTTCCTGCCTTAACGGATGACACTCCACCACAAAAGAAGTGAAAATGGCCCGTTCCTGCCTTAACTGATGACATTACCATGTGAAATTCCTTTTCCTGGCTCATCCTGGCTCAAAAGCTCCCCCACTGAGCACCTTGTCACCCCCCACCCCTGCCTGCCAGAGAACAACCCTCTTTGACTGTAATTTTCCTTTACCTACCCAAATCCTATAAAACGACCCCAACCCTATCTCCCTTCGCTGACTCTCTTTTCGGACTCAGCCCGCCTGCACCCAGGTGATTAAAAAGCTTTATTGCTTACACAAAGCCTGTTTGGTGGTCCCTTCATATGGACGTGCATGACATTTTGGTGCTGTGACTCAGAGTGGAGGACCTCCCTTGGGAGATCAATCCCCTGTCCTCCTGCTCTTTGCTCCGTGAGAAAGATCCACCTTGGGTCCTCAGACCGACCAGCCCAAGGAACATCTCACCAATTTTAAATCCGGTAAGCGGCCTCTTTTTGCTCTCTTCTCTGACCTCTCTCACTATCCCTCAACCTCTTTCTCCTTTCAATCTTGGCGCCATACTTCAATCTCTCCCTTCTCTTAACTTCAGTTCCTTTCCTTTTCTAGTAGAGACGAGACACTTTTTTATCCATGGACCCAAAACTCCGGCGCCAGTCACGGACTCTGGAAGACAGTCTTCCCTTGGTGTTTAAATCACACGGGGATGCCTGCCCGATTATTCACCTACATTTCAGAGGTGTTTGACCATGTAGGGATGCCTGCCTTGGTCCTTCACCCTTAGTGGCAAGTGCAACTTTTCTGGGGGGCAAGAACCCCCCCCAACCCCTTCTCTCCCTGTCTCTACCCATCCTCTGCGTTTCTGGGAGGCAAGAACCTCCCGACCCCTTTCCCACTTTTCTGAAGGGCGAGAACCCCCTGACCCCTTATGTCCATGTCTCGACCCCTTTCCCGCTCTTATGGAGGGCAAGAACCTCCTGACCCCTTCTCTCCATGTCTTGACCCCTTTCCCACTTTTCTGGAGGGCAAGAACCCCCCCCCAACTCCTTCTCTCCGTGTCTCTACTCTCTCTTTTCTCTAGGCTTGCCTCCTTCACCTTCCACCCTCCATTCCTCCTTCTTCTCCCTTAGCCTGTGTTCTCAAGAACTTAAAACCTCTTCAACTCACACCTGACCTAAAACCTAAATGCCTTTTTTTCTTCTACAGTGCGGCTTGACCCCAATACAAACTCAACGGTAATTTCAAATAGCCAGAAAACGGCACTTTCGATTTTTCCATCCTATAAGATCTAAATAATTCTTGTCATAAAATGGGCAAACAGTCTGAGGTGCCTGATGTCCAGGCATTCTTTTACACATCAGTCCCTCCTTAGTCTCTGTTACCAATGCAGATCGTTCCAAATCTTCCTTCTTTCCCTCCCGCTTGTCCCCTCAGTCCCAACCCCAAGTGTCGCTGAGTCTTTCTAATCTTCCTTTTCTACAGACCCATCTGACCTCTCCTGTCCTCGCCAGGCTGAGCTAGGTCCCAATATTTCATCAGCCTCTGCTCCCCTACCCTATAATCCTTTTATCACCTCCCATCCTCACACCCTGTCTAGCTTACAGTTTCGTTCCTCGACTAGCCCTCCCCCACCTGCCCAGCAATTTCCTCTTAAAAAGGTGACTAGAGCTAAAGACATAGTCAAGGTTAATGCTCCTTTTTCTTTATCCGACCTCTCCCAAATCAGTTAGCGTTTAGGCTCTTTTTCATCAAATATGAAAAACCCAGCCCAGTTCATGACTCGTTTAGCAGCAACCTTCAACCCTGAGACACTTTACAGCCCTAGACCCTAAAAGGCCAAAAGGCCGTCTTATTCTCAGTATATATTTTATTACCCAATCTGCTCCCGACATTAAATAAAACCCAAAAAATTAAACTCCCGCCTTCAAACCCCACAACAGGACTTAATTAACCTCGCCTTCAAGGTGTACAATAATAAAGTAGAGGCAGCCAAGTAGCAATGTATATCTGAGTTGCAATTCCTTGCTTCCACTGTGAGAGAAACCCCAGTCACATCTCCAGCACACAAGAACTCCAAACGCCTGAGCTGCAGCTGCCAGAGATTCCTCCAGAACATCCTCCCCCAGGAGCTTGCTTCAAGTGCCAGAAATCTGGCCACTAGGCCAAGGAATGTCCTCAGTCCAGGATTCCTCCTAAACCATGTCCCATCTGTGCAAGACCCCACTGAAAATAGGACTGTTCAACTCACCTGGCAGCCACTTCCAGAGCCCCTGGAACTCTAGCCCAAGGCTCTCTTGACTCCTTCCCAGATCTTCTCGACTTAGCAGCTGAAGACTGACACTGCCCGATCACCTCGGAAGCCTACAGGACCATCCCAGACACTCTAGGTGACTGTCACAGTGGAAGGTATATCTGTACCCTTCTTTTTTTTTTTTTTTTTTTTTTTTTTTTTTTTTTTTTTTTTTTTTTTGAGACGGAGTCTTGCTCTGTCACCCAGGCTGGAGTGCAGTGGCCGGATTTCAGCTCACTGCAAGCTCCGCCTCCCGGGTTCACGCCATTCTCCTGCCTCAGCCTCCTGAGTAGCTGGGACTACAGGCGCCCGCCACCTCGCCCGGCTATTTTTTTGTATTTTTTAGTAGAGACGGGGTTTCACCGTGTTAGCCGGGATCGTCTCTCGATCTCCTGACCTCGTGATCCGCCCATCTCGGCCTCCCAAAGTGCTGGGATTACAGGCTTGAGCCACCGCGCCCGGCCTGTACCCTTCTTAATCAATACCGAGGCTACCCACTTCACATTACCTTCTTTTCAAAGGCCTGTTTCCCTTGCCTCCATAACTGTTGTGGGTATTGACAGCCAAGTTTCTAAACCTCTTATAACTCCCCAACTCTGGTGCCAACTTGGACAACATTCTTTAATGCACTCTTTTTAGTTATCCCCACCTGCCCGGTTCCCTTATTAGGCCAAGACATTTTAACTAAATTATCTGCTTTCCTGACTATTCCTAGGTTACAGCCACACCTCATTGCCGCCTTTTCCCCCAGTTCAAAGCCTCCTTCGCATCCTCCCTTGTGTCTTCCCACCTTAACCCACAAGTATCGGATACCTCTACTTCCTCCTTAGAGACTAATCATGCACCCCTTACCATCTCATTAAAACTTAATCACCCTTACCCCACTCAACGCCAATATCGCATCCCACAGCATGCTTTAAAAGGATTAAAGCCTGTTATCACTCACCTGTTAGAGCATGGCTTTTTAAAGCCTGTAAACTCCCCTTACAATTCCCCCATTTTACCTGTCCTAAAACCAGACAAGGCTTACAGGTTAGTTCAGGATCTGCGCCTTATCAATCAAATTGTTTTGCCTATCCACCCCATGGTGCCAAACCCATATACTCTCCTATACTCAATACCTTCCTCCACAACCCATTATTCATTATTCTGTTCTAGATCTCAAACATAACTTTCTTTACTATTCCTTTGCACCACTCATCCCAGCCTCTCTTCACTTTCACTTGGACTGACCCTGACACCCATCAGGCTCAGCAAATTACCTGGGCTGTACTGCCGCAAGGATTTACAGACAGCCCCCATTACTTCAGTCAAGCCCAAATTTCTTCCTCATCTGTCACCTATCTCAGCATAATTCTCATAAAAACACATGTGCTTTCCCTGCTGATCGTGTCCAGCGAATCTCCCTAACCCCAATCCCTTCTATAAAACAACTCCTTTCCTTCCTAGGCATAGTTAGTAAGGTCAGAATTCTTACACAAGAGCCAGGACCACATCCTGTAGCCTTTCTGTCCAAACAACTTGAACTTACTGTTTTAGCCTAGCCCTCATATCTGTGGGCAGCGGCTGCCGCTGCCTTAATACTTTTAGAGGCCTAAAAATCACAAACTATGCTCAACTCACTCTCTACAGTTCTCATAACTTCCAAAATCTATTTTCTTCCTCCCATGTGATGCATATACTTTCTGCTCCCTGACTCCTTCAGCTATACTCACTCTTTGTTGAGTCTCAAACAATTACCCTTGTTCCTGGCCCGGACTTCAGTCCGGCCTCTCACATTATTCCAGATACCACACCTGACCCTTATGACTACCTCTCTCTGATAGTATCTTCCTCATCTATCATTGAGGCTACTGCTCTGCCACCCTCCACTACCTCTCAGCAAGCCCTAGTTGCCTTAACTCAGGCTCTCACTCTTGCAAAAGGACCACGCGTCAGTATTTATACTGACTAAATATGCCTTCCATATTCTGCACCACCATGCTGTTATATAGGCTGAAAGAGATTTCCACACTATGCAAAGGTCCTCCATCATTAATGCCTCTTTAATAAAGACGCTTCTCAAAGCCGCTTTACTCCCAAAGGAAGCTAGAGTCATTCACTGCAAGGGCCATCAAAAGGCATCAGATCCCATCGCTCAGGAAAATGCTTATGCTGATAAGTTAGCTAAAAAAGCAGCTAGAATTCCAACTTCTGTCCCTCACAGTCAGTTTTTATCTTTCACATTAGTCACCCCCACCTACTCCCCTGCTGAAACTTCCACCTATCAATCTCTTCCCACACAAGGCAAATGGTTCTTAGACCAAGGAAAATATCTCCTTCCCCCTCACAGGCCCATTCTACTCTGTCGTCATTTCGTAACCTCCTGCATGTAGGTTACAAGCCGCTAGCCCGTCTCTTAGAACCTCTCATTTCCTTTCCATCATGGAAATCTATCCTCAAGGAAATCACTTCTCAGTGTTCCACCTGCTATTCTACTACTCCTCAAGAATATCCCAAGCCCCTTCCCTTCCCTACACATCAAGCTCAAGGTTTCCCCCCCCCCCGCCCAGGACTGGCAAATTGACTTTACTCACATGCCTCCAGTCAGGAAACTAAAATACTCTTGGTCTAGGTTGACACTTTCACTGGATAGGTAGAGGCCTTTCCCACAGGGTCTGAGAAGGCCACTGCAGTCATTTCTTCCCTTCTGTCAGACATAATTCCTCAGTTTGGCCTTCCCACCTCTATATAGTCCAATAGCAGACCGGCCTTTATTAGTCAAATCACCCAAGCAGTTTTTCAGGCTCTTGGTATTCAGTGAAACCTTTATATCCTTTACCATCCTCAATCTTCAGGAAAAGTAGAATGGACTAATGGTCTTTTAAAAACACACCTCACCAAGCTCAGTCACCAACTTAAAAAGGACTGGACAATACTTTTACCACTTTCCCTTCTCAGAATTCAAGCCTGTCCTCAGAACACTATAGGTTCCAGCCCATTTGAGCTCCTGTGTGGACACTCCTCTTTATTAGGTCCCAGTCTCATTCCAGACACCAGCCCAACTTGAACTGCACCCCAAAAACTTGGATAGAGCCTAAAAAGTCACCAACCAAGCAAGTAGTTACACTGAACCCCCTTAGACTCCCTCTAATTGGATGTCCTAGGTCCTCCCAATTCTTAGTCCTTTAATACCTGTTTTTTCTCCTCTTATTCGTACCTTGTGTCTTCCATTTAGTTTTTCAATTTAGACAAAACCACATCCAGGCCATCACCAATCATTCTATATGACAAATGCTCCTTCTAACAACCCCACAGTATCGTCTCTTACCACAAAATCTTCCTTCAGCTTAATCTCTCCCACTCTAGGTTCCCACGCCGCCCCTAATCCCTCTTGAAGCAGCCCTGAGAAACATTGCCCATTATCTCTCCATACCACCCCCCAAAAATTTTCACCGCCCCAACACTATTTTAATTTTTCTTATTAATATAAGAAGATAAGAATGTCAAGCCTCTGAGGCAAAGCTAAGCCATCATATCCCCTGTGACCTGCACGTACACACCCAGATGGCTGGTTCCTGCCTTAACTGACCATATTCTACCACAGAAGAAGTGAAAATGGCCTGTTCCTGCCTTCACTGATGACATTACTTTGTGAAATTCCTTTTCCTGGCTCATCCTGGCTCAAAAGCTCCCCCACTGAGCACCTTGTGACCCCCCACTCCTGCCCGCCAGAGAACAACCCCCTTTGACCGTAATTTTCCTTTACCTACCCAAATCCTATAAAATGGCCCCACCCCATCTCCCTTCGCTGACTGTCTTTTCGGATTCAGCCCGCCTGCACCCAGGTGATTAAAAAGCTTTATTGCTCACACAAAGCCTGTTTCGTGGTCTCTTCACACGGATGCGCATGACATGTAGTATACTTTAAATCATTTCTAGATTACTTATAATACCTGAAATAATATAAATGCTGTGTAAACAGTTGTTATGCTATATTGCTTTTTTGTATTTTTTAATTGCTATTTAATTTTTTTTTTTTTTTTTTTTTTTTTGAGATGGAGTTTCACTCTGTCACCCAGGCTGGAGTGCAGTGACACGATCTCAGCTCACTGAAACCTCCGCCTTCCACTTTCAAGTGATTCTTCTACCTCACCCTCCCAAGTAGCTGGGATTACAGGTGCCCGCCACCACACCCGGCTAAGTTTTGTGTTTTTAGTAGAGACAGGGTTGTACCACGTTGGTCAGGCTGGTCTTGAACTGCTGACCTCAGGTGACCCACCCACCTCAGCCTCCCAAAGTGCTGGGATTACAGATGTGAGCCACTGTGCCCAGCCTTACTTAATATTTTGACCTATGGCTGGTTGAATCCACCGATGGAGAACCCATGGCTATGGAAGGCCAACTGGAGAAAGAGAGAGAGAGAGAGAGAGAGAGGAGAAAGAGACAAAGTAAGAGAATTCCTACTGTACTGGCCAAGAAAATGAAATGAAAACAGGGATATTACTACAGATCATATAGACATTAGTAGGAGATATTATAAACAATTTTATGCCAATTAATTTGACAATGTAGATGCAATGCACCAATTCTATAAAAAAGACAATTTATCAGAGCTGAAATAGGGTAGAATTTAAAAATCTGAATAGCTCTTCATGTTTAAAGAAATTGAATGTTGTTCAACAGACTTCCCACAAAGAGAATTCCAGGCCCAGATGGTTTCAGTAGTCAAATTTATCAAACATATAAGGAAGAAAGAACTCCAGTCTTGTGCAAAGTTTGTTTAGAAAATGGAGGAGGAAACAGTTTTCCTCTCCTTTTGAGGCCAGCATAACCCAAATAAAATAAAATCAGTATTACAAAAAAAAAAAAAATTAATGTACAGCTTAATAGACCACATGACCATAGAAACAAAAAAGCTTTAATAAAATGTCAGCAAATTGAATCCAACAGTGTATAGAAAAATAATACATCATGATCAATTTGGGTTTATCCCAAATGCAAGGAATACAAGGTGGATTTAATGATCTAAAACCAATCAATGTAATTCACCATATTAACTGAAAAAGAAAAACTGTCATCATCACAATAAATGTAGAAAGACCACTTAAAATTCAATCCCTACTCAAAAATTGCCAAAAAAAATAAGATTAGAAGGGACTTCCTTAATATGGTAAAGGGCATTCATGAAAAATCCATAGCCAATATCAGACTTAATGGTAATATATTGAACACTCGCACCCTCATATCAGGAACAAGGCAAGGATGCCCCCATCTTACCACTTCTTAACATTTATCTATCACCATTAACAAAGCAAGAAAAAGATATGGAAAGTGTAACAATTCAGAAGGAAGTAAAATTGTCCCTATTTTAAGATGACATGATGGTGATTTTACACAGAAATCATAGGAACTGACAAAACTACTAGAACTAACAAGTAAATTTAGGAAGATCTCAGGATACCAGGTTAATATACATAAATCATTTCTATTTTTATATACTATCAGCAAAAATATAGTATGTAAAATATATATCACATATGAAGAAATAAGTATAATAAGAGAAGCTATATGGTTAACAACCAAACATATGTAAAGACACTCAATATCATCAATCACTAAGAGGCCAGATATGGTGGCCCTTGCCTGTAATCCCAACACTTTGGGAAGTGAAGGTGGGAGGATTGCTTGAGCCCAGGAGTTTGAGAGCAGCCTGAGCAATATAATGAGACCTTTTCTCTATAATTTTTTTTTTTTTAATAGCCAGGGTTGGTGGTGTGTACCTGTATTCCCAGTTACTCAGGAGGCTGAAGTGGGAGAAACACTTCAAACCCAGGAGGTCCAGGCTGCATTGAGCTGTGATTACACCACTGCATTCCAGCCTGGACAACAGAGTGAGACCTTGTCTAAAATAATAATATAATATAATATAATATAATATATAAAATCACTAGGGGAATACAAATTATACAACAATGAGATACCTTTTGGTTTTTTTAAGATGGAGTCTCACTCTTTTTCCTAGGCTGGAGTGCAATGGCATGTTTCGGCTCACTGCAACCTATGCCTGCCGGGTTCAAGCAGTCTCCTGCCTCAGCCTTCTGAGTAGTTGGGATTACAGGCATGTGGCACCACACATGGCTAATTTTTGTATTTTTAGTAGAGACAGGGTTTCACTATGTTGGCCAGGCTGGTTTAGAACTCCTGACCTTGTGATCTGCCGCCTCAGCCTCCCAAAGTGTTGGGATTACAGGCATGAGCCACCATGCCTGGCCAACAATGAGATACCTTTACATACCCATTAGAATGTCTAAAATTGAAAAACCTGGAAATAGCAAGTGCTGATGAGGATGAAGAGCAACTGCAACTCTCATACACCGTGGGTGGGATGGCCCAGTCACTTTGGTAAACAGTTTACTGGTATCTGATAAGACTAGCTATACATATACCTTATGGCCCAGCAATCCACTCCTAGATATTTACCTGAGAGAAATAAAAACTTATGGTCACACTAAAATGTATTGAGTGGTATAGTCACAAATTATTCCAAACTGGAAATAACTCAGATTTCTTCCAGCAGATGAATGGGTACACAACCTGGAGCATATCCGTACAATGGAATACTACTGAACAATATGAAAGAGCAAACTTCTGATACACACAGCAACACATCTGAGTCTCAAGTGAAGAAAGCCACTTTCAAGAGGCTGCATATAACAGACTCCATTCATAAGACACCCAGAAAAGGCAAAACTATAGGTCGGGCGCAGTGGCTCATGCCTGTAATCCCAGCACTTTGGGAGGCCGAGGTGGGCGGATCACGAGGCCAGGAGTTCAAGACCAGCCTGGCCAACATGGTGAAACCCCATCTCCACAAAAAAAATACAAAAATTAGCTGGGCTTGGTAGCGGGTGTCTGTAATCCCAGCTACTCGGGAGGCTGAGGCAGAAGAAGCGATTGAACCAGGGAGGCAGGGGTTGCTGTGAGCTGAGATCGCACCATTGCACTCCAGCCTGGGCGACAGGGCGAGACTCCATCTCCAAAAAAGAAAAAAAGAAAAGAAAAAGGGAAAACTGCAGAGACAAAAAACAGATCAGTTCTTGCCAGGGGGCTCAAGATGGGAGGAGGTATTTACTACAAAAGTGCATGAGAATAGTGAGGGGAGAGAAAGATGATAGAATTGTTCTATGTTTTGATTATAGTGGTGATTAAATAACTCTGTATGTGCCATAATGCATAGAACAGTATTGTATTAGTCCATTCTCACACTGCTATAAAGAAATACTTGAGACTGGGTAATTCATAAAGAAAAGAGGTTTAATTGGCTCATGGTTCGGTAGGCTGTACAGGAAGCATGGCTGGGGACGCCTCCAGAAACCTGCAGTCATGGTGGAAGGTGAAGGGGAAGTAGGCTCCTCTTACATGGCCAGAGCAGGAAAAGCGGTGGTGGGGAGGTACTACATACTTGTAAATTGCCAGATCTCATTGCAACTCACTATCAGGACATGGCCAGAGCAGGAAAAAGGGGTGGTGGGGAGGTACTACGCACTTGTAAATTGCCAGATCTCACTGCAACTCACTATCAGGAGAACAGCACTAAAGGGGAAATCCACCCCCATGACCCAGTCACTTCCCACCAGGCCCCACCTCCAATATTAGAGATTACAATTTGATGAGAGATTTGAATGGGGACAAAGACCCAAACCATACCAACTACATTTAAAAGGTAAACTTTCCTGCTTCAACCTCCCCCCAAAAGTAATTACATTTTTATATATTAGCAAAAAAAATTAAGAACATGAAACTTAATTCAATTATTGAAGCATGTACCTATGAAAGCAGGACAGAACTTTGAGGCCATTAAACTAAAGGGGGAAAGAACTCTGGACAGAATGCCCAGTTCAACCCCTTAGGACATGGTGAAGACAACCAAAGCAATCTCAAACTCCTCTCTCCCACACAAGACATTTTCTATTATCTCTTAATATACACCCATCCTAAAGGAAATAAAACTTTATCTGCAAAGGAACTGACGTTTACTGCACAGAAATCCTACTGGAAATATTCTCTTTCTGTAGGACATACCCAAAAGTAAATACCATAGACATGGAGTACTGTTAGCATCTGGCAAGTTCACACCTTTCTAGGGAAACACCACAGTCATGAATATTATTCTTCAGTTAGAAGGCTACACATTATTAAATAAATTCAGGAGGCCACGAGTGGTGGCTCACACCTGTAATCCCAGCAATTTGGGAGGCTGAGACATGCAGATCACTTGAGGCCAGGAGTTCAAGACCAGCCTGGCCAACTTGGTGAAACTCTGTTTCTACTAAAAAAAAGAATAATAATACAAAAACTATCTGGGCATGATGGCACATGCCTGAAATCCCAGCTACTCGGGAGGCTGAAGCAAGAGAATCGCTCAAACATGGGAGGCGGAGGTTGCAGTGAGCCGATATCCCACCACTGCACTCCAGCCTGGGCGATAGAGCGAGACTCTGTCTCAGAAAAAAAAAAAAAAAAATCAGAAAAGGTAAAAACAGCTTAGAAATATATATATCAATATTTCTTAGATACACCAATGTTAGGTCTGAATGCTAGTTTGAGTGTCCTTCAGTGCTTACTAGAGGCACCCTCAAGAGTTTAGCAATTGCCTCAAAGGATTTCCATCTTTCTTCATAGTAAACCAGATCTTAGATCCTGTTGTTTGTATATCTTTGTATGTCTCTCGGTTTATCTAAATTTTGACTGTGTGTCTGTGACACTGATTCATTCTGCACACTAGAGAGAGAAGCAATGGAACACAGAGAGAAGTTGTGAATGTAACATTACTTCCATTCATTGATGCATTCATTCATTCACCAGATGTTTCAGTGCTCATGATTTGCCAGTACCATGGGTAAGAATAAGGCTTCCTACCAATTGTATTGTGTTTAGAACAGTGCCAGGCATTTTATTTCGATTAACTTGTTTAATCTTCACAAACATCCAATTAGGTACTTTATAGAAGAGGAAACTGAGGCATAGAGAGGTTTATTTGTCTAAGGTCCTACAGAGAGTAAGTGGCACAAGCAGAATTTGAACCCAGACATTCTGCCTCAAAACCACCATTGAACACCAATAAGGCTGGAGAAGAAGGCAGGGACTAGAGCATGCAGTGCTGGGTGCTTCTCAGGACGACATTTGGATTTAATTTTAATGGCAATAGCAAAACATTAAAGGTTTTTCAAAGCAGGAGTTTTCATAAACCTATTTGTGCTTTCCTGCAGTCAGGCAGACTGCAGCATGAAAATGGGTTGGAGAGCCCAGGCAAGAGGCTGGGGCAGTTGTGCCCAGGAGGGTGGGCCAGGATGTTGCCACAGCAGGGAAGAGAAGTGAGTGGATACTAGAGTCAAACTGGAAGGCTATGAGGGTGGAATGGAATGAGACATGAGGAAAAGAGGAAATCACCCATGACCCCTGCATTCATTTCCTATGGCTGCTGTGACAAATTACCACAAACTTCATGGCTTAAAACCACATTACTGTATCATCTCATAGTCCTGGAGGTCAGAAGTCTAAAATGGGTCCACAGGACTGCCTACCACAACCTCTGAGCCTGAGCTTTAGTAACTTAGTGGATGAAAATATAACAGAACTATCAAGGAAAATGATGTCAAAAAGAATTGATGGCTCGACTTAGCATTAACTGCATCAGCCTCAATGCTGAATACGTTCTCTATTTCCCCCCCTTTCTGGGTTTTAGGCAGGTAGTTCAATTTCATTTCTTCATTTAATTTTTTATTTTCCTTTTTTTTTTTTTTTTTTTTTTAACATGGAGTTTCACTCTGTCTCCCAGGCTGGAGTGCAGTGGTGTGATCTCGGATCACTGCAAACTCTGCCTCCCGAGTTGAAGCGTTTCTCCTGCGTCAGCCTCCAGAGTAGCTGGGATTATAGGCACCCACCACCACGCCCCACTAATTTTTGTAGTTTTAGTAGAGACGAGGTTTCATCATGTTGGCCAGGCTGGTCTGGAACTCCTGACCTTAGGTGATCCGCCCACCTCAGCCTCCTAAAGTGCTGGGATTACAGGCATGAGCCACAGGTAGTTCAATTTCAAATGAAAACCCACAGCTGAGTAGAGGTAGACCCATCAAAAAGCAGGGTGAGACCTTTCTGATGGAGTTTGCCACTGCCCACCAGCACTTACTCCAGGACTGTCCCCTCCACATCAGCCTTCCCTAATATATCACTGTTCCCAGTGCACTTATATTTTAAAATAGGACAGAGAAGGAAGAATAATGCTTTCCATAAAATATGAATTAGGCTGGGTGCAGTGGCTCACACCTGCAATCCCAGCACTTTGGGAGGCCAAAGTTGGAGGATCACTTGAGCTAAGGAATTAAGAGACCAGCCCAGGCAACATGGCCAGACCTTGTCTCTACTAAAAATAGATTTTTAAAAAAATCAGCCAGGTCTGGTGGCACAAGTCTGTAGTCCCAGCTCCTTGGGAGGCTAAGGCAGGAGGATCACTACAGACTTGGCGCAAGTCTGTAGTCCCAGCTCCTTGGGAGCCCAGGAGATTGAGGCTGCCGTGAGTCACGATTGTACCACTGCACTCCAGCCTCAGCAACCTAGCAAGATTCCAACTCAAAAATAAATAAAATAGGACAGTGAAGGGAAAATAATGCTTTCCATAAAAATATGAATTAGGCTGGGCACAGTGGCTCACACCTGTAATCCTAGAATTTAAGGAGGCCAAGGCAGGAAGATCATTTGAGCCCAGGAGTTTGAGACTAACCTGGGTAACAGTGTGTCTCTGTCTCTGCAAAAACTTAAATTATAGCACTTTAGGCCTCCTGGGGAAGATATTTGAGGCAATATTTAGACAAGTCAGAAAAAACATAAATATGAGCTATTTTTAATATTCTGCAATTTATTCACACCCCTCCCCACCCTCACTTTTCATTGTAAATGACACTGAGTAATTTGTTTAAAAGAACAAGTTCTGTTTCAAGAATATGTTCTTTCTTTGAAACAACAAAAAGTACCTGTTTGGAGAAAAAGTCATTGCTAGTTTTGTTCTCATAAAAGTTTAATAGAAGGCAACCAAAGTTTAAGATCTCCCAGAGGACAAATAAAGATATTTCCCAGCAAATGTAGAATCACAATTTTCATTGGTGCTGGAGGATTTTACACACAAATGCAATTTTATTTTACATTTAAAAGAGGTAAGTAAATAGACAAATCAATTTTAGCTGCTCTGAAATGTCATACTGGGTCATTAATTTTAAAAGATGGGACTTCAATAATAGTTAAAAGAACAAAGGCCCAAGGATAAAGACTGAGAATAATCACCTTCAAATTTCTGAATTATCAGCAGCCTCAGATCAGAATCAAGAGGAGCCTAATTCAGCTTCCTTGCGATGTTCTCCTGTATTTTTTACCTTCAAAATATAGGGTCAAATGGAATTCCCTTTTACAAAAACAGAAACCCTCTTTCCTTAAAGCACGAGGACCTCCTCTGTGTGCTGGATACTCGGATGAATTCTGGCAAAACCAAGCTCGATAAAATAAAGACCTATTGTCTAATCTGCATTCAGATAGGAGATATGACACTTGCACCTGGCCATCTCTGTGGTGGAGACAGAGATATCAACGTAATATTTGGCATGATACAAAATTTAAATGAGGCCAGGCATGGTGGCTCATGCCTGTAATCTCAGCACTTTGGGAGGCCAACGTGGGTTTATCGCTTGAGCTTAGGAATTCGAGACCAGCCTGGGCAATATGGCGAAACCTTCTCTCTACAAAAAATATAAAAATTATCCTGGCATGGTGGTGTGCGCCTGTAGTCCTAGCTGCTTGGAGGGCTGAAGCAGGAGGATCACTTGAGCACAGGAGGTCAAACTGCAGTAAGTCATGATTGCACCACTGCACTCCAGTCTGGGAAACAGAGTGAGACCCTCAAAAAACAATTATATATATATAAAAAATATATAATTATATATTTAATTATATATTTATATAGATAATTATATAATTATATATTTATATAGATAATTATATAATTATATATTTATATAGATAATTATATATATAGATAATTAGAGATATATATATATAACGTTAAGTAGACAAATACAAGCAGCAGTTTAATGCACACTTGAGGGAAAGACGAGAGAGTGATCTTCCCAAATATGAAATGACATTCAGACTTATTCTGAAATAATCAGGAGTTTCTCAAGAGGAATTCCCCACTCACCACCATCAAATCAGATAGTCCAAGTTAAACAATTGTACTGTTTTGTAAAAATAATAATTATGACAATCATAGAATTAAAGTTTTGCCATTCTAGGCAATGTGAATTTGGAGAGCATGACAAAGAGTCTGTGCTATGTAAATTCTGTGAACCTCGGTATACTCATCTGTAAAACAGGTTTATAGGACTGTGATGTGATCATGTGTATAAGGCAATTGACAGTCCCAGGAAAATGGTAGGTTCTCTTTTGACTGAAATGGGACATTAACCTACATTAAAAACATAAGTTTAGCCCAGGTGTGGTAGCTTACACCTGTAATCCCAGCACTTTGGGAGGCCGAGGTGGGCAGGCCACCTGAGGTCAGGATTTCGAGAGCAGCCTTGCCAACATGGCGAAACCCCATCTGTACTAAAAAATACAAAAAATATTAGCCAGTCGTGGTGCATGCCTGTAGTCCTGGCTACCCAGGAGGCTGAGGCAGGAGAATAGCTTGAACTCAGGAGGCAGAAGTTGCAGTGAGCTGAGATCGCACCATTGCACTCCAATCTAGGTGACAGAAAGAGACTCTGTCTCAAAATAATGATAATAGTAATAATAATAATGTTTAATTGTATAGTTTTTACTATTGTTTTTACACATTCTGGTTGATTTCCTTTATTTAGTTTTCAGAGCAAAGAACTGATAAAAGGACTAAAGAACTGAAAAAAGCTTATGCTACTGAAATGCTTTACTGAATAAAGATATGCTTTTAATTTTAGCTACATGTGACAACTCCACAGGTTGATTTTACACTAGAATTTTTCTGACAACTACCCAGAATTCTGTTTCAATCCTGTGAGGGCATCTAATCTTGCTAGGGTATTTTTTAATGACAGTTTTATTGAGATGTAACTTACATATCATAAAATTCACCTATTAAAGGGTACAAGTCAATGGTTTTAATATATTCACAGAGTTGGCAACCATCACTACAATCAATTTAAAATATTTTTATCATCTCAGAAGAAAATCTCATTCCCATTAGCAGTAACTTCTCATTTTTCCCAAACTCCCTCCATCCCCTGGCAGCCCTAGGCAACCATGCATCTATTTTCTATCACTATAGATTTGCTTATTCTGGACATTTCATGTAAGTGGAATCATGCAGTGTGTGACCTTTTGTGACTGACTTCTTTTACTTAGCTTTGTGTGTTCAAGGTTAATCCATGTTGCAGTATCAGTGCTTTTTTTGATGGCTGAATAATATTTCATTGCATGGATACACCATATATTCTTTATCTATTCATCAGTTGCTGGACATTTGGGTTGTTTTCACTCTTTAGCCATTATAACTAATTCTTCTGTGAATAGTTACATATAAATTATTATGTAGACACATGATTTTAATTCTCTTGGGTATTTGCCTAGGAATGGAATTGCTGAGTCGTATGGTAACTCCACATTTAACCTTTTGAGGAACTGCCAGGCTATTTTCCAAATGGGCCGCCTCACTTTACCTCCCCAGCAACAGTATGTGAGGCCTCCAGTGTTCCCACATCTTCATCAACGGTTGTTATTGTCCTTTTCATTTCGGCCATTGGAGTGGGTGTGAAGAGGTATCTCAGTGTGGTTTTAATTTGCATTTCCAATAACTAATGATATTGAACAGACGTTCCTATGCATCTTGGCTATTGGTACATCTTCTCTGGAGATACATCTGTTCAAATTCTTTATCCCATGTTTAAACTGGGTTATTTTACTTTTTTATTTCTTGCGTTCTTTCTTTGAGAAAGGTCTTGCTCTGTCACCCAGACCAGAGTACAGTGGCATGAACAAGACTCACCATAGCCTCAAACTCCTGGGCTCAAGCTATCCTCCCATCTCAACCTCCTGAAGTACTGGTATTACAGACTAAAGTGGGTCATTTTTCTTTTTATTGTTTGGTTGTAAGAGTTTTTGACGTATTCTAAATAAAATTTCCTTGTCAGATATATCTTTGCAAATATTTTTCCCATGTTGTGGCTTGTCTTTTCACTTTATTTTA